>NC_143395.1:143885428-144191268 GCF_052110815.1 Crocodylus siamensis | reverse complement strand
TTTCCAGCAACCTTTAAGTGTGAACACCATAGTAATGATCTCTTGCCAGGGGTAAATAAAAATCAGGATGGATGAGGTCACGACCCATTTCCAGAGGGAAAAGCGAGTCAAAACAACGAACATGATTAGATGTTGCTTTTTCCTGGCAAGCTTTCTGCAATTGGCTATATAGCACAATCTGCTCAGGGCAAAGGGACAAAACCAGCAAGGCGTTAGGGAGCAGTCACAACTGTAATGGCTTGCCTTCTGCCAGCGGCCTAGCGCAAGGGCCATCCGAGTCATCTAGCGCTGCTTCAAACCCAGCCGCAGGGAGGTACAGACATGGATTCAGGCTCTAAGCGGTGGCCTCTACCACTTCTTGGGCACTCAGAGAGGGATGCTTGCTCCCACTCACACCTGCCAAACCTAGAAATGGGGCATCCCTGGGGCTGCCTTTGAGACACCTTTCTCTCACATATTTTCTGAGCTGATCTTACCTATGGTCCCAAAACCTTGCTGGCCGCTGGGCTTAGATAATGGTCACTGAGAAACTAAACACAATCAGAAGTACCAAATGCAAAGAAAAGGAAAAATGTTTACCGTGATACACAAGATAGGTGCTGGCAAAGCATTTTTACTATTAGTCTGCTCCATCAGTTTTTATCAATGCTGTTAACCCCTGACATGGATTATATGAAAGGTAACTGGCTTTCTAATATTAATATGCAGTTGTGAATACCAGCTTGCTCTGCAGCATCCTTTAAGTGCAACATACTCCAGTGCAAATATCAGTAACAAGACAAAAATGTTCAATAATGTAAACAAACAGTAGCTGAATACAGAGTCTCAAGAGAAGTTGCCTTTTGCTGTTACCCATCTGGAAATGTTACTTCGGGTTTTGCTGTATGACAAGATAGTGTTCTCACTGTATAAGGTTAAACAAATCAGAAGACTGAGGTCATGCTCGAACAGCTTGTACATTCCTTACTCATCACACATCACTCACAAAGTTCTATGTATCACTTGGGCTAAGGCTTAGACATTACTCTCAGCGAGGTTTTTATCAGCAAAGCAGTGGATTGCCAGAGTTAGCATTATGTTTGAAATAATATATAAATATCCATTAGTATGATTACGATTACATTTTAGAACTTTCAATAGGTTAGTTTGTGCCTATCGCCATCCTCCAGGTAGCAGTAAACCAAAAACCAAAAAATAAAATAAAATCTCACGCAATCTACAAATCAACATTTAGCTTTGAACCTCATTCAAGTTATAAAGGAGTTGAGGGAAGAGTCGTGTAAACTTTGTAAAATGTTGATGCATCCTAACAGCTACCAGGGTGGCTTCTAAACTGTAGAGGAAAGATCTTTTCTTCTGCAGGCCTCCTAAAGATGAAACTTCAGATCCTGGTGTTGTCTAAATTACAGCTTCACGCTATGTCATTTACATTCAGTGTCTGCAGTCCATTCCCCAGAACTAATTCTGGTTTTCTCAAGTCTCCCCAGTAGGTTCATATATATTTCTAATATTCCCAGCAAAGATGTGAACTTTTTGGTTTATAGTTTTCTTTTTAGGCAGGTGACTTGTGACACATGTAATATGTATCCCCACACCCATAGACAAATAAAATTCTAGATCACTGTTGTTCTTTACTTAGCAGCAGAAAAATGCCAACTCTAGACAAAAACAATAATGACTATATAATAATTTCCCTGCCTCAGTTTACTTTTCACTGGAGTACTATGTTGCCAGGGATCAGTAGGCTTCTTCTGCAGAGTTAGTCTCTGAAACACCTGAGTCACTTCACCTTTCCTGAATTGATTTGTCCCACAGTTAAACCAGAAGCACTGTTCAGTATCCTTCCCCTACTCCCAAGATGAAAAATAAAGTAGATTAGAGGGGAATCACTGATACTGAGTAACGAGAAGCATATTTCTCATGAATTGGACCATACCAAATTGTTTTAATACTACTTTATTGAATTACTTCAGTTGGAAACTATGTCTAAATCAGGGGTGTCCAACTGGTATGCAGCACCCAAGGAAATAATTTGAGGGCTCCCATCTAGGCACCATTCCTGCCATTATTCTGGCTACAGAATGATGGGATCTCTGGCCTCCTCTCCCTCCTCTGGCTTTTTCTTCCTGCTCCAACCCCAGGGAGCATTATGGGAGCACAGCCTGTGCCAGGGAAGGCTGCAGTGCAGTGCAGCAGAGGAGCCTGCGGCCAAGGAGCTGAAGGTAGGGGCCAGAGCACATGTTCTGTGGAGACTGTGGCTCATGCTGGTGTAGCCTGTAGAGCATGCAGTCTGTAGCCACTGTGAAGCTAGATAGCCCTTATCTAAACCATTCATCCTTTACCATAAAAGATGCAACAAGGAGCTAATACAGGAGCAAATCCATAACTTTTGTTGAATGAAAAAAAGTGGAATCTGGATTCTGGGAGATCTGAATTGTGTTTTTGGAAAAGAAAAAAAATTAAAGCCAAAGATAAATTACAGATTCATTTGGTGATATGTAGGTATTGACCACAAATGTCTGTAAGCCAGGATTTCAGAAAGAAATTAGATACCACTTTTCAGTAGAACTTTTTATTGAATAAAAGTTTGCAATAAAGATGTTATTTTAAAAAGTTGCTATAGTTTAGAGCCACTCAAAAATGTCAGCAAAGGAAATTGTTCTGACTTTTTAGTACAGACTTTTTAGTACATTTTATGAATACCATAACAGACTTTTAAAATTTTTCTCTGTGTAATGTAAAACACGAGGTATTTAGGATGAAATGTGATAAATTTATTTTCAATTGCTTTTCAGTCATTTTCTTTATTATTGCAGATATTTAAAGCCCGATGAATACCCAGGGATATTCCTTGCACTAGAAAATAATTTTCTTGACAATATGTAGAGTTATAACAAGTACAAATGAAAAACAGGTTTAATAAGTATTTCTCAAGTTAGTTTTTGAGAGTTGTTAAGAATGTAACTCAAGTGCACTTGGGAACAGGATCATCACAGACAGTGCTGACATTGTAAGCATTACATAATGAAATGCTTGTACTAGTTAATGAAATACATGCCTCAATAAAAAGAAAAAAATATGAACATTAAAGATAGTATGGCGAGCTGATTTAATTTCATGCAATTATCTGTAACTATTCAGGTAATCTACATCAATCCAAATATTATCCTCCAGAGTACACAATATCTGCTCAATATCTAACTACAAAAACCCATAATAAAACAGTTAATTAAATAAAAATTAAATTAAAAATTGGAAGTGCCTAGAGAACATTGAGAATCAGGATAACTGGCATTTCTTCTAAATATTGTCACCAATTCATCATGCAAGTTTTCTACCCTTCCTCCCTCAATTCGGCTACATTACAAAAAGGGGTATAATACACCCCTACTTCAAATATTTTTAATTAAGCTATGTGTACTTAAGGCTACACAAATGATATTCTGAGAAAGGAAATTGTTGTGCAGCGATGGGACCCTCCACTAAAAATGTGCTACAGCACCTTTAGTGACAGACTTTTTAATTTGTTAATGACTTTATATAGGTTCAACAGGGAGCACTGACAGAATCCCATAAGTCAGTATTAATTTCACGGATCTGGACAAAGCCCTGAAACCTAGTTTGATGTGGGTAATCACAATGCACAATGAAAGCAGTGAGTCAATCTGCTGAACTTCATAGATGCCTGTACAAAGTGTGGTAAACTGAAAGAACTGCAAGTATTAATACATAATCAAACATATGACTCAACTGACATAAATAATAAAGATTTGGTGGCATAATTCCTGTGAATATATTACTGATATGGAAGCATACAGCTTATTCAGAAAGAAAAAAAAAAACAGGAGAAAATAATGGAGGAGGTGCTGCCTGGTGTACCAAGGATACATTTCCTTGCTCTGAGGTCCAGTGTTGTGGGATATAGAGCCACTGGAAGTCCATGGGGAAAGAGAAAAGGAGAGAAGAGCATGACTCCACAAAACCAGAAAGATAGCTTATATGAGGCTTTTTCAAGCAACTGCTGGGGGGGGGCAAGGTTTTAAGTAATCACTTTCATGTTGGAAAAGTAATAGTTAGACAAGGATTATTTGAGCCACTCAGGTAGCTGTAACCCTGAAGGGGCATTGCTGGGTGTGCTGGGTGGAATGTACCACTACACCCTGTCCCTTTTTACTCTAGCTGTCAAGAGTTGGCCAAAGATTCACAGATCAGGACCCTGCCCTCCCTGGCCAGTCAGCCTGAGACTTGCTCCTTCCTGTATTACAGGCTTTTTCCCAGGCTCCCTGACCACAATCCATAACTGTTAACACAAATCAATAATAATAATAATAAAAAGTTGCACTTGTCTTTGTGCTGGCCATATCTGGTCTCCACTGTTTCCTGCCCTCATTGTAGTCCCGGTGCCCCTAACAGCCCTGATTTGGTCACAGGCTAACAACAAGTGTTCTGTTGGGTGAAGGAAAGTCTACCTAGGGTTCATGCCATCTGCATATCCAGGACAGTGGCTGATTGTTCCTCACCCCAAAGGTCCCCTGAAGCCATGCTTGGATGCTGTTAAGCCCCATGCTTGTGGGGGTGAGCCCTTCTGTCCTGCCTCATTGGCCAGGTTTCCAATTGCCTGCAGCTGGGGACACTTCCAGTGACTTGGATACACTTCTCCCCACAGTAATGGGGCCAGGCTTCATTACAGACTATCTAAATGTTTTTAGACTGTTTTGCAGACAAATTCTTGATGAAGAAGCTGAGGAAAAGGCTTTTCTCTATTTGATTCTGACCAATACGAAGAAACTGATTGAGGAAGGGAATGTGAAATGCAACTTGAATGACATCAATGATGCAATGATAAAGTTTCTAATTTGGGGTAGGAAAGAGCACAATAAAGACAAAGTCAAGAAAGATGACTTCAATAAACTCTAAATTTGGTAGGCAATGGGTCATCTACGCCTGCACTTTACTGCTCAGTAGACTAATTTACTGCACTGTAAAGCATCACTGCCTACACGTAAATGGCAATTGGGCTGGTGTAGACTAATTTACAGTGCCATTGGACAGTCCCATCAGACACAGGTACTATCCAATGGCAGAGTAAATATTGCGCTTAAACACACATGTAAGTGGTGATGTAGATATTAGTTTACTCTGGCTTAAATTGCACCAGAGTTTATTCAGTCACATTAATTGTATGTGTAGATGCACCCAGAGCCTGTGTCTACATGAGACATTGACTGCATTGTTGTTACTGCACAATCAATTAGAACTTATACACCCAAGTACTAAACAACTGTGTAGTAACCAGCGTTACTGCACAGTAGTGTCCCTGCATGGCCTCCTGGTGATGTTGACTCTGCAGTAGCTTTGGCACATATCCACAAGGGGCCAGCAGGGGAGATCATGCTTAGGGGCAACCAACACGGGTTCATTAGCAGCAGGTCCTGTCAGACCAACCTGGTGGCCTTCTATGACTAGATCATCAAATCCTTACATGCAGGGGTAGCAGTGCACATAGTCTTCCTAGACTTTCAGAAGGCCTTCGACACTGTCTCTCACCCCATTCTCATTAAAAAACCAGGGGGCTGTGGTGTCGACACCCACACAGTCAATTGGGTCGCCAACTGGCTGGAGGGCCGCACCCAGAGAGTGGTGGTGGATGGGTAATTTTTGACTTGGCGGGATGTGGGCAGTGGGGTTCCGCAGGGCTCAGTCCTCGGGCCCGCACTGTTCAACATCTTCATCAGTGACTTGGATGGGGGGGTAAAAAGCACCCTGTTCAAATTTGCTGATGACACTGAGATGAGGGGTGATGTGGGCATGCTAGAAGGGAGGAATAGGCTGCAATCGGACCTAGACAGGTTACAGGGGTGGGCAGATGAGAATAGGATGGGATTCATCACAGACAAGTGCAAAGTGATACACCTGGGGAGGAAGAACTGGCACCATACCTACAGGTTGGGGAACTCCCTTCTTGTCAGTACAGAGGTGGAAAAGGATCTTGGAGTCATCATTGATGCCAAAGATGAACATGGGCCGGCAGTGTGGGGAAGCAGTCAGGAAGGCCAACCGCACCTTGTCATGCATCCACAGATGCATCTCAAGCAGGTCCAAGGAGGTGATCCTCCCCCTCTATGTGGCACTGGTCAGGCCGCAGCTGGAGTACTGCATCCAGTTCTGGGCGCCGCACTTCAAGAGGGATGTGGACAACATGGAGAGGGTCCAGAGGAGGGCCACTCGCATGACCAGGGGGCAGAAGGGCAGACCTTATGAGGAGAGGCTACAGGACCTGAACCTGTTCAGCCTTCACAAGAGAAGGCTGAGCGGGGATCTTGTGGTCTGTTACAAACTCGTCAGAGGAGACCAGCAGGCACTGGGGGAGTCCCTGTTCCCCCGAGCACTACCAGGAGTGACCAGGAATAACAGTCACAAGCTGGCAGAAGGTAGATTTAGGCTAGATATCAGGAGGCGCTACTTCACAGTCAGGGCGGCTAGGATCTGGAACCTACTTCCAAGAGAAGTGGTGCAGGCTCCTACCCTGGGGTCTTTAAGAGGAGGCTAGATGAACACCTTGCTGGGGTCATTTGACCCCAGTACTTTTTCCTGCCATGGCAGGGGGTCGGACTAGATGATCTACTCAGGTCTCTTCTGACCCTAGAAACTATGAAACTATGAATCACAGTTCACAACCTACAACACTACTCCACAGTAGTAACGAGCTACTGTGCAGTAGTAAAGAACCACTGCATAGTAAACTTCTTGTGTAGGCACAGCCAAAGAGAAACAAATTTGAGAAAGAGAGTGGTTTACAAGATTTAGACAACTGTTAAAGGAACAGTATTAAGGGAAAAAGCACAAACCATCTCTGTGTAAAGGAATGACAGGAAATGTAGTAAAAGATCATCTTGGTTAAATCAAGAACTTTACAATGTTGTGGAATTAAAGGAGAAACTGTACACAGATAGAAAAGTGTTCACTATTAAGGATGTGTACAAAGTTATAGAAAGAGTGTGAAGGGGCAAAATGAAAGAAGCTAAGGAACAAAATGAGATACGACTAATAAAAGACATACAGAAGGAACAGCTTAGAAACTACATGGATAACACAGATGTTTTCAAATCAGCTGGGCCTTATAGAAGTCCCCCTAGGATACTTATAAAAAGATAGTACCAGCCTCTCAAGTATTAGTAGTTATCTTTGAGAAGTTGTGAAGTATGAATAAAGTTCCTGAAGTCTAGAAAAGGGCAGACTTAGTGTCTATATCTTAAAAAAAAAGACCCAGTGAATTACAGACTAGTAATCTTAACTTTAGATATGTAATAGAACAAATAATTAAATCACAAACTTGGAAGTACCTAGGAGGGAACATGGTGATGAGTATCAACCAACGCAGATTTTTTGAGACAAAGTCTTGCCAAACCAATCTAATTTCCTTCTATGACAGTGTAACAAGCTTTATGGATAGAGGACAAGCAGCTGTGTTATCTCTTCACTTTGGTAAGAGATGAACTCTTATGTGCTATTCTCATAAGCTAGGGGTATACTGTCTGTGTGAAACTACTACAAGGTTAGTACAAAATCAGTTGGAAAATTATACTCAGAGTACTTGTCAATCGATTGCTGTCAAAATGAAGAGTTATCCAAATGGGGGGAGGGGTGCTACAAGCACGTGAAGAAAGAATAAAAAGTCAAAAGTATCTTGATAAAGTGGAATAATGGCCTAAATATAAGTGTAATGCAATTCAGTAAGGATAAGTGCAAAGCACTACATTTATGCAGAAATAGTCAACTGCAAAAAGTATAAATGTGTAATGATTTATGTAAATACGAATTTCTACCCTGGTCTCCAAAATGTGTAAGAGTTGCACATGCTAGGCTTCAAGTTTTGAATAGCTATATTTTTGTTTTTGCTAAAATCATGCCATTTAGAGATAGACTTGTGTTGCAAACTTTGGTTCCACCAAAGGTGCACAGTTTTGCACCTATGACAGAACAAGGAGCAACAGTCTCAAGTTTCAGCAAGGAAAGTTTAGGTTAGGTATTAGGAAAAACTTTCTCACAAGGAGAGTAGTAAAGCACTAGAACAGGTTACTTAGAGAGGTGGTAGAGTTTTGATCCTTGGAGGTTTTTAAGACCCATCTAGACAAAGCCTTGTCTGGGATGATCTAGTTGGGGATGGTCCTGCTTGGAGCAGGGGGTTGGACTAGATGACCTCCTGAGTTCCCTTCCAACCTTGGTTTTCTACGATTCTGTGAGTCTTTCTTCCAGTAAACAGGTGCGTGTCCTGGTAGGTCTGTGGGCTGTCGTTAGTTCTGTAACTCAGGTGTTGATTTGTACCTGTTTTCTGTATAGAAGACTGATAAGGTGGTTCCTCACTGTCTCAGAGTAAATTACATTGTCAGAATAGGCTATGTGGTATGCAGAGCAGAATGAATTAGTCACCTGGAGTGCCATGTCACCATATTTTCACTTTATTGTAACATTTTGGAAAGAGTCTTGCATGCTTCTGCTCTAATTGTGTTTTTTTCTGCCCATCCTATTAAAAACGGCATTCTTTATCTTCTACTTTGGTATGTCAATCCATATTCAAGTCATGTTTTGAGAGGTGATACCTGTATAACCCTTTAATACATAGTGCTAAGAGAGCAGGACATGATGACTAAACGAGAGATTTATTTGCCCACATAACATAAATGACAGATGCAATGTTAAATGTTTGTACTGTGATATTTTTTATTTGCATTTTGTTATTAATGTTCCAGGGGGAATGATTATTCAGCTGGAATAATGAAACTGTAAAGGAATTTAACCAGGGATCTACATCCATTTAAAATTCCTAGGAGGAGAAAGGACATCAGTCAAACTACCTTTCCGCCCTTCTTTCCTTTCCTCCCACTCTTCCAGTTCAATAATGAATTAGTTAATAAGCAGAGAAGGGCATTTATAAATCTGCATATACTGTATGGTGGGGATGCATGCAGATAAATCAGATGCAAAGGAGATAAAGCACATCAACAAATCCTGTCATTCTGCTGAAGACCTGAGAACTGCAGTGATGCCTCAACAGCTCAGTCACTGTCATGTTATTCATATAATTTAAATGCCACTGTAAATGTATTTAGCAGAAAGCTGTAGCTTGTATGTGAATGAAATGTCAACTGGCAGTCAAGATGCATTAGGACAGTCAGTAAATACATATTAAATAAATTGTTTTAAACACATCTACAGTGCATTTAGAATGATGAAAACACCGAAGCTGATTACCTTGTTAATGCAATAAACTCATACGTAATTTTTATTGGCAACTCACAGAATTGTTTTAGGAAGGTTATTTGTCCCAGAATATTTTTTTGACTATTAGCACACTGAAGGTGCATCAGAATAATGACAAATAAAGGTTTTGCCTTTTTGCAAACCATGCTGTTTCCCATAAGTCTGTATTGCTTTGTTACAAAGGAATTTCCATAAAATGATGTACTGTGCACTCTTTCTACTGTTCACTATAATTATGATCACAATTAAACCCAAAAATTGTTACTGTCACATTAGGATGTTAGAAACAAAGAAGAGAGCTTGTACTATGATGATTTTTATTATTATTAAAGACTGGTTAATCACAACCAGCTGCAGTTGATCACTCTGGAAGTTTCTAATGTTCCCAAATATTTCTGTTAACTGAGATTCTTAACTTTCTGCCTCTGGAATTAACTTCTTGTTATCTCCATTTAAGCAAAGCTTTTCCATCTTCCATCTCACTCTAAATAATTTTGAAAAAAGAATGGTACACATGAAAAAATACACATTCATAATAATCCTAATATAATTTGGACATTTTAAATTATCAGATATAGCCCCATAATAGAGTTTAGTTATCATAGATGTTCAGTTCTGGTAGAAGATACAAATTTGACCTTGTCAGATTTGATCTGTGACCTTGAGTGCTTGTACTTGAAATAATTTCATTAGGAGGTAAGGTTCCAGCCTTACATAATTAGAAAATAAATTTCCCTGGACTTGCTGCCTCAGACTTGATACATGATTTTACTCTCACGGTAAAGAAAGTGCTGATATCACCATGCTAGGCTTCAAAGTTGTATAGTTATATTCTGTCTTTAAATATTTATAAGCTGAATTCAACACTTGCAGGTTGATGCCAGCAAAAATTGTACAAATTCATGAGTTACTCCAGATTCAGTATGAGGTAAGCAGACATGATCTGTGCTTAAATCTACCTCTTTTTTTAGTATTATAATGAAGAAGGGGTGCTTGGGACACTTGGGGAGGGGGAAATGCAACAATAACAGCAGCTTCATTGCTGACTTAGGTCATGGTTATGGTGCAGACAGCATAGCCCTAGATGATGGCCCACGCATGGCTGTCATCCAGCATACTCAATCCACCAGTTATGCCTCTGCCCTTTGTCTTTTTTTTTTCTGCCTTATCTTTTTTTTAACAAAAAGTGTGTATAAATATTTATATGCAAGCAGCACTATACATATTACAAGGCCTGGCTGGGGCATCTTCACTATCACTTCTATCATGCCTTAAAGACTTGCAAACACAGTGGGCACGTCTACATGAGAAGCTACTGCATAATTGTTACTGTGCCTTTATTTAGTACTTGTATTAGCATGTACTAAATAAATGTGCAGTAACTGGAGTTTCTGTGCAGTAGCTCTGGCAAAAGTCTTTTAGTTGACACTAGTCTGCAGTAGCCTAATAATCAGCACTGTTGATGCTATGATACACTACTGTACAGTAGGTTTTGGCTACTCCATAGTCAGTGTCTGGTGTAGTGTAGATGCATCCACTGAGGGATAGAGAACCTCACTATCAAGCTAGGTACAACTGTTTGCTAGTAAGCATATAGGACTACACTGGGCATGTCTACACATGCAATTACAGCAAATGAAAAAAACTGCAGAGCTTATTGCTCCTTGGATGTACAGTTTGAACACAATCTTGGGACTGATTCACTCCAGATCAATAAGCTTTGCAGTTTATTTGTGTGCAGGGAGTTGAGCCATGGTGGAGCAGCTCTGGCCGGCAGGGATCCCAGGAGGTCAGCTTGCCAGCCTAGAGTTGCTCCCCCCAGCTCAACCTATTATGGAGGGATGACTGGGTCATGAGGGGACTTGTTAGCAGGGCTAGCTGGCACAGCACCCACACTGAAGCACCCTCATGCCCCACCCAGGACCTCCAGCATCTACACATGCACTGCTCTGCAGTTTTTTATTTCACAGCAGGATAGTACTTGCAAAGTAAATTTGTTTACTCCAACCTAATAGGGATGCACATGTAAACACCAAAACATTTACTACACAGCTAATTAGTCAACTGCAGTAAACATCTTGAGTAGATGTGCCCACTATGGAGTCAATTCATGCTTTATGAAGTGCTTGGTTAACACACTTATCACTGTTAAGCCTGTGTTCTGAAACACACCTGAAATTAGATTTATGATCCTACTTTTCTCTATTTGTAGATGGCTAATTATAGTGAAACTTCACATTATATTCATTTTGACACCATCGGATTTTCTATGCAACGTTTCTTTTGATATCAAAATTTTAACAGAAAGTGTTTGAAATTGGATTCTAAGTGAAACTTGTCCATTGAAATCTGACTTTATTAGCCAATTTAGTTTTTAAAAATATTACCTACCCATGCTAGCTAAATGAAAAATGAAAACTCTGCAATAAGTGCAGCTAGTTTTATTTTTAAGGTTTACTCTCCATAACTGGAAGTTTCTTTACCAACAAGCTGACACAAAATCTTTTTTCTGAGATCTCTGTTGCACAGATGACATATATACTTTGGAAGAAAAACAACTATGGGAAAAACATAATAATATATCTTTAAACAATGTATTTGAATTTGGAATGACAAATACTAAAATGTATAAAACATGATTATATGGTAATTGAATTTTTTTTTATATGGAAGAGTTAAGGACATTTGGGCATTTTACCCACTAATATGCTTCTATTCTTTAAGTTAGAATCATATAATCATAGAAAATTAGGGTTGGAAGGGAGCTCAGGAGGTCATCTAGTCCAACCCCCTGCTCAAAGCAGCACCATCCCCAACTAGATCATCCCAGCCAAGGCTTTTTCTAGCCAGGTCTTAAAAACCTCCAAGGATCTTAACTCTACAACCTTTCCAGGTTATTTGTTCCAGTGTTTTACTACCCCTCTAGTGAGAAAATTCTTCCTAATATCGTAAACTTCCCTTGCTGCAACTTGAGACTGTTGCTGCTTGTTATCTGTCACCACTTGGAACAGTTTAGCTCCATCCTCTTTGGAACCACACGTCATGTAGTTGAAGGCTACCATTAAATCCCCCCTCAGTCTTCTCTTCTCTATATTGAATCAGCACCGTTCCCTCAGCCTTTCCTCAGAACTCATATCCCCCAGCCCCCAAACCATTTGTGTTGCCCTCCACTGGATTCTCTATTATTTGTCCATGTCCTTTAAGTAGTGAGGGGCCCAAAACTGAACACAGTGCTCCAGATGTGGCCTCACCCGTGCTAAATAGAGGGGAAGAATCACTTTCCTTGATCTGCTGCTGACACTCCTACCAGTGCAGCTCAGTATATTAGCCTTCTTGGCAACAAGGGCACACTGCTGGCTCATATTTAGCTTATTGTCCACTGTAACTCCCAGGTCTTTTTCTGCAGAGCTGCTGCCCAGCCAGTCAGTCCCCAGCCTGTACCGGTGTATGGGATTGTTCTGTGCTAAGTGCAGGACTTTGCATTTGTCCTTGTTGAACCTCCTGAGATTTCTTTTAACTCAGTCCTCCAATCTGTCTAGGTCATTCTGAATCCTAGCCCTACCCTCTAGCATAGCTACTACTCTCTCCAGCTTGGTTTCATTTTCAAACTTGCTGAGTGTGCACTCAGTGCCATCTTTCAGGTCATTGATGAAGATATTGAACAAAACTGGCCACAGGACCGGCCCCTGGGGCATCCCACTTCATACCAGCTGCCAACTAGACATAGAGCTATTGATTACTACTCTCTGAGTCCGATGCTCTGGCCAGTTTTCTATCCCCCTTACAGTTCATTCATCCATCCCTTCCTTCCTTACCTTGCCTGTGAGAATGTTGTGGGAGACCATATCAAAAGCCTTGCTAAAAAAAATGGTAAACTATAGCCACTTGTCTCCCTGTATCCACAGAGACAATCATCTCATTATAGAAGGCAATCAGATTAGTCAGGCATGACTTGCCCCTGATGAGTCCATGCTGACTGTTCCTAATCACTTTCTTCTCCACCAAGTGCTCAGAAATGGATTCCTTGAGGAACTGTTCCATGCAGATCACTGCATCCATCCATAAAGGCTATCACAAACATTTTCATGACTTAAAAAAAAGAAAAAGGAGCATAACTTTCCAAACTTAAATGCTCAAACAACAATCCTACGATCCATGATAATGTCATCAACTTACTCACCTACACTCTCATCCCAGCTGAAGTGTCTGTACTATTCTGTGATCTTTCTTTCTGCCTTACTACACAACTTAACCAGGTGCAGAGATATGGAAATCTTGCGACTTTTTTCTGCTGCCTAAGACTGAGGAAATATTTCCATGACCATGACAAAGAACCATTTGATCATAGGCACTGACTTTTTTTTTTGCCAGTGGGTGCTTGCAGATGTAAAAGAAAACAAAAAAAATATCACTTTACTTTTACCTAGGCACATTCCTCTGCCAAGCCTTACACGTGCCCAGAAGAGGCTGTGCATTACTTCTACCCAGCTCTGTAGCATCTGTAAAGATCACACTTTAGTGGGGCTTTTTTGGTGCTTTTACCTAATATCTAGTTGAATCAGCTTTAGCTAAAAGTGTAAAAAACCCCACTGAATTGCCTGATCTTTAAAGTTGTTGCAGGGCCAAGTTGAAGTAATACACTGCTTCTTCTGGTAAAGTGATTTCTTTTTCTTTTTTTTAAACATCTGCAAGCATGGCTCTGTGGGTGCTAAGCACACACTAATTTTTTCAGTGGGTGCTTGAGCACCCACAGAGTCACCACCTATGCATTTGATGATCAAGCTGACACATTCCAGACCCATATACAGCATATGAAAAGGGACCGCTCTTGGACTCTACCTGAAAGCTACAGTACTACTCTGGACTTGTACATAAACTGTCGCTGACTCTGTGACCACTCTAAGAGTGCAAAAATACAGCATTTACATTACAACCTCAGTTCTGTGGAATGGAGAGCCATGCTCTGCTTTAAAAACAATTCAGATACTATCATATAACAGGCTAATAAGCATGTGGGGGGGGTGACTGTTATCATGGACAAAACAGGGTGTGAGACAACACTCCAATACAGGGGGTGCATCAACACAAGACACATTAATGTGCATTAGCCTAATTTCATGTGCATCACAGGCATGTGTCTTCATGTGCATACCCTTAGTGCACCGTAAAATGGCAAAATTAGGCTAATCATGCCTAAATATGATACCTTCAAATGCAGGTATCAAATTTAGGTGTAATTAGTTAAAGCACATTAATGCACATGTAGATAGGTCCCAACACTAACTTTAATGCTGGGCCTGCTCAGCCACTAGGAGCACATGGCAGGGCTTCAGGGATTTGGCACTAACTTTAGTACCAAGTGCATTAACTTCAGTGACAAGTCCCTGCATGTGCACACACCTTCCAAGAATCGCTTGATGCACATTAGCTTAATGTGCATTGACTTTAATTGCACTTAAATGCACTTGTAGATGCATCCAGGGTTTAAAAAATGCCTAATAGAGAACCTCACCTGACAATATCAGGAGGAACTAAATAAACTCTTAAAGAAACTGTCAGGAAACACATGAGAGGTTTCCACCCAGAAGTCCAGGACAGGAAACTTCTCCTTTTTACCCAAGATACACAAATCTTGCAACCCAGAACATTTCACAGTCTCTGACATTGGTATAATCACTAATCACAAAGGGAGTTTCTGGCTACTCTGACTGTGCCCTTATTCCCATATGCCACTGGACCTTCCAGCTGTTTAAAAGATGCCACGGATTTCCTCCATTGGCCTCCACTGACAAGTTTCCAGCTAACTCCATATTAGCTACCATAGGTGTCATGTACACTAACATTCTTCACGAGGACTGAAACTACAAACCATGAGAATGGAATACAAGCTATAAAAAATATTATTCCTGACAAGGACACGGTTTCTGTTTCCATTATGTTCTCCTGCTTTGTCTTCACACACAATTATTTCAGATGTGGGGTCTTCCTATACCTAAAATTTAATAGCACTGCCATGGTAACATGTATACCCCCTCAATATATCAAAATACTTATGACAGGAGTTGAAGTCTGTTTCCTCCACAGCTGCTCTCTCACTTCTCTAGTATACCTAGGGTACATCTATGTAACAGAGAGCCCAGGCTCTTTGTTTCTTTGAGAAGAAAAGCAGTCCAGCCAGGGAGCTCTGCAGGCTAGGCAGGAGGCAGCATTTGCTGGCTGCCAGGGCAACAAGGCTAATGAGATAATTAGCAGCCAGCCCAGGCAGTCACCTGACTGGATGTAGGCAGGGCCCTGGGAAGTACAAGCCCAAACTGAGGCTGGCAGGGGATTCTCTCCCTGGCTGCCACAGGGGAAGGAGCTCCTGCCCAGGGGAGCCACCCAGAGATGCTGGGCTGACTATTTACTGCTTGTAGAAACACTGAGGCTCAGGGAGCTCACAAAGCGCATATGCTGGGAGGTAACTGGCACAAGGGGAGATAAAAGGTGTGCTGTCTTAAAGGGGCAGAGGGATGCTTTCTCTGTTGCTTATTATGGGAAAAGGGCAACAGAGTCCCTCTGGTTGCTACCTACAGCCCCTATCTCGAGTACCTCAGACACACTATTAATAACCTCCAACCCCCCTTGGAAAAGAAGGAACACTCAAGGTAGCCATGAGGGACAAACCTTTTCTGGCCTGTAGCAACCTCAATAATGTTGCTACTTCCCAACCTCATCGAAGCACGAAGCCTTACAACGAACCCAGATTCTTGCTGTATCACCACATCAATACAGATCACATCATCAATGAACTGAAAAACATAGATTATAACATCCAAAATTCATTCACCTGTAGCTCTACCAACATTTCTATAACCTGCTTACAGTGCACCTCTGCTGTCTGCATTGTACAGATGAGGAGGTCTCTACAAGTAAGAACGAATGAATATCAAACTGACATCAGCTCCAGACAAATATAAAGGCTTGCAGTGAACACTTTAGCCTGCCTGGACATTGCACTGCTGACTTCAGGGTAGTTGTTCTTAGGCAGAAAACCTTTAAAACAATCCCAAAAGGGAAACGGAGGGACAATAAATCTTCCACAATCTGGATTGTGTCAAATATGGTTTAAGTAGGGATTATGAATTCTTATCCCATTACCTGGATTAGCCTTTGTGACCCCTTTGTTTTTATGGGATCTTTGCTTGTTTGCCTCTCCCAGTACTCCTCCTTCTCCTCGTTCCTTTCTCCCCCTCTCCCGCTCCATCCCTATGTTTTGTATTCAAATCACTCCTTCCATTCTATACAGTGCTCTTCAGATGTCCTTTCACAGCATTTGCTGAAGTGAGTTCTGGCACATGAAATCTTATGCTATACATTTCTGATTTAGTTAATCTATAAGGTGCAAAACTACCTTGCCTTCTGCTTGAAAATTTTTTTGTCTTTTCCTTCATTCCATGACATGTTCCTTTTGTTAATGAAAGTCTAAATTGCTTGACCTTAATCTTGGCTGTTTTGAGAGGGTGAAATCCCAGTTCTCTGTTCAAAGTCAAAATAAATAGCGGTATGAAGGGAAGTAACATGAAGTGGACTTGAACCCTTTCCCTCATCTCTGAGACAGGGAACAGGCCCACAGCCAATTTGTACTGCAGCCACCATAATAATCCATAGAAGCACCTGCACGCCAACATCCATCGTGCTCCACAATGAAGAGGACTAAAGGTGTCTGGAGCCCTAAGGAAATTAGAATTTATGTGATAGATATTATTGTGTTTATTCTACTAAAAGATGATCTTTATGGCAGTTTTTCCCATCTAAGGTAAGTGTAATATGCTTTTTTCTCTGAATAGAAACATTGTAATTTCATGCAATTTATGAAATAAAACTAATTTCCTTGCACTAATAGGGTGAGATTAGCTAGCATTTCCCCCACCCCAATACCAACATGCATTTAAAAAAACATTCTCTCATGCATTCTTATACTAAATAAAAATTGGATGAAAAAATGATTATACAAAAGTGTTCAGAAAATATATCTCTGTTAGGGTTTTTTACACATCATCTACCCTTACAAAATGCAGGCAAATACAACATTTTCTTCCAAGAAAAATGGAGAATCTTGTTCTGTAATCTATACAGAATCTTTCTTTGGAGTTTGTGCTGATTCCTGTCATTTATAAAACGGACAAAATAATGAACAGTGTTGTGAGCTATAGAGCTCACAGCACTTCAGTAATGGTACTAGGCAATTTAAATCAACTCCTATCATCTGAAAACAAATTGAAGCTTTCACATACAGAAGTGCCAAAAAAGCCCAACTGAAGTGCCCAATCTTCTGCATCTGTAAAAACTAGGCACTTCAGCGGGGCTTTTGGCACTTTTACCTAAAGCTGATTCAATCCACTATTAGATAAAAGCTCCAAAAAAGCCCCACAACATCTGATCTTTACAGATGTTGGGCAAGCCAGGTTGAAGTACTGCACTGTTACTTCTTGGCATGTGCAGGGCTTGGTGTGGGAACATGCAAAGATTAAAGTAAACCTTTAAAAAAAATAGTTAACATCTGCAGGCACCCATAGGTTCCAATTCCAAAAGCTAAGAGTGCCCATTGCTCTTTCAGAGACAGAGCATGCTCAGCACCTCACAGTATTGGACACTTTCACTATCCCAAGAGGCAAGGATTTTCTGTGATGTGAGCTGTCCTTATAAGCTATCTTGTAACAGCTCCAGGTAATACCTCTTCACTTCTAGTTCACAGCCCTCCTCTATCCCTCCATGGAATCTCTTCTCTGCTATTTAGCTCAGCGGTATCTGCCTCTTAGACTCAAGAAAGGGTACTTGATGCCCAAAAGCTTGTCCAGCAACTCTCCCAACTATACAATTAGTCCAATAAAAGATATCACAGAAAACCCCTGTCTTTCATATATTTCCTGGACCATCACAGCTACAATACTCCTACTATCTCTGCCTAGAATATACCCTTGATAATAGCAGTCACTACATTCTCTACCGATGGCAGATTCACTGCTTTAGCAAATGGACAAATCATATAAGAGTCTTATTCTCAAACTTTTTTTTTTCTTTTCCTTATTCAATTCTCACTCTCTTTGCCAGTCTCTGTTTGGTCCTCAGCTTCATGTTATGTCTTTTCCTGTGTTTGATATAGAGACATAAAGAATGGCTCCTAGAGCAAATTAAAGACCATGACTGCTCTGGATATATATTTTCTTTTCTTCAATATAGTCAGGTTATCAGAGGTCTAACAGGGCAGGTCCATGTCCTGGGCACTGGTGGCTGCTTTGCTATCCAGGGCAGCAGCAGCTGTTTTTTCATACCTTACCCTCCAAACGTGGTGCCCAGGGTTGCTGCCACAGTCTCTCCTCTCTCCATTTATGTTACTGCAACTCATACCTGTCTTTGTCTACCTTACTTCTTTTAACTATTATTTTGGTTCCTTGCCTCTTTGTCTCGCCTACTACCCCCATACCCAGCCACCTGGGTGCTAAGGGTGGAAGGATTTTTTTAAAGGTGTTTAAAAATGAGTAATTGTAGAGAATTTTCTGTGTGATGTGGAAAAGCAAATTCTCTCATGTACTATTGCTCTAACAGCTAGCTCTGTGCTGATTAGGGCAATGGCCACATTTTAAAGAACTATGGATCATTGTACTGTACATAGAAAACAAGCTATTTTTAAAGGACATCAACACAATGTTTTATTAATGGTATAAATAATGTATGTATTCATATTCTCTCATAAGATTATAATTTTAAAATGCCCATGTCTCTGAATAAATGCTTCCTAGTAGCACCTGTTAGAATTAAGGTCGCAGGCCTTAAGCATCAAATAAAGGATATACCTTTTTAACCAGGACAGATAATTGCCCTATCACTAGTTCAACTCTGCTTCATTTAGTGGGAGCTGCAGAAGAGTATTTCATTAAAAAGTTCACTTTTAAATTATTTTGAGTTTTGAATTTAGTATTAGCTACATTCTATATTTTTGTCCTTAACATTTTTGTGAATTTATTGCCTCAGGGGTATTTCTCTGTGGAGAAATAAACATGGTTAAAACAAGAAATACAATTGTAAATGAATAAATTAATGGAAGTAGATAATGACAGTGGATGACAGTACATAGCCCTGTCAAAGGTTCAGTAGACACTTAATGAATTCCTGACTTTATTCAAATAGGTGCCTAAATTTAGGGACATATATACTCCTTAATATGTCTAGCATATGTACTTTGAGTGGAATCCTGCCTGTACTGAAATCAATAAAAATTTTGGCATTTTGCTTCACTGAAGTAAGGATTTAATCCATTGGTGAATCTGAGACCAAGTACGTAAACTTTAAACTGGTTCCTGTAATTTAGTAAAATTATATGGACAGGTTTAAACTGTAAAACAGTGGAAATCCGTGACCTTTTGCAATTTTAGAACAACATGGGAATCTCATCTCTGTTAATCTATACCATTGCATTCAAATTACCAAGAAAAGGAGCTTTCTATGATTGACTGAATATGAATGTCTATATACAGTTGATAAGTCTGAATATTAAAGATCTAAAGCCCCATGCATAGAACTGTTTTTCTTCAACATCTATGGATTTTTGTATGTGCAATGACAGCAGTATAAGGTCTGAAAAGGGCATTTTCAGGACTCAGCTGGATAAATTAATTGTCATAAACTATCAGAATACATTTGTATTTACTTATGGAACAGTCGTATAAATGTTTTGAATATTATTCTTTTAGAATCTGGCTCCTTGGCACAAAATCCTAAGTTTTTCTTCAGTGCAGTTCACTTTCTCTGTGAACTGCACTGAAAAGAAAGATGAGGTACTTCAAAAGAATAATTGACAGGTGACAAGATTGCTCTATAAGGAATGTGTACACATGTATACACTCTTAGAACTGGAAAACAATTGAATTATTATTGTAAAAGATTTCTGCTTCTAAAATGTTTCCCAATATATTTTTTCCTTTTCTTCTTTTCCGTAATGTCGTTATCAGATGTCTCTGAAATTTGATTTTCAGTGTGCATAGTTAGTAACTGATACTGAACATGCTCTGAATAAATTTACTGATAATCTTTGTCCATTTTGCTATCAACTATTACCACTTACATTCTTGATTATCGTTAGTTGTTAGGGACATTACTATTTCAGATTCTTTCAAGTGCTAGAAATGAAACAAGTAATTTCAATACTATAACTGCGGTTGTGAGCTAAATGAAAAGGCACCCTTCAAGAAGATGAAGCCCTGTTCAGTTTGATCTGAAATATAATTATCACTTCAAACTATGAACTGGTATAAACTGAATATATACACTTAAATTTAAAATAAAGGCTTTGCTCCTAGGAGAAGCACTAGTGGTTGGGGGCTGTGCTATAGGAACTGAGATGCCTCCAGCATCTGTTTCTGTAAGTAAATTGTCTAGAGAGGTTTGGAGGAAGCATATTATATATTTTCCCTTGTACAGTATACTTTTCATCTGTTGGTGAAAGATACCATATGCACACCTCACTTATGCAACTGTTACCAACCAGCAGAAGACATGTGGAAAATGGAGGAAATCTCTCCATATCCCCAACCTTAGACTTGGTTAGGTTTGGGCATGTTTCCTAATATAACTGGTTAGAAGTTGTTTTATTCCTTCCGAAAAAAAAGTCAGTGAAAAAAAATGTGTGTGTTTGTAGCAGGGCACTAAGGTGCCTGCTACCGATAACAGTAATATGGGCTCAGCTGCCAGTCACCAGGGCAGCACAGGTGTGGGTTGCTGAGACAACCAGTCTGGTCAGCTGACCGGAAGGGGGCAGGGCCTGGCCTTTATGCCCCTCTGGCAGTAGGGGAAGAGGGAGCTCTGTTGGAGCAAGCAGAGCAGAACATAACAGAGAAGCCTGATGGTCTGAGCAGTGTCTGCCCAATGATACTGGGTGGAGGAAAACCCTGGTAGGGATAGGAATGGAGCTATGGATAGCCAGTTGGCTTGGGATTTATGTTACAACACAGGAGTGTGAGGTTTTTGTTTTGTGATTGTTGTGTAATACCGGAGGACCGGGCAAGGCTGTAGGGGTTGGAGGAGGCCTCATACGAGCTCCCCAGTAGTAGGGGGGGTTCCTAGTGTCAGAGAGTGGTGCTGCATTTTGGGGTGTCCCGACCCCGGCCCCAGTGTGGGCAGCATTGGGAGGAACTCAGTGTGGGCGCACGCAAGAAGCCCCAGTGGGGCATAAGACCTGAGGAGGCAGGTCTGGGGCCAGGTAAGGTTGAGGCTGCCTGAGCCCCGTTGTGGGGAGCCCAGTGGGCGTAAGACCCAAGAAGGGGGCCTGGGGGCCAGGTAAGGCCAAGGCCTCCTGAGCCCCGATTTTCAGGGAGCGCGAGCAAGGCCCCAGTGCAGGCTGAGGGAATCGCAAGGCCCAGGGCCCGGTGGGGGTGAAAGCCGTGAGAATCACGAGGCAAAGGCCCCGGTTGGGGGGCAAGAGCGCGGGGAGTGCGAGGCACAGGCCCCAGTTGGGGGGGTGAGAGTGCGGGGAGCATGAGGCACAGGCCCCGGTTGGGGGGCGAGAGCGCGGGGAGCGCGAGGCACAGGCCCCGGTTGGGGGGGTGAGAGTGTGGGGAGCATGAGGCACAGGCCCCGGTTGGGGGGCGAGAGCGCGGGGAGCGCAAGGCACAGGCCCCGGTTGGGGGGCGAGAGCGCGGGGAGCGCGAGGCACAGGCCCCGGTTGGGGGGCGAGAGCGCGGGGAGCGCGAGGCACAGGCCCCGGTTGGGGGGGTGAGAGTGTGGGGAGCATGAGGCACAGGCCCCGGTTGGGGGGCGAGAGTGCGGGGAGCGCGAGGCACAGGCCCCGGCTGGGGGCGAGGGCAAGGAGCGCGGGGAGTGTGAGGCCAGGCCCCAGTTAGGGGCGAGGGTGAGGAGTGCAGGGAGCGCGAGGCACAGGCCCCAGTTGGGGGCGAGGGCAAGGGCGAGGAGCGCGAGGCCCGGTGCAGGGTGGCGGTACAGAGGCAAGGCCCCGGTGTGGGTGAGACCACGCGTGACAGGCCCCGTGCAGTGAGGGCCATGAGGGAAGCGAGGGGGCACCTGTGAGGGTGAGAAAGGCAGGCACGGGGACAAGTCCAAGGACCTGTAAGGGCATGGGTGACGGTGGGACTCAAGTGCAGCCCCAAAGGTCAGAGTGCACCGGGTGATTAGACCAAGCTAGGATACATCCAGACCCCGTGCCAAAGAGGTTAGAAAGGCAGCCTCCCTTGAACATATTAACATTAAAGACATGGCGGGCCACATAAAGAGGGTGTATTTAAACTGGATTCAGCACGGTAGGTAGGGGCACTGGGGAGGTCACGGCACCCCTAAGGGCGTCCTGCCACAGTGTTATACATCTCCAGTATAACCATTACACCAGGAGCCAGTTTAACAAAGAGTTTCCTTTATTCATGCCAACAGAATCCAAACAGACATAAGCCTCCTTTTTCAGCGCTCTTAAACTCTGCCTGTATCTGGCTATATGTATATGTCTCTGGCTGTCTCTGGCTATATGTACAGTAACATACTGGAGGGGAGTGACAGCCTCACCCTTAAAGATATACAGTCCTCACAGGTACCCACGTGTATTTCTTTAGGACATAGCTAGCCACCCATTCAAGATAAGGGACAACTCAGTCCTGCTATTAGGAGAAATATAAAATTAATATTTGAAATAACCTAAAATATAGACCATACAGTGATAAAAAGAAAAACATTATATAATATATTAAATGCTCATTTAAGCATTCATGGTAAAATAAATAACCTTTAAAGAAAGAAAAAAGAAAAATTATTGGTTATAAAGACAGTTTTGCATAAATCACTAAACTTTGGCAAAACAAGATAAAAAAATCAAAACATTTATGGAAAGAGAGATTTTTAAATAAAAAAAATAACAGTACACATAGATGACTTCTCAAATATGTATGTGTTAGTATAATTTAATTGAAGAGAATTTCTCTTAGTAAATCTATCCTAGTCTGATGCAATTAAGATTCACTACTGATACGGTATTATAGTGTGCATATTACATATTTATATATACAAAAATTCACCTGTGTGCCTCCATGATGCCTTATCATGGAGGTCCATTTTCAGTACTGGTAGATATGTACCATAGTGCTGATTGTGACACTGATAACTTACTTGTGTTCACTACTATCAAACTGAACTCCCCCCCTGGAAAAAAAAAAAAAATCGTCTGCTCTAAGTATCAGTGTTTGCTACGCATTAACATCACCAATACATCTGATCCTCAGAAGAATACCTTGCAGTTTATGCAGGCTCTGGGGGAGGCTCCTTCAGAGCTGCTTTTGTACGAGACTGAAGAAGAATAATGGGAAAGCCACAAAAAATGGTTGGTGTTACTGCTGATTCTGCATAAGGCAAACAGATCACAAGAAAAGGGGATTGGTTTGAGGACAGGCATGTGAATTGATTCTATTTATCAATGTATCAATATTTATCAATGCTAAATCACAAGAAGAATGCTTCTGACAGAATGTGGAAGAAACTGAGGAAAGTACGGAGTGTTGTCTACCAAATCTCAAGCTGTTGTGCCAATGATTATTAGCTGTGAGAGGCCCCATCTATACAAGACACTGACTGCACAGTTGTTACTGCACAGTCATTTAGTACTTGTATAAACAAGGCAATGCTACTGTGCAGTAGTATTGGGTTACTGGCACTGCAGTCAGCATCTTGTATAGATGTGGCCACTGTGTAAGAGAATTCAATCTGCATCTGATGGTGGAAACATTAGATGCATATACAGTTGAATCAAGAAGGCATAGTCCAAGTCCAACTGAAAATAAGTTAATTCCATTAAAGACAGCATCAGGAAAATGCATAGCAGATTGAAAGCAGCAGGTGGAAAGATGGGTAGAATACTATCTTGTCACAGACTACAGTCCTTAGCTTTACTGAGATTCTTTCTGTCGTTGAAGAGCTTGACGATATTTGAACCATTGAGGACCTAAGTAAGGCCACTAGCAAGCCCCCCTCCCAGGAAAAGATGGCATTCCCACAGAAGTGGGCAAGTGTGGGAAACCTATGCTTCTATCCCACCTATGTGCATTTTACTCACTGCTGAATAGTAGGGACACAAGATATGCAAGATGCTAATATAGTCACTCTGTACAAGTCACGACCACTGCAACAACTATTATGGCATTTCACTATTAAACATTGTTGGAAAGAGTATTGCTTGGTGGTGTTCAGAAGACTTCCGACCCTTGCTGACCATCTTTATCCTGAGTTACAGTGCCACTTCAGAACTGGAGGTCTACCCTAGATACGATCTTCTCAGTTCAATAAATCCAATAAAAACATAGGGAATAAAGCAGGCCCCTCTGTATCACCTTCATATCACCTGGCTTTTAACCTTGTCAGCAGAAAAGGCCTCTTCAGACTACTGGAAAAGATTTGCTGGCCACCAGAACTCCTCAATAAAATCTGCTCTTTTCATCATTTAATGCAGGGAACAGTCAGCTATGATGGATCACTGTCTGAGCCTTTTGAGATTCAAAGTGAAGTCAAGCAGGATTGTGTCTGTTCCCTGACCCTGTTTGGGAATTTATTTTCTCTTCCTCTGGCATACAGTTTTGCTATCAAAGGAGTTTATCTATATAATGTTCAGATGGAAAATTATTTAATCTCACATGCTTTAAAGCAAAGACTAAATTGTAAAAAGTTTTGATTCATGAGCTGCTCTTCACTGATGATGCACTGATAGCTTATGCAGCAAGTGACCTTCAACGCCTTATCAGTTGTTTTGTTCACGCCTGCCAAGGCCAGAACATTGATTCACCACCTGCAATCACAATGATTGAAAACATATTGGATGTTGTAAGTAAATTTATGTACCTGGGATCCATTATAACCAAAAAACTTGTCACTTGAGGCTGAACAGAATACCCATGTTAGCAAAGCATCATGAGCATGGTGAGCAAATTAATGTAGAAAAACAGCAAACTGAATATTAAGACCAAGGTCACAGTAAATCATGCTTGTGTCATCAACATTTGTTTGTATAGAAAATCCTGGATCACATACTGTACTCAAGAAACAGCTTTCAATTATGTTGTCATTGTCACATTCTAGGAATTTCCTGGTGGGACAAAGTTGCCTATGCTGAGGTTTTGTAACATAGCGACATTCTGAGCATTCGTACTCTTCTCAGTCAATGTTGACTTGATGGTTTCGTTATATGCAGAGAATAGATGATCCATATACCTAGAGACCTACCGAATTCATGGTGGAAGTGGGCTGCATGGCAGCTCTTTTAATCTTGCAGGTTCCCCTATGTGTGCCCCTGCTGATTGGTGGAGGAACCCTGCCATTTACTCCTGATCGGCAGGGAAGTGAAAACCATGGTTTTAAGTATGGTACCACTTTTGCTTCCCTGCTGGTCTGCACCAAGCAGTAGGGCCACCATGGCTTCTCAGCCAATTAGCAATGGGAGGGGGTGCATGGGTAAATCTGCAAGATTATAGGAGCTACTACACAGCCCACTTCCACTGTGAATTTAGGAGGTCCCTACATATACCCAAGCATCTCATGTACAAAGAATTCTTTACATGAGGAAGACAACATGGGCATCCCTATCGCCATTTGAAAGATGTTTGCAAGAGAGATATGAAAGCAATGAACATTGAGCCAAATAACTGAGAGAATAATACTGAGCAGTGAAGCTCTTGGAAACAGCATGGACTGAAGTCTTTAAAGGAAAAAAGAGCCCAATATGCAGAAGAAAGAAGAAACTCTAGGAACAACCCCACACCACATTCAGGACTTATTTACGAACTTCACATGTGATAAGTGTGGAAGGGGCTGTCACTCAAGAATTGAGCTGTAAAGTCACACTTACAGGGTGCATCTACGTAAGTCAATTTAAGTGCATTAACCATGTTTAAGATGCATTAAGAGTGCAGGTCTACGTGTGTGCCCTTTATTCACCTTAAAAATGGTGATTTAGGCTAGTTGTACCTAAATTTGATACCTGCAGAAGCAGGTATCAAATTTAGGCAAGAATAGCTAAGGCACCACAAGGCACATGTAGATATGCTAAAGCACATTAATGCTGTGTATGTTGATGGACTTGGGACTAACTTTAGTTGATACACATTCACACAGTCTTTAGAATTTGAATCAAAATTGAAATTATTTTATAAATTACTTTAGAAATATTTTACAGCTGGTCTTCATGTTTTAAAATAGCATTGCCTATAACTCATTGAACAACTATTTTTGGAAGCTGAAAAAATCCAAAAGACTACTTCAGATTCAGACCTGAGATAATGGGTTCAGCTCTTTTCCCATCAATGTTTTTATACACTTCCCGATTGATCCTTTTTCTGCTTTTTCTGTTGCCTAGTTCTTTTTCACACAAAAGGAAAGGTTGTTAAAACGAGCCTTTAGGTTTGCCTGGGTAGAAAATCTTCAGTTTCCACTTGTTCACGCAAAGTATTTTTAGGTTTAGATCCCTTAGGCTTAAACTTGGCCAAAATCCTGATTAGGCTAAAATACCACTGACTTCATCTGGGCTGGGATTTTATTCACATTATTTTGCTTCAATTTTTACCTTTAAACAACCCCAAGAACAACCTCCACAAAAAAAAATAGTTGGGGAAAAAAGTCCCAAATTGACTGTTTTCGGACAAAATCCTAAGATAATGCCTTCTAGCTTCAAATGGTTTCCACCTAAGATAGTCACTTGGATATCTCTTCACAAAACTTGAACCTCAGCTGAGGTTTCCTAAAAATATGGCTTTTCTCATGGCATGTCCTGCTCTGAATTTTTTCAATATTTCAGTGATTTGCCTTAGCAATTTCAAAGGCAGATTAAAATATTCCACCATGTGAATCTGTAAAAGACTGTATGAATGTATCAGTATAAACATATATTTTACACATATCTATCATTTCTATAGTTCCTGTGGGCTCCTCTTCCATTGTTTTGTTTTGCATCTTGCTTTATAATTTCACAGTTTCATAGTTTCATAGTTGATAGGGTTGGAAGGGACCTGAGCAGATCATCAAATCCCTCCCCCTGCCCTGGGCAGGAAAGTATGCTGGGCTCAAATGACCCTGGCTAGGTGACTATCTAGCTTTCTTTTGAGGACCCCCATTGTAGGAGCCAGCACCACTTCCTTTGGAAGTTGGTTCCAGATCCTAGCTACCCTGACTGTGAAGTAGCGCCTCCTGATGTCTGCTCTCAGTCAACTTGTGTCTGTTATTTCTCGTTACTCCGGACAGTACTCGGGGGAACAGGGCCTCTCCCAACCCCCCCGATCCCCCATGGTAAGTTTATAGATGGCCACCAGATCCCCTCTCAGCCTTCTCTTGTGGAGGCTGAACAGGTTCGGGTCCCATAGCCTCCACTCATAGGGCCTGCTCTGCTGACCCCTGAGCATGCAAGTGGCCCTCCTCTGGACCCTCTCAATGCTGTCCACATCCCTCCTGAAGTGCGGTGCCCAGAACTGGATGCAGTACTCCAAGTGTGGTCTGACCAATGTCAGATAGAGGGGGAGGATCACCTCCTTGGACCTGCTCATAATGCATCTGTGGATGCATGACAAGGTGCTGTTAGCCTTACTGACCGCATCCTCAGATTGGCAGCCCATGTTCATCTTGGAATCAATAATGACTCCAAGATCCTTTTCTGCCTCTGCACTGACAAGAAGGGAGTTCCCCAGCCTATAGGTATGCTGCTGATTCTCCCTAGGTACAGTACCCTGCACTTGTCAGTATTGAATCCCATCCTATTTTCATCCGCCCACCCCTGTAACCTGTCCAGATCTAGTTGTAGCCTGTCTCTCCCTTCTAGTGTGCTCACTTATCCCCACATCTTGGTGTCATCTGTGAATTTGAACAAGATGTTTTTCACCCCCTCATCCAAGTCACTGATAAAGATGTTGAACAATGTGGGCCTGAGGACCGAGCCCTGGGGAACTCCACTGCCCACAACCCTCCAGGTCAAAAATGACCCTTCCACCACCACTCTCTGGGTGCAGCCCTCTAACCAATTTCATAGATTTCATAGATTTCATAGACATCAGGGCTGGAAGGGACCTCGGGAGATCATCGAGTCCAGCCCCCTGCCCAAAGGGCAGGAAGTCAGCTGGGGCCATAGGATCCCAGCGAGATAAGCATCCAATTTATTCTTGAAGGTGTTCAATGTAGGTGCTTGAACCACCTCCGCTGGCAGACTGTTCCAGACCTTGGGGGCTCGGACAGTAAAGAAATTCTTCCTTATGTCCAGCCTGAAATGGTCTTGCAAGAGTTTGTGACCGTTCGACCTCGTCATCCCTTGGGGCGCTCTGGTGAACAAATGTTCCCCCAGATACTGGTGGTCACCCCAGTAAACTTATAGATGGCCGTCAGATCACCCCTGAGCCTACGCTTTTTCAGGCTAAAGAGTCCCATGTCTCTCAGCCTATCATCGTAAGATCTGTTTTCCTGACCTCTGATCATGTGCGTGGCTCTCCTCTGGACTCTCTCAAGCTTCTCCACATCCATTTTGAATTGTGGAGCCCAAAACTGGATGCAGTACTCCAGCTGCGGCCTCACCAAGGCTGAGTACAAGGGGAGAATGACGTCCCGCAACCCATCTGACTGTGTAGGCATCAATGCCACAGTCACCTAGTTTTTTAATGAGAATGGTGTGAGAGACAGTGTCAAAGGCCTTCCTAAAGTCCAGAAAGACTATGTCCACCACAACACCTATGTCCAAGTATTTTGTGACCTGGTTATAAAAGGCAACCAGGCGGGTCTGACAGGACCTGCCCCTAATGAACCCATGTTGGTTTCCCTTGAGCATAATCTCCCCTGCTGGTCCCTCACAGATGTACTCCTGGATAATTTTCTCAAAGAGCTTCCCCAGGACTGAGGTAAGACTAACAGGCCTATAGCTTCCTGGGCCTTCCTTCCTTCCTTTTTTGAAAATGGGGACTAAATTGGTCTTTTTTCAGTCCTCTGGCAATGAATTTATTATAATAAGCATTAAATAAAAGATTAAAAAAAATAAAAGTATAACATTGCCTTGTGACAGGCAGGAAAGGCATTTCTTAGAATGGTTCACTGAATATGGTGCTGCATCAGACCCAGGAAAGTATTAAGAATTTCTTGCGTTACTCCAGCTTTTCTCTATGATATGAATGAGTCACTACAATTTCACATCTGAAAATAGGGATCTTACAGCACTGGAGGAGTCGCTTCTTTTGAATGCCCTCCAGGATGTTTTATTGGATTCAAGCCTTTTGATCTCCAAGGCCACATCTACAGAAGCATGGATGTTTGGTTCCCCAGGGACAGCTAGCAGTAGGACACCTTATGCCACTGCTAGTAGACCCCAGGGAATGCCTGTGCCATGCACCCTCTGGTGGATGGCAGGTTACCCAGGTGAGGTGGAGGTGGGGGGAGCTGAGGCCACCACTTGGGGTCCTGGGGGCCTCTTGGGGCTGCAGCATTGGCAATTGTGCTGCTTGAAGCCTGGCTGGCAAACAGAGTGTGGCTCTGGCCAGCCAGGTTTCCACTTTGAGCAGCACATGCTGCTCCTGTCTGCACCATTCTTTTTTTTTTTTTTTTGGTGCTTTTTTTTTCGGCCCCTGGATATCCAAGAATCAAAACCTGCACTGTGCTGCTCCCTTGCAGCATGGAAAACATGTGGTATGTGGTGACACAGATGTGTCTGCGGCACCACATACTGCACAGCTGTACTCATCTGGATATGGCCCACATGTTCAGTCACTATATGTATATCTGACTTTTCAAGTACACTCCTAAAATACAGAATCCAATTTTTGCACCCTTTTTTGCAATATGAGACCTTGCTTGTCAATGTGTTCTATGCACCAAGATTAATGCTCATCCTCCAACTACTAGAACCCTCTCCAGTGTCTCACCAAAGCTTTGGACTTTCTGGATTTCTACTATATTCTTTAGCTTCTCATGTAGATGTGACCAAATGCTATGATAACATATTTTTCCATTGTGACCTGAGATTGCAAAAGTTGAAAACTGTTCAATAAATGAGTTAAGGGATGGCACAAAGAGAGTAGATGACTTCTTATTTAGGGAAGTAAATACTGTTGCATAGAACTGAATTTTGCTTCTGCCCATGCTACAGAATTTCTACAGAAGACACTTAAGCTTTCCACAAATTATAGTTACTGAGGGCTTGCATAAAATGAAAGAAGCTACTTTAAAATGGCTACCTCATGGTAGCTCCTTGTGTGGATGCTTCTACTTTGCTTTAAAATCCCTTTTTTAGCCTTTCGATAGATCTACTTCCACAGCAAACTATATTAGACCTTATAATGGTACTCTTCTTAAGGAATAAGGTCATATTTTCAAAGTAAACTTAATGTATAGCAAGTATTTTAAAGTTTTATATAAATAATATATCTACAGTATATAATCCATAGTCACATAAAATAATCACTTCATCTTCTACTGAAGATCCAAGCTGTCTAAAATTTCAGTAATGCCCAGAGGTGAGGTTTTAGTTCAGACCATCTCTCTGTGGCTGTGTCTACACATGCAGGCACGTGCAGTTTGTGGCACCCCAAACCACAAGTGGTGGATGTAAAAAAAAAAAAAAATCCTGGAAGAAAAGCAGGGCAAAACATGCCAAAATAGTGCACGTCAGAATAAATGCAGAGACAGCAGGGGGAAACTAGCTTAGGGCTGCTTGCTGTCTTGTCTCCACGTGCTGTGGAGCTCCCACACTAAGGCACAGTGGACACATCTACGTATGTGTGTTTACTGTGTAGTAACCACAATTAATGTGTAGTACAGGCATGCGTTTATACATGCAAGTCCACACTATGAAGTAAAATATGCTAATTGGGCAAAAATTTGATTCCTAACTGCCTACTTACTGCAAAGTAACACAGGTATAGATGCCTTGTTGTGCAGTAACACTATATGTGTGGTCCACACATGCACTTTAATGCCGGCATGGGTAAATGCTGGCCTGTTCCTGTTTACTGAGCAGTAATTTACTGCACAGTAAATTTAAGCCAGCATAAATGCACATGTAGGCATACCCAGTGTGTCTTGAGACAGGGGAGCAGGGATCCCTGTGATGGCTACTCTCCTATCTCCACTTGCTGCTGGGAAGAGCTGGGCATGGTCAGTTTGCCCACAGCATCACTATGTGTCCCACAACAAAGGATATGTTCAGGGGCATGTGCTGTGGCACAAAGTAGAAGCACACATTTGTGCCACTACTATTTGTGCTTCTGCAAGTGTTCGCCCGTGGTTGTCTGGATGTGGCTAGTGGGTATAAAAACAGATGTTGCCTGGTTTCCATTTCCTTTTCTTATTCATTGAATATAAGTAACTCAGGTGAATATATGAGAAAGAAACTGAATTATGAGATATCTCTTTCCTCTAGGGATAGGATTCTTTTCAATTAGCAAAAGGTATGGTATCGTGTATTAATCATCTATTAATACCTGATTCTTCCACCATAATTAAAACTTTTATAAAAGTCAAAGTGCTAGTATTTTTGTTTTATTGTGTATTATAGTAAGAAACTGGTTTTCATCTTCAGAAAGAAAAAAGAAAATCAGAATACTCAGTTTGTTTATGCCTTACTTTTTCAACAACAAAACATCTGATTTGTAGTCAAGATTGTGGATTTTGGCTTTATTGTTCAGTAGAGTTTCAAGGCCAAAGAACATCTTGTTTCTGAAACTCATTCCAGTGAACATTAGTCATTTAGAGGTGAGTGCTTTCAGCTTTGAGCAGCTTAAATGAGATTGTTCTGCCTTTCTGTCTTGAGGTTTAAATGCTATCTCTGTGAAATGCTTTGCATAGTGCTCCTCAACTGTGCTTCATTAAGACAAGCCAAAATAATATTGTGAGCTGGCAAACAAAGAAATGGCAGAAGAGATTGCATTTCTATGTAAATTTCTATATATTAGGTTAATATAAGGGCATAATAAATTCCTGAAAAACCCGCTTAAGCTTCCTTAAATTTATCTCGACCATGCTTCCCTTGTGTTGTCACCAAATTCTTCTATTGCCTCTTTTTTCTGTAAAGTTATTTATTTACCCCTTAAAACAGATTGATTGTGACTTTTCTTTTAATACCCCTACTTGCTAACATGGTGTGATGTCCAGGCTCTTTGTCATTAGGGACAGATAAGCATTCTGTTTTCTTTTTAGTAGTCAAACTGTTGGAAAGGGGAACAGGTTCACATAAGAGCCAACCTCAAATATTCCCTGCAACCTTGGCTGAACTAGAATCCACCCTTTCCATGGATGCAGTGACTTACACTTCATAGATTAATAGATTCTGAGAAGTTTGGGTTGCAAGGGGCTTCAATAGATCATCGAGTCCAACCCCCTGCCCTGGACAGGTAAGAAGGCTGGGGTTATATGACCCCAAATATACAACACTTATTGTTCTATTCAAATTAGCTCTACTTTTATTCATGCATTTATTTTTTTTTAGATTTGTTCTCCAAGACATTATAGACCAGATTAAAAAAAAAAAGACTTAGGCACCAAAGTCCAAAAATGTATTTTTCCCAACTTCTACTCTACTGCCATCTAAATTTCATGAGTTGCTTACCTTATGAGTTGTAGGGTTCCACAGCTATAGAACTGTACACCTGTGTGTCTCCACATCTACCTGAGCCCCTGTAACATAACTGGGAGTGGGGGAAGAGAGTGAATGGGGCACCAGCCCCAGGTATTGACTTGGAGGGGGCACTGGCATAGCATGCCTACTTCCTTATCCCATCACTGAAGCAGCTACATCAGGAGCAGCTATATCATTTTAAGACACAGTTGAAGAAGGAAGCAGTGGTGCCCCTCTTATATAGGTCAAAATACTTACCCAGGAAATGGGAAACAGGAAATTAATTCCAACACCTGCCAGGGAAGATTTAACCCCACGCCTCCCACTATTCCAGATCATATGTTGCTGAGGGTGCTGGGTAGAAGAGACAGTAATTAGTCATTTGATAAATACAGGAGTACTCTATTTGCTGTAGCAGGAACAGCCCTAGGATGCTTGGCAGTAGGTGTCAGGCAGGAACAGCAGCAAGCTGCCCTGCTGCCCTGCTGTAGGAGCCAGATGGGGAGACACAGAAGCAGCAGTAGGGGATCTTTGCATCCCTGGGGTGGGTCAGACTGACCACCCTCCTTTCTGCTCCTCATACCCCACTCCCTGGTACTAAGTGCTCCCCACCCTCTGTTTTGCAAGTGGAGGGGAGGAATTGCCCAAGGTACAAAACTTGTTTCTTATACTTCCACTGCACCTTGGCACTGTTGAATAGTTTATGCCTATCATAGAATTATAAGGAAGTAGGGCTGGAAGGGACCTCCAGAAGTCATCTAGTCCATCTCCCTGCTTGAAGCAGGATCAGCCATGTCCAAAAATCTCATATAAGCCCTGGTAACCTATTCCTAAAACCACACGAATAAAACCTCTCACACAAATATAATACATATTGCTTGAAAACAACAGGTCCTTAACCTGATGCAGGTAAAGCAGGGGGACCATGGTGGTTAATGTCCTGCTGCTGGAAAGGCTGTTAAAATATTTTTGAGAAATGCTCCCATGACAGAGGAAAGGCAACACTCTCTGCCCCGCAATCTTTATCAATATATGAGATAAAATTCCTTTCTGACCCCAGTATGAACCTTAGCAGAGGGGCAAGCAGGAAACCTCTTAATCTCAGGCACAACCCAGTCAAAATCCCCATCCTTGGCTGCAGCCAACATCCAATGTTTCTAAAAAAGCTAACACCCTCCCCCTCTGAGCAGCAGAGGGGGTAAGAATTTCTTCCTGGTGGCTTGGAACAACCTGATTAAGATTTAAAAAAAATAGATATTCCTCTACCTAAATTTTCTGAATTATTTGATCTAGTGGGTGTTCTTAGAGCATTCCTAAAGTACACATATAAGTAGGCTCCATAAAAAATAGAAATGTGGACACGATATCATTTTAAAACACAGTTGGAGAAGGAGGTAATGCTGCCCCTCCTTTACATAGGTTAGAATACTTAGGAAATGGAAAACTTGGATTTTTTTTTTCTGTCAGAAGCTTTAACCCCACACCTCTCACTATTCTGGTTCATAGGGGTGGTGTCATGCTCCTTTTTGTTTGTCTAGCTCAATGAATAATGAATTATATTATGTACAGCAATATAGCCTCAACAGAAAGGATGAAGGGTGTTCTCACATAGATCAACCTATAGCCTGATTGTTAGGGCAATCTCTTAACGGGTATATGTGGTTTTAGATGCCCTCAGACAGAGGAAGATACTGAATCTGTTTCTTTTACTTTTCGGTGAAATGCTGTAACCACCAGGCTACATAAAAAAGAGGGAGGGGCACCATCATCTCCTCTGCTTCTCATCTTTCCATTTGTTTTTCATTTTTCCTTTTTACAAAAAAAGAGATCTACATTTTATTTGAAAGAATGGTCATTGGTACCTGCTGTGGACTGTGTATTCCAGTGGGACAGAGTTACATCACTGTGCGAGGCAACTGTAACAAACCCCTGCAGTGTTAGGCACAATCACAATAGTCAGTGAGGGATTCACTTAATATCAAATGTCTTAGGGGTTAGGGTCATAGGCCAATAGGCCAACAGGAAAGGACAAATACAGGTAAATAGGCATTCACAGAAGGCGAGCAAACAGGTAGTGATCAGTACTGCTGGAGTACATACATTCAGCACATAGAGTCCCATGCCCACCTCTGGAGATGTTCTCAAGAACCAGCCTTTAGTCCAGAGTTGCTCTATGCAGGTCTGTAGGCCAGGGATCAGTTGTGCAGTTGATCTGTGGTTCATCTGTGCTGTGCAGAGGGTTCTCTCCCCTTCAGTCCAGCTCACAGCAGCGCCACCATTACCCTCAGGACTCCTTGCCTAATGCGTCGTTCAGGCCACACTGTCTGGTATCTCTTTAAGTGGGGATGATGTTGCCCTTCTTCAGGAAACTCCTCATTATCGAGTCCCTTCCACCATGTCAGTTGTTTGATGTCAGCATCTTTCTGTTGCTTTTCCTGCCAGTCTGTCAGCCTGCTGGCTTCCCCCACATCTGGGGCTGGTTTACTCCCAGCTGTCCCTGTGGTTGGTAGTAGTTGTAGCTTCACTGTGGCTGCTCCAGGGTCTCCTTCCATTGTGATGGACCCACAGAACAAAACATTGGCATTTCATGGCTGTCCCTTGATGTGATGTCCTGCCTTGTGGTTGGATGCTTCTGGGTGCTCCTGTGCTTTGCTCTTGGCTGATTCTGCTATTGATGGTGACTGTATCCCCACTGCCTCACTCTCCAGTTGACTCTCTACTGAGTGAGGCCTACGGGACAACTCATAAGCATTCTGGTGTTGCTGCCCTGGGCAATGTACTATCTGGTAGTCGAACTCAGCCAGCTGTTCTAGCCACCTGGCCAGTTGTCCTTCAGGTTGTTGGAAATTGTGCAGCCATTGGAGAGAGCTATGGTCTGTTCTCAGTGAGAAGCGCCTTCCCAGGAGGAAGTGTTAGATGTGCTTCATAAATGCCACAATAGAAAGTCACCTTTCTGGTGACTGTATATTAGTGTTCAGCTTTGGTTAAGGTTTGGCCGGAATAGGCTATTAACCTTTCTTGGCCTTCTCCAACTTGTGACAACACAGCTCCAATGCCCACATCACTTGCATCAGTATCTAACATGAAGGGTAACTGAGGGTCAGAGTATGCTAGAATAGGGGATGATATCAACCTTTGCTTGAGCTCCTGGAAGGCGTCTTGGCATTCCCTTGTCCAAATTAACTTTTTCTTATCAAAGAGTTTATGCAAGGGGCTTTCAATGGTAGCAAAACCTGCCACAAATCTCCTGTAGTAGGAGGCTAAACCTAAAAAGCTGTGCAATACTTTCACGTTTTGGGGTACTGGCCAAGTCTTAATGGTCTCCACCTTCCCTGGGTCTGGGCCTATCCCCTCTGTGGAGATCACATGTCCCAGAAAATTCACTTCCCTACAGAACAGCTGACACTTGGTGGGCTTAATCTTCAGATTGACCTCTCTCAGCCTCTTGAGTATGGTTTTCAGTTTCTGCAGGTGCTCCTGAAATATTTGTCCTATTATGATGATATCATCCAGGTACACCAAGCAGGAGGATCATTGTAAATCTGCTAATATGATATCCATTAGTCTCTGAAATGTACCAGGAGCATTACATAACCCAAAGGGCATAACATTAAACTCAAAAACCCCCTTCTTGGTGCAGAAGGCTGCCTTAGCTCTGTCTTCTAGGTGTACTTCCACCTGCCAGTACCTGCTATCCAGCTCAAGAGTAAAGAACCATCAGGCTGTGGCCAGGAGGTCCAGCGTAACTTTAATTTGAGGCAAGGGGTAGGCATCCTTAACAGTAAAGTCATTTAATTTGTAATGGTCTACTCAAAGGCACACATCACCACCTTTCTTCCTCATCAGCACTACAGGGGCAGCCCATGGGCTGGCAGAGGGCCTGATGATGCCCCTTTCCTTCATCTCTTGTAGTTGCTAGTCCAATTCTTGCTGGAAATGAATGGGTACAATTCGAGGCCCCTGCTTGATGGGTCTGGCACTGCCCGTGTCAATTCACTGCTTTGTTAAGCCTGTCTGGCCCAGATCATGGTCTCCCAGGCTGAATATGCTGGCATACTCCAGTAGGACCTCTTGCACTGCCCCTATTTGCCCTGGTTCCAGGTCATGATGGCTTAGCTTGAACTTGTGTATCAATCATCCTGCAGTCCACTGGTGGTTTTCACCTGGCTCCCCAAGGTTGTGTTTTTTTTTCACACTCAGTGCTCATATAGCAATTTACCCAAGCCCCAGTGTCTCCTTGTGGGACAGCTACACCAGTTTCAAATGTCCCAGTGGTGGTTCACTGATATGTGCCCTGAGGTTCTACTGACATATTGGCTATGCACACTGGAATTTTGCCTCAGTGGCTCTTACCCATTGCAGTTCCCACCAAGAGCTCCAATTCCTTGTTAGGATTAGGTTCAAACAGACCCTCCTCATCCTTGTGGCACCACCTCTTCAATCTGCCCATGATCATCATTTTACTTCTAGAAGGTACTGTCTGACTGTCCTCCACTACCACTTCACACACTTCAGTCTGACTATCTGTGGTGTACAGGGGGAAATGTCATCCTAGCAAGGAACAAGAACAGTCAGCGTATTTTATGGTGACCTGGAATTGTTTTAGGAAGTCAGTTCCCAACAACGTGTCTTGCCTTGCAACTTTCAATACAAGGAATGTGCATGGAAGCAGATGGTCATACCCCACTCCCTCAGGATGGGAAGTATTTCCCCATTGGCTGCCTTGACTACTAGGCTACAGGGTCATAGGTCCCTTTTTGTTCCAGTTGTAGCTTGTGCCCATACTCAGTGATGTACAAGGGATACCTGGGCACCTGAATCTAGGAGAAATTGGCAATGAACCTCCCCAAGTTTTCCTTCCAGGTAATACCCTAAACCAGTGGACCCAATGACTACCAGATCCTCCTGTGGATCTCGGGGTGTATCAACAGTGGATGGGCCCTTCTCTACTGCCTGCCTCAGTTTCCCTGCCTGGGACACCACCTTCTCTTTGGACAGTCCCTCCGGAAATGGCCATGGCCAGCACCCACCAACAGTCTGTGGTTGTAACCCCAGCTATCATGGCCTAGGAGAGCCCCACTGCCACGTCTGTTTGGGCTCCAACTTTCCAGAGCTTGGTGGAGTTTGTCCATTCCAGCCTTAAATTTCTGCATAATCTCCATCATTGCTTACAGGAAAGACAATTCTGGGGTCAGGGTGTGCACTGCTGGCTCATCTTGTTTAGTATGTGCATGTACTCTGACCTCATTGCCTTTGGGACTTAGGCCCTCCATCCTCTCTGCCAGCTCCAAGTTAGTGGCAAGGTGTATGGCTGCCTCCAGCCTCTGGGGTCACCCCAGCCAAAGCTAAGCCTTTGCCTCCCCACTGCAGGCATGTTGGATGACAGAAAGGAAGAAGGGTGTTCTCACACAGACCAACCTCTAGCCTGATAGTTAGGGCAATTTCCTAGCAAGTATACATGGCTTTGGATCCCCTCAGCCAGAGGAAGATACTGAATTTGTTTCTTTCACTTCTCGGTGAAATGCTGTAACCACCTGGCTACATAAAAAGGGAGGGACACTATCATCTCCTCTGCTTCCCATCTTTCCATTTGTTTTTATTTATTTTATTTTTAAAAAGAGTTCTACATTCATTTCATTTAAAAGAACGGTCGTTGGTACCTGCTGTGCACTGTGTATACCAGTTAGACAGAGATACCCCACTGTGTGAGGCAACTAAGCCATCAAAAAGAGGTCAGATTTAATATTCACCCCAATTCTCAATCTTTCTTTTGATAGCTCTGGGCAGCTGCACACTGATTGTGCTTTTTGTTGCTTTGTGACAGTCTGAACTAGTAAGCATGCTGGAGGCATTTGGAAATATCAACTCTCACCCACAGCCTAGACGAGGATCTAGATTCCATGCAGAGAGCCAAGAAATCATTAAAAATGTAGTGATACAGTATGTTTGGCACCTAAATCCTTTATTAGATACAGCTCTCCTGAATTTCTGCTGGAAGCTGAACTGGAGGAACATCAGAGACAGAGAGGCTTGGTAATGAAGCTGACTGGAAGCATGAGTCCCTCTCTACTATTCTGCCTAACAGTTGCACAAAAGCTCTATTTAATGACATGTGATGCAGAAATTGAATTAATGGGTACTGACACCCTTTAAAATAGAGTATTGTCTTTACAGCTCTTGTAAAAAAAGTGTGGTGGCACAAAAAGAGGTCACTGCTTTTAAGTACTTGATAATCTTACTCATCTGGAAAGACCATACAGTTAACGGCATGATACAGTTAACAGCATGTTAAGCATTCACATTGAAAAAGAACCTCTGAAAGTTAATTTTAGGTAATGACTGTAATATTTTGTGGCTTACCCAGCACAGTCTTAGTTTCACTCATGCCTAATTTCAATATCAATTTATTTCTATTGAACCATAATTCCAAATTAAAACATGCTTCCTATAGTACCAGCTAAGCCATGTTCGTTTTTGTTACCATCAGCTGAGATGTAATAGAATGATCCAGTAAGTATGTTGCTTAGAAGTCACTCTTAAGCCTAAAAAAAGAAACTCTAATTATACTTCCAATATTTCTAACTTTTCCTCTACTACGTGAACTGCTTGGAGAGATTAATTTATTTCCCTTGTCTTTTCATGAAGCTGCCAAGCCTACTTCATCCTTCCTGTATCCACACATAAAAATGCATAAAAGGATTTTTTTTAGTTTAAACTGTGATCAATTCTTCTTTAGCTGCTAAGAGACTATACAACATGACTTTCTTCCATTTTGATGCAATACCCTTTGTATTAGAAAACTGTCCTGCACAATACACAGAAATTGTGAGGACATTGAAGTATTGGCAACATGAGACTTAGAATAAAAAAGAAGGACTGGAATGGACCTTCAGAGGTCACCTAGTACAACCCGTCTGCCAGAGACAGGATCATCCCTATGCAAACCATCCAGTAACAATCCATGATCTAACGTATTACCAAAGCTATACAATCAACCCCGATACAACCACAAGGCACAACAGCCTAACCTGACACAGTAAGTCAGGGGGACAATGGTAACCAATGTCCTTGTGTGATGTAAAAATAGACTCAAGAGATCCAAATAGAGGGCCACATCCCACACTACAAAGGAGGGCAAACTGCCCCACTGTCCATACCAATCTAATCATGGGGCAAAATTTGTTTCTTCCAAATATGGTGATTGGTTTTACCCTGTGTGAGGGAGCAAGACCCTGTAAGCCAGAAAGCTCTGGGTTTAAGTCTCAGTAGGAGCACTGCCATAATCCCCAGCCTTAGCTGCACACAATACCCAAATTCTTCTGAGGAAGGTGAACCTCCCACCAACACAAGTAGCAACAGGAAGGGGGGAAATCCCTTCCTGGCTCCATGAGGCAACCAGAAAATCCTAGAAGCACAGGATACCCATAGTAGAACACAGGCATAGCCATGGGTGGATCCAGTATTTTGGAAAGAGGAATGACTGTGGAAGCAAAGACCTGAACTGATGGGGGAGCTGCACAATTAAGGGCAGTGGGTGGGTTATAAGATCATAGAATCATAGAAAATGAGGGTTGGAAGGGACCTCAGGAAGTCATGTAGTCCAACCCCTGGCTCAAAGCAGAATCACAGAATTATAGCTCCACCCCAACTATATCATCCCAGACAAGGCTTTGTCTACCTGGGCCTTAAAAACCTCTGAAGATGAAGATTCCACAGCCTCTCTAGCTCACCTGTTCCAGTGCCTTACTAACCTTCTTGTGAGGAAGTTTTTCCTAATATCTAACCTAAGCTTCCCTTGCTGCAACCATTGCTCCTTGTTCTGTCATCTGTCACTACTGAGAACAGTCTAGCTCTATCCTCCTTTGAATCACCCTTCAGGCTATTATTAAAATCCCCTCTCAGTCTTCTCTTCTTCACACTAAATAAGCCTAGTTATCTCAGCCTCTCATCAGAAGTCATGCGCCCCAGACCTCTAACCATTTCCATTGCCCTCTGCTGGACTCTCGAATTTGTCCACAGTGGGGGAACCAAACCTGAATACAGTACCCCAGAAGTGGCCTCACCAGTGCTGAATTGAGGGGAAAAATCAGTTCTCCTGATCTGCTGGAAACACTCCTACCAATGCAGCCCAGTATGCTGTTAGCTTTTTTGGCAACAAGGGAACACTGTTGGTTTATATTCAGCTTATTGTTCATTGTAACCCCAAGGCCCTTTTTTACAGAGCTGCTGCCTAGACAGTTAGTCCCCAGCCATGGATTGCCAAACTACTGACCACCCCCAGTACAACACTCAGTGTGGGAAGTTCTCTGAAAAACACTTTACTGCACTTACAAAAACTCCCCTCCCTCTCCAACAGCACAGCCTATCCCCATTTCCTCCCCAAAACAGAACCCCTTCACCACCCACCCCACCCACCTCCCTTAAAATACCCTCTTCCCCATGTGAACTGTTAACAATGTTGTGCTTGCTTGCATGTGTGCCCTCCTGGGGTAGGGAGCCATGGGATGGGGGAACCTAGGGGTGGAACCTGGGGACAGGCAACCAGCACTCTGGCCTTTGGCCACTGGGTGCACATGCTGCAGTGAGCTCAGCGGGCAGGATAGGGTTGATAGCAGCTGCTGGGTCTCCCAGCGTGCTTATCTCCCACTCTGGCAGCCAGTGGCCATGTCCATCAGGACTCATGTACAGTCCTGGCACTCAGATCCTGCTCCACAGCTGTGTGGAGCCAGGATGAGCAGTAGGGCTGGGCCTGGGGCGGGGGGGGGGTGGGTAACAGTTGGCAGGAGACAGAGCAGGGGCTCCTGGCTGGTGGAGGCAGTGCTGGACCTCTGCCCAGGCCCATGGTGGGGTGGAGCCTGCTGCTGAGTGGCAGGTAGTTGGCAGGGAGTAGCCAGGGCTGCAGTTTGGGGCAGTGCAGCAGGCAACACAAAGGCGATTGCCAGGGCCAGGATGGAGTCCAGCACCCAGTGGTCCACCCCCATGGCCTCCAATGTCCTGGGCATGAGTGCAGCCTGCTGCTCCAGGGCCTCCACATGCCAATCCTGCAGGACCAGGAACCTCACCCTGAGCACCTCATCCATCCAGTCCTGTGCCTTCTCATGGGAAAAGTCCTTTGCCTACCACACATCCTACCTGGGCAGCGCCTCCATGTGACACTCATTCTGCTGGGCAATATGCTCCACCTGCCAGGCCTGCAAATCCTCCAGCCACTCCTCTAATGCCATCACCACCTGGTCCAGAAAGATGGTCCTATCCTGGACCTCCTCTGGTGGAGCTGGTGCATCCACAGGGCCCTAGCTAAGTGTGGTGGTGAGCTGCCATCCCATCTGACAATTACTACACTTGAAGGACCTGCTGAGCCACAAGACAGAAGCTGCTTGTGAGGGTTTGCAACATTTCTGAGAATAAGATATTTGGTACTCAGGGGCCTCAGATTTGGGGGTCATGCGTGCCCAGGTGCCCACAGACCATGGTAAGTCAGCCAGGTAGTTCTAGGCCCAGGCAGCCACTGGTCAAGCTCTCTGTCCCTGCTCACTCCCCAGGGTCCCACAAGCTGCCGGGTGTAGCCTGCAGGGAGCCTACCTCCTCTGCCCCATTCCCAGGCTGGAACAGGCCATGCTCCAGGCAGCACCTGCTGCTGTGGCTCCAGACCCACCCCCGCTACTTCTCTTCCTACAGGCCATCCTGTCTCCTGTGCTGCTGCCAAGCCCACAGCACCTGGGTTCAGGGGGAATGGGGCTCCCAGACAACTGGGACACAGAGATGCTGGTGCCCCCACCCTCCCTACAGGGGGTCTCTCTGTGGAGATGCCCTGGTGCCCCCAGCTGTGGGGCCAGCCCCCTTCTTTACCAGCTTTGAGCCCCAACATGCCCCTGTTGCAAGTGTCCCAGGTGCAGTGTGAGGAGATGTTTGTGAGAACTGAGGGGTGACAGACCCACTATTCCCTGCTTCTGATGATGGCCATTCTGCCCCAGATGCTCCTGCACAGCTGGCATGGGACCCTGAGCTTTGATGGTGTGGCAGGCAAGCCCCCACCACCTCACAACTTCTGCTGCCATTTGGAGGGCTACCTGTAGCTAAACTACATTTCCCTGCCCCCCACAGCTGAGTAGGACATTGCTGCCAGCATTTTTGCCTTCCTTGGCATGTGAGACCCATGTCTACCTAGCTGTGGTAGAACAGGCTGCTCAATAAAGTTTTGCACTGTCTCCCACCTCCCTGTATGATGTTGGGGGGCTACAGGAGCATGGGCAGGACAGGGAGAGAGGTGGGGCAAGGCTTCAGGGAAGAGACAGGGCCATAGTAGGGGCTGGGGTGGGGAGGGCCCTCACCCCAGTGTGGGACTTACCATGTGGACAAGGCTCACATGCCCAGCAGCTCCAGTCAGTCCATGTTGGTGGTTACAGTGTGCAGTTCTTGGCAGTGTCCTGGATCAGGACTGCCAGCTGTTAAGTGAAGCAGTGCCAGGAAGAAGCTTCAGGGTCTGGGTAGGCTTCTGGGGGGTCACCTGTCTATTTGTGCTATCCAAATGCTGTGGGCCCTAAGGCTCATCCAACTAACTAGTGGCTTCTATAGTGTGGGCCAATAAATGAATAACACAACACAATTCTTGGGACAACTGAGGAAAAAATAGGGTGGGAGCGTCATGTGGGTCAAAGGATCAAAATGTGAAAATAAGTGTGCCTGAGGCAGACACTGAGCAGAGCCCCCCGGGCTGCACCCACTGGTCCTCAAAGGCATCCAAGGAGCCAGTGGATGCCGTCCAAGGGTACTCTGCCCAGAAAGATGCATGGATGAGTGACAGGGAAGTGATCCCACAGTCCCCAGGCACCTTCCTGGCCAGAGCCTCCTTCCCATGTACAGGACCCATGTACAGGGCCCACTTGGCCAGGGCCAAGAGAAGGTTGACCAGGGGGTCCCAAGACTTGGTGGGGCTGCAGATGGTGTGCCCAAAAATAAAAAGGTGGGGGGTGAAGTTCAACCAGAACCTCAGCAGATGGTGATGGAGAGGCTGCAGTCTGGTGTACTTGATTGCAGTCTGGTGCATTACAGAAAGGACAGGAGACCAGGGTGTCTGTGAAGCTTGCAACATACATGCCCATGGTGATGGGCCCATGAAGGAACTTCCAGTTGAGGTCCCCAGTGGCTTCTGGGATAAGGGTGGAGTACAGGCTCAACCACTGAGGTGCCCCAGCTATGCCCTCACTGAGCAGGACCTGCTGAAGGACATGGGGGGAGGGGCAGGGACTGCCACTGCACAGGACCTGGTCAACAAAGGCTTCTAGATGTAAGGCATGTTATAACTCCTGGACCAGGCAAGAGGTCACATGTGCCATGGATAGACCCATGTGCCAGACCAGTGCAGCAGGGTCCACACATGCCCGCCTATCATAGTCCAGAAGGTCTGCAATATGGGTGACACTACCCAGGCTGGAACTGGCTGCAGACAGGTCCAAGTGCTGGCAGGCCTTCAGGGCTGGAGGGTCTGGCTGTGGGAGTTACACAGCATTGCAATGCCAGGGAGCAGTGTGAGGGTTCATGCAGGCCGCCTCAGCTGCCCCATGGCCTGTACAGGGGAATGCAGTAGCCAGGTATGGCCACAGGCTGCCTGCAAATGCCCCAGGGCTGTACAGTGCCTACAAGCTTTAAGAGGCTGGTGCTGGCATAGAGCTGGGGCAAGGGCTTTGGGGTAGCCTGGGGCTGACCAGGAGCAAATTTGCAAGGATACATGATTGCACCAACAAATCTTTCCATTTATATTTAATTGAGCTTTGCCCCACCTAAACATTAGAGATAGATTAAGTCTGTTCTCTAGTAGCTTGTAATAAACTACAGTTTAAATCAGCTTGACATACACACAAGATGGGAAATTGCATCTGCAATGGCAAAGTTTAGTAAAGTTATAAGCAGTTTTTATTGTTTTAAATATCCAGAAACATTTGCACCCTTATTCTACTTTCAGAAGCTGAACATGGCTGAGTATCAGGACTTGCACACATAAGTGGAAGGAATACATGACGCTATGCCAGAATTCTTGCTTATTTGGAAAATACAGTTTGAAATCTAGACCATAATTTTATAAGCCAAGTATAGAAATTACACTTTTAAAAGTATAAGTAACTGACAACAGGTCTATACCCATAACAGAACAGAGGCTTGGCATACAGACTGATGTAAAAATGGCAAAACCCAGTCTAAGATTTGTTCTCCCCTCATCAAAAGGTGAATGTGTGTCCTGCTTTCTACCGATCTAAACTATATACCACCTAGAGAAAACTGCATCACTTCAGGCTTTTTGAATGTCTGTACCTAGCCATGACCTCTGATACTAGCCAATTACCCATCAAGATTGACAGGGATGGGGGGAGAGGGGCGAGGATAGACTGCCACCACCCAACACTACACGCTGCTAGCTTCATCCCTCTGCTCAAGCCCTGCTGGGAAACACCAGGAATGGCGCTGCCCTGACAGCGGGAACTGAATAGGGGGCCGCTTGCCTCATCCCCCTACTGCGGCCCTGCTCCTTGGAGGCAGTGGGCAATGGCAGGGATGGCACTGGCATGACAGCAGAGACTGAGGGACCAGAGGGGGAGGGGGGCAAGACCAGCGCCACTGGCCTCACCAACCTGCTCCAGTCCCTCAAACCCCGCCATCATGGGAGGGAGGGGGTTGGACAAGGATGGTGCCCCATGTTGAGCCCTGCACCTGCTTCTTGTCTGGCCCAATTCCCCCCTGCTCCCCCTTCCCTCCTGCCACATTGGGTCCAGGCCCATTCCCCCCACCTGCAAGGAGCATCCCCCTCTTTTGCCCTGCTGGGGGATGGCAGGGATAGAAATGCCATGACAGTGGGGACTGAGGGGTGGGGGGGGGGCAAGAGGGTTCAGAGGACGGCCACCCATTTGGTGAGAGGGCAGCAGGACAGGCCCCAAGGAGAGACTGAGGGACCTGAACCTGTTCAGCCTCAGCAAGAGGAGGCTGAGAGGGGACCTGGTGGCTGCCTACAAACTCATCAGGGGATATCAACAGAAAATAGGTAGAGCCCTTTTCTCCCCAGCACCTCCTGGAGTGGTGAGGAACAATGGTAATAAGCTGATGGAGAATAGGTTTTGGTTAGAGATCAGAAGGCAATATTTTAGTTAGGGTGGCCAATACTGGAACCAACTTCCCAGGGATGTGGTCCTCGCCCCTATCTTGGGTAAATTCAAGAGGAGGTTGGATGATCACCTGTCTGGGGTCTTGTGAACCCAGCATTCATTCCTGCCTCTGGCAGGGGGTCAGGCTAGATGATCTGTTCAGATCTCTTCTGACCCTAGCTACTATAAAACTATGAAAATATGAGGCCAGCACTGCTGGCCTCTTGCCACCGTTCCATCCTTTCCATCCTCTGTCTCCTCCATCCCCTCTGTCCCTGCTGTCATGGCAGCACTCCACCATGCCACAATAAAGCATTATGGACAGACAGACTAAGGGTTTTATGATATTAGAATGATGTGTAGGTACAATAGTTAAAATTAGCCTCTTCCATACATAAACTGCAGGTCATACATCAAATAGTACAGATTCTAAGAGAATATAAGAAAACAAAAGTATCTTCATAGCCACATTTCAAGTATTTTCTTCGGCTTTGTCTACCACAAAGATGTCCATGAATCTACCACTATTAATACATTATGACTTCCTGACTGTATGCATGCATGTAAGCACTTTTCACTAAGAAACTAAACAAGAAAGCCATGCTGTAATTGCTGGCTGTAATTACAAGCATAGCCAAATTAAGAACAAATCAAGTGATGAAAAATTTCTGAATGGTCTCCCCAATGACCTTTCAGTACTTTCCTTGGGACAAGACATCTGGCAATTGCTGTAAAAGTCTCACTTGAGGCCACTACAGAAAAAGAACAGCAGGCATTTCTTGCAACCTCCCCCTCCCCCCGAAAAACAGAACTACAAAAAAAAAACAACCATAGGGAAGATATCTAGATTTTCATAGAAGTTTCTTGACAATTATGTCAAAAAAGCCTGCATCAGAGCCAAACAATGTTATAATTGAAATCAATTAAGCGATCAAGGGAAATTTCCCAGTTGACTAATATGCCAATTCTAATTTAAATCTTAAGGCAATGTCTTCCCATAGTTATGTGTGCCTCTGCACAGGGGAACTCTTTGTTAGTGAAAAGCTTTGCCATAGGCAAATCTGCCACCTTATTCCCAGTATAAAGGTAGGGGATAGAACATGAAATAGAGATGAATTTTTCACTAGAATTTGTCAAGGAAACTTTCATGTTGTATATAAATACACCAGCACTTGTACAGGGGCAGATCCAGGGGACCAGTGATGCAGATGCACTCTCCTTTGATTCCTGCTCCACTTAAACTTTAAAACCAACAGCCTGGGAGGGGCACCAGCATTTCCTTTCAGAGAGTGAAGAGACATTCAATTGACTTCACGGCTCATTATCTTCTATCTCCCTGATTCAGGCTAATCCCTCTCCATTCCACAGGTGTAAACAACCTTTTATTCTTTTTAGTGGCCTCATGTTTCACTATTCAAACTATCCTTTCTTTTGCAGGTTTGCTGTCTGTTAGCCATTCCTGGTAATGTCTCACTTCTATTTCACAGCCCTGCAGACTGGTTTTATTTTTTAGGTAAAAAACTTAACTCTGCTATGGTAATATTAATTCAGTTGCAGAAATGACTGACAGGAAAGTATTGGAGGCATTGTAAAGATACTTGGGAAAACTAGATTTTGTTTTATGAATCTGAATAAGTGATGTACAGTTATCTGTAATGATTACAGAACTAGTGACACAATATCTTTTGACTAGTTTGCCTAGTTTTCTATGGGGTATTTTTAACTTCATATATGATCTAGGAAATTAGTGAACATTCCAAGAGTTATATTTGTTTCTGTTTTCATCTTAAACTGGATAATATAGTATTAGTCTCCTAGAATATTAGTAAAGCCTGTAGTTTCTCTTTAACTGGAGAATAACATATAGTGTGTTATAGGTGATGATGTACTGCATTGTGTGTAGCCCCCTATTCAAAATCCTAGATCCACCCATGCCTATGCCTAAGAATCTAGGAGTATGTTTAGAGGATACAATGTAGTACTGTGTCCCTTTGGTATCTACCCAAAGCTTCATGGCACTGCCTTGTGCTGAGTAGTTATCATATCTCCCAAAGAACCAGGCTCCCAGAACCTCCACTGTGCCTCTGGCTCCCTACTTGAGCAAGCCAAAGATTTTCACTGTACAGTATGGCACCTCGTTAATTCTTTTTTTTTTTTTTTTTTTGGTGAACATTAAAGGTTACATTAAGTAAATGAAAACTGAACTGTAACAGGATGGTCTGGCCATTTAAGAGGTAGAAGAAAGACTGTGTTAAGGTATATATACAAGTGTTACATTTATGTCACCCCAAACAAGGTTAGGATGATCTAAATGCCCTGGCATGCAAGCACTCACAAGCTTAAGTTGCCCTAAAAATGGATGCCTGATCTAAAGTTAGTTCATCTGAAATGTAAACTAACCCTCCCTGCCACTGTAGACACACTGACTGCCCTTGTAGACCTGCCAGCCCCTCCCACCAATACTTATTTACCTCTGGCTGCCTGTACCTTCTCCTGGAAAGCACCAAATGCTTGCAGGTACAGCACCAGCTCAGGTTTTGGTAGTTTAAACTGGGCCAGTTAAACCTGAGTTCAGTCTTGCAAAAGTTTGTTCATAGCTTTAGACGCCCAGCTGCAGGTCCCAACTACAGGCCTAGCCACTCAAGGAGCACCCCAAGGAGTGCCTCAAAGAGCACCACTTAAGGAGTCATCATCAGACAGTTAAAGGAGTCACTCAAGGAGCACCCCAAGAGAAAGAGTAGGGATGTCTTACTGCAGAATTAATTAGGTAACTCTGCAGTAAAGTGTATATGTAGATGCACCTAGTAAACAATAGTTTCTTATTAACTTTTTCCATATATTCAGAGTTATATAAGCCTCCATCATATACCCTACCCCAAAAAGTCTCTTTTCCAAGCTAAAGAGACATACCCATTTCAAGTTCTCCTTATATAGAACCCGTTCTATAAATTGCACTATCTGTGTTGTCCTCTATCGCAGGGCACTAAGGTACCTGCTCCTTTTAGAGCAGAGATTGCCCAAGGAGAGAGCACAAAGAGCCCGATAAGAACCCAGGTGATGGTTGCCATGACAACCAGTTAACAAGGGAATTGGCTGCTCCTGCACCTGGTCAACTGGCCGGAGGAGGCAGGGCCCGAAACCCATATAAACCCCAGGGCTGGGACCAGGCAGTTGGCTCCCTACCAGCAGCTGAAAGGGAAGGAGCCTCCAGGGAGGCTCAGCCCAGCCCAGCCCAGCAATGTTGGAGTCAGCAGATATGCTACCCTTAGAATAAAGGGGATACCAGGAGCCCATAAGGTACCCTTGCCTGCTAGGTACCGAGCCTCAGAGAGGGAGTTTTACTCTTTTAAAGAGTCAGAGCATGACTTGAGTTTTGCATTACATTACAGCCCAGGGGCTCATGGTGGCTGGCTGTTGTTTGTTAGCTGTCTGATAACACTGGTGGTTTGGGTGAGACTATTTGGGGAAGGAAGGGGCCTCAGTAGGAGCCCACTATAGAGTGGGGATGCCAGCGTGGGCACAGTACTTGGGTTGTAGAAAGCCCAGGTGCCAGTGAGGTGCAGAAACAGGGCTGGGGAGCCTAATCACAGCAAGGCCTAGACAAGACAACATCGGTACCATCTGTGAGGCTTGGGGCATGGTAAAGGGGTGGTTGGAGCCATGCATATAAGCCATAAGGCTGAGAGAATCAGGAACTATCCACAGTGAAGTTGGATGCCAAGGGGTCTATGAACAACAAGGTTTAATAGGATCTAGCCAAACTGTGTCCAGACCTAAAGCTCAAGGGAAGCCTCCCTATATTCATCATACCAATAAAATGTGGCAGGTGAGAGAGAAGGTGCTTGTAGGGCAAGACTGGCATGCTTAAGGAGCTTAGGGGTAACATGGCCACTCCTACAGACCCACACCCCTCTCTGTATTTTTTTCTAGTTCTATGATATCTTTGAGATGGATGACCAGAACTGCATACAGATTGAGATTCACAATATTGAAGATGTGGGAGCATGATGAATTTATGTAATGGCATAATGATGTTCTTTTTTATTTCCAATTCTTTTCCTAATGATGCCTAACATTTACTTGCCTTTTTGATTGATGCTGTATATTGAGCCACTGTTTACAATGAATTTTCCAAAATGACTCCACAATTTACTTCCTGAATGGTAATAGCTAATTCAGAGTCCAACCCTGTACTTACCATCATCTTACACACCAACATGGGTTTTTTTAAGACATTATAATATAATTCAAGATGAAATAGGGTGCATCTACACAAACAATTAATGCACCTTAAGGTTACTGTGCAATGAAATAAGGTACAGTGAACTGCCCCCCAGGAAAATGTCTACATGAGCATCTGAATTGGGACCAAATTTTCTCCCACTAGGAGCAGTTGAGTCCAGTGCTGCTCCTGCTTCCCTGCCCTACTATGCCAACCTGAAGCAGCCACAGGGAGCTCCAGGTTCCCCCCAGTGCCAGCTCCAAGTTGGCAGGGATCACAAATGGCAAGTCTGGGCTCCAGAGGGTGGATAGCTCCCAGATGTGTAGAGGTCAGGATTGTAGCCCAGCTTGGTGTTACTAGCTTGTGGTAATGCCCTGATGGCTGAGTGGCAGCAGTTCCCTGAGCTCTCCCCTCCCTTTGCTTGCTGAGGGGTTGGGGAGTTCTGTCCTTGCAGTGCTGGGCCAGGATAGAGCTTCCCAGTCCCCTCAGCTCTGCTGCTGCCTGTACAACACATGCCTCCATTGGCTACTGAACTCTGCCTGTGCCTGGGGGGAGCCAGGTGCTGAGCACTGCCAGGACTGGTTGAGGATGTGTGGGAAGTGGGTGTTAAGGAGCACTGGGACTGAGGGAAGATGTGTCTTCCTTTCCCCCCACCCCAGTCCCAGAGCTGCTTACCACACCCTTGTGTCTGCCCCTGGTCCTGGCACTGTTCAGCTTCTAGCTCTGCCCAGCCATTAGCAGAGACTGGGAACTAACTGGGGTATATGCTGCATGGGCAGTGGCAGGGATGAGGAAAATGGGGAGCTATCTGTCCCTGGCTCAGCACTGAGCACAGAGAGCCCTCCCATCCCAGCACTTCTCCACTCCCAGCTCCTGTGGGGAGCCAGGATCTGAGCAGCACTGGAACTGGGGACAGAGTACTTGCTCATCCCCTCAGCAAGCAAAGCAAAGCGAAGGGAGACCTCAGAGCACTGCTGCTGCTCATCCACAGGGCATCACCCCAGGCCAGCATCACCAAACTGGGCTGCGATCCTCAGCTCTGCACTGGAGCCAAGGCTGGTGGCAAATTGTTCCCAGTAAGCATCTACATGTGTGCTACAGCACAGTAGCTAATGTGCTGTTAATCTAGTGCCTGTGTTTGTTGGTACTATAAAATAGTGCATTAGCCCAATTTACTGTGCAGTAAATCCCACTCATGTGTAGACACTGATGCTTTAATGCATATTAGATTAGTCTAATGAACAGTAAAGTGTCTCATGCAGATGCACCAACAGATTGCTACATTTATGATTCAATCAATAAGTGATCTGAAAATTGCATGTAATCTCAAGGTTAAATTTAAGATACTACACTATATAGACCATTGTCAGACTCACCTATAAAAACTTTACATAGACAAACATATCCATTCATTCCCAGACGCATGCTGAAGTTAGAAAATAAGAACCACCTCTCTATTAATGAAATTAGAAAAAGAAAACAAACAAAGATTGACATCAGTGCAGGTAGCTTCATTTACCTCTGGGAAGGTGCTGCACATTTGCAAGATTAGCTAATGACTTTCTTAACTCAGATATTCTCAACTGATAGATTTGTTTACTGGCTAGAACATGATGCAATTGTAGACACCGAATATTTAAATATTGGGTGAGGCTAGATTTCAACCCCCTCCCACACAATGACCAGGAAGAAAGATGTAGAAAGCCAAAGTTCATAATTGGCCAAAGTGGTATCATGGAGGCAAATGCCTGACTCAAAGTGTCACGGTAGACTCTATGAAATGGGAAGCATGCCATAAGTGGTTTCTACTTTTCCATCATTTTAAAATGATAATACCTGGTTCCTCCCATGGCAGCTCTTCCTAGGACTATTATTTTCTGTAAGCAGCAATGGGGTTCCCCACTTTCTGAAGTCCTTAGTGTTACTATCTAATCAGTGGGCATATCTGTTCCTCCCTGGCTCAACATGCTGCAGAGAGACTGGCTATGACATGAGGGTATTACAGTGTGGGGCTAGCCAGCAGACAGCCCCCCACACTGTAGCACCCCTGTGCCCCAGCAGGCCCCATCAGTGTCTACACATGCATTATGGTGAGGGTGGGGGTGTTACATCCGCAAGTATCTATGATGTCACAGGCATGATATCTTCTGAAGTCCTGCAATGACGGGGGAATGGCAAAGCAATGGGCATGGGGAAACTAGAAGTCACAGTCCTGAACCTGCATATGGGTCACCCAAACTATAATTATTGGATAGCTAAAGTTAGCTGTAGTGCCCTCTTACAGCAGTCATCAGTGACTGATCAGCCCTTTATAAGGATAGTACTACTCACTGTGAATGTGAAAATGGAATGGGAAGAGCCTAAAAATAGTATCTCCCTTCCCCTCCCAAATGCTTATCCATAATAGCAACTTTAATGAGTAACTGTACCTAATGGTTCACCTTTTTCATTCCTGAACACCAAGGCTAGGAACAAATATTCAAAAAACCTGAGCCTGAATCAATTCAATCTTTGCAGGGTAGTCTAATCTGCAGTTTGAACTGATTTACAAGTGGGTAGACATTCACTTCTGAATCAAGAAATGCAGGCACATGCCTGCAGTGGCTCATGCTAGAAGCTGGGGGACACTAGAGCAAGCCCCTTCCTTCCCTTTTATAGTGTTGAGCAGGGGGTTGCGGGGGCTTAATTTAAACTAGGATGGCTTAATTTAAACTAGGAAGGTCTGGGACAGAAGTTGCATAAACCAGTTTGATCCAAATCAGTTAAGTTTGGTACTAAATTCAACCACGTTTATCTTAAACCAATTTTGGCCATTTTGAAACTGGTTTATCTGCACTGAACTTATGTTCTGTAACAGGTTTAAATCAGTTTCTGATCACTTAAACAGTTTACATGTAACTTCTGTCCCTAGCCCAAAGAAGAAAGTCTCAGGGTTGTCAGCTTTCTCTCTGTCTTTAGATTGCTGGATAGATCTGAAGCAAACCAGCCTGTTTAGAGAATAGGTCTTATCACCCAGCAGCTTTAATACTGATATTAAAAATCAATGTGACCAAGCTGATGGATGAGGAGCAGCTGACTGAGACTGCCTTGCCAAAAAAAGATACTGCTTGTGCCAGTCAAGTGAGGAACTGTGCCTTTGTGGAGTTCATTTTCTTATTTGGTCTGACCTTGTCAGGAAGCTGCAAGCTACAATGCCTCCCAGAAGGCATCGGTGATAGGCTTCGTACTTCTCTGATCCAGAGGCATGCACATTCTTCTGATCCAGAGCTACCATTACTATGTTAATACACACACTTGATGTGGAAGAAGAGAATGAAAAAAGATAGTCAGGGTCTGGACCAGATTATTCCTAACTGCTAAGTTAGACTGTAGAGTTTAATACACATGCTAGAATATATTTATTGCACGTGGTATCATATGCTGATAGGCACAATATTGAATCTTATTAATTCCAGTGTTAATATGCTGCCACATATCAGGCATAATCTGGTCATTACAAGTGCATTTTTATTTGGCAAGCAGAGAAAAGGAAGGTGTCAAGGACACATCTGTGATACCACTAGTGGTACCTAATTGATTATGACATTGTGTGGCAGAGAGATAGTAATGATCTAAAAAGAGTACTTAAGTCATAAATTGCATTAGCTGATAGGTTTGAAAAATCATCTGTCCAAACATGAAAAATAATTTATGAAGCTGCACTGTTACAGCTAATCTGTGAAAGTTTAATGTGGATCAGCTGAAAACATAAACTGATTCATACAGAAGTATCTGGAAAGTTGATATATGTTTTATCTAGCCATGGCATGTCCCTTAAGGATGTACCTGTTGATACAAATGTTGAGTAACATCTAAGACAGTATGGATCATGTAATTGAATGAATGAATGGTTTTATGACCCAGCAACGTCAACATCTGTTCAGTTAATACGATGGTGTTATCCAATATGTGCTTGCTATTAAACAACACTTTTGAAATGCTGCTCCTACTGCAACTGGATGGTGAAAGAGTCAGCAGGCTTCAGTCCCTCTTGTTCTCTTTCACTGGCAGCTATACACCATAAGCAGAGCCATAGACAACTATACACCCTTTGTAGAACTGCCCTAAGCCACTCACATCAGCATTTCACTTCAGTTAATCTCTTGGGTATTCCATCTGTTGCCCTGCATTTGATAGTCAGACAAATTTCAAGACACATCTCTTTATAATCCAGCCAATGGGCAAGGGAATCAGGATTGTTAAGGAAGTTGTGAATGGCTCATCTTCTTATCAGTCTAAAGCTGATGATGTTACATAACTCAAGCAAAATGTATCAGCATTAAAAAGGCAAAACTACTTCTGGAAGAAGTCCTGGATTCTTTGCAGATGTTGAAAAATGCTGATATTCCAGCAGCAGTCTATAACTTACTGATCCAATCTACTGAACCTCTTCTGTTAAATCGGGGAAGAGTGAGATCTCCTCCAAGAATTCAAACATATTACCATGAACTGCATCTACAAATAAAAAGAAGACTGAATAGAGTGTACTAATTATCAGGGATCTTATTAATGACCGGAAGTCAAATACTGGTTCTGTTTTTAACTGATAGCACATTCTAAACTACACAGTCCCAGTCTTTACATGGCTTTAGAATGAGCCAGGAAAAATGATTTTTTATTGTATAACAGATCCATGTGAAATAAGGAGAGAATCATAATCTCTAAATGGCTTTCCTTGACATCAAGCCCTTGATACAGTCAATCAGTACAGTCTCTGGGGCCTGCAGGACAAGATCAGATGCCTTCATAGATTTCATAGGCTTTAGGGCTGGAAGGGAACTTGAAGATAGAGTCCAGTCCCCTGCGCCAGGGGCAGGAAGTCAGCTAGAGTCAAAGGATCCCAGAAAGCTAAGCATCCAAACGTTTCTTGAATGAGTCCAGAGAAGGTGTCTGCACCACTTCTGGGGGGAGTCTATTCCAGGTCTGGGGGGCTTGGACAGTAAATACATTTTTCCTTAGGTCCAGCCTAAAATGATCTTGGAGGAGTTTAGAACCGTTGGTCCTTCTTATCCCTTGGGGTGCTCTGGTGAACAGACATTCCCCCAGATCCTGATGCACACCCCTTATGTACTTACAGGCAGCCACCAGGTCACCCCTGCCGCTGTGCTTTTCTAGACTGAAGGGTCCCATATCTCTCAACCTCTCATCATAAGAACTATCCTTTTGCCCTCTGATCATGTGTGTGGTTCTCCTCTGGACTCTTTCAAGCTTCTCAACATCCTTCTTGAATTGTAGAGCCCTTGAAAATGTCCTCACAGTCACCTCTGCTCTTCATAAAGGAATAAGTGGAAAGACTGCTACTGATCTTCCTCAGACTTTCCTTATCTTTAAGGCAGTGAAACTAAACTTTTGTACCAATTTGATTCACTATTCTATGCAGTAGTTATGAGGCATAAGGGTTTAGCCTCTGCTCCCCAGATTGAAGAGTTCTCTGTCCTAGCTACATTGCAAGATGGCCCTTGCTCAGCTACCCAACTGGTTCCAGGCCCTGATTTAAGGGGGCATCTAACCTTTGCTGAACAACATACTGAGCTTACATTTTTTAAACAGTTGTTTGTGTCCCCATGATTCTTGTTGCTCCCAGCCCTATCTTATGCCAAGGCCTGGTCCTTGGTTTCTGGTCTTTGCCTGTTTCCTGGCTTCCTCACTTTGATTTAGAAACCTTGAACATGGTCAGGAAAAGTGAAGCCTTCCTAATCAAACTCCACCTTTTCCAAAGCAAGATGCCACCTTACAGTTGGGTAATGTCAGCTGCAGTAATTTAACACCAGTCTAAGGAGAGTCAGCTAGGCTCAAGAAGCAGGGATGAAAGACAAACTAAGCACTGCCACGAGATTGTATGTGGCATCATGACCTAGTTAATCATAAGTAGACATGTCACATGGCTAGGAGATCTTTGACTGATATTTCCTCTAGACAAGATAGCTAGATTGACTAGACTTAGATGCTTTGGCTGTATCATACCTGAATCTAGGGGATTGACAAATTAGTGAACAAAACATTGATCCAGGAAACAAGAGATCTGGGTTCCACTCTTTCCCATAGCCTGAAGGGATTCAAATCCACATCTCCTACCTCCTAGGAGTGAACCCTAACCATCAGACCACAGCTATTCCAGGATGGGGCACTTAATTCATCCTGAAATTGAAGGTGGACCCCAGGACAGAAAAGAAACATACAGTCATGAGGTCAGGAGGGGAACACATCTCCCTAGGTTTTGCATTTCCTAATTTAGTTCTGGGAAGCTCCTTGCTCAATATCCCAGATGTTTTTGTGTCCTTTTGAAATATCTGAATATCTCCTATGCACAGTCTCTCAACACTTAATTCAGTTTTGGACTCCATTCTGGGGACTGGATGCCTAAAGTTGGGTTTTGCAGCTCTTAATGTATAGGTATCGAAATCCTCTTTCATATCTATAGACTGAAAAGGAATTTTGTCTAACTGATATTTTTAAGATATCAAACACAGCAATAAAGATTTAAAGAAAAGACATCTTGATAAATGACCTGTTTTCTTGTCAGATTGATTCAGCCAATTTAGTGATACATCTGAGCATAAGGGAAATATTTTGGCTTAGGGATTTATTTCAAAAAAAGCGAAGCATAAATGATAACATTGTAAAAATTCTTTTCTTTTTTTTATGGGGGTGGGGGTTCAGAGTAGTTTTCCTTCCATGAGAAATGAGTAAACTATTTAGAAGTGTTTTGTCATTCTGAGGCTTATTAAAAGTATTAGTTCCCACGTTTTAAGACTAATAGCTTCCTTATAAGGGGGACAGAATTTTCCCCGACTAATAAATAAAACCCCATAAGGTGAGGTGCCTTGAAATCAAGAGGCTAAGCCATTCATTTCTAGCTCAAAGAGTGGGGTGGGAGAGGGTTAGGGAAGATGCAAATGTACAATTATCACTATCAGATAACTGCAGAGGTGTGTGGGTGGATTGAGCTTGAGACCTCAAGATATGTTTACACTGCAATTAAAAACTGCAAAGACAACACAAATAGCCATATCATCTTCTGGTTCTTATTCACAAAAATAGTATTGAAGATTAAGCAGCATAGCCTGAAGGATTATATATACCTGGGATCTGCAGGATTATATATACCTGCCTATATACCTGGGATCTTTTATGGGTAGCTATAGCCCATGTTGAAATCTGTGCTTCATAGGTCCATTGCTATTACTACATATTCTAGTTAGATATTGCTATGAGTTGGAAATTTTAAAGTTTTACAAGTTATTTGGGGGGAAATTGGGGGAAAATAATATATTGTAATATCTAGCATAGCTATTTTCTCTTCAGGACTACATTGTTTTTTCTAAAAAAGAGATGAGTATTTATATAGCATTTCATTAACATATACTTATGAAATAAATGTAGATTTTTTTTTTTTACTTTTGAATGAAAAATATTCCTGGTATTAAAATTAAAACTGTGCTGTAAGGTACATAAATCCTCTTCTATATTTGCCTGTTGACATCCCCAAAAATTGGAAATAAATAAAATGTTGGGAAAAGTCAACAATACGTCACAGGGGTGTAGGCTGTAGCTGTGTTGGTCTAAGGACAGAGGTAGACTAGGTTCTTTGGTAAATCTGAAATTTTTTATTAGACTAAGTATATAGTTGGAAATTTTTTTCTTAGCAAGCTTTGCTTTTTAAGCAAAGTTTAAAAACCCTTTGTCTGGCTGAGGAAGCATCTATAGTTAGTGTGTGCTCTTCCTGGATGGAATAAATAGTAAAGAAGCCAGAGTCTGGTAAGCATGCAAGAAAGCCAGTCACTGAAGATGTAAATTGAGGAGTCAGTGGGTGAGAGACAGGCTGGGGGTGGTCATGGAAAGGGGATGAATGTAGCAGGTAAATAGTGGAGAGGTACCTAAGGAGTTATCATTCAGTACAGAGGCAGGAAAGGATCTTGGAGTCATCACTGATGCCAAGATGAACATGGGCTGGCAGTGTGGGGTCAGGAAGGCCAACCACACCTTATCATGCATCCACAGATCCATCTCAAGCAGGTCCAAGGAAGTGATGCTCCCCCTCTATGCAGCACTGGTCAGGCCGCAGCTGGAGTACTGCATCCAGTTCTGGGCGCTGCACTTCAAGAGGGACGTGGACAGCATCGAGAGGGTCCAGAGGAGGGCCACTCACATAATTGGGGGCAGCAGGGCAGGCCCTACAAGGAGAGGCTATGGGACCTGAACCTGTTCAGCCTCCACAAGAGAAGGCTGAGGAGGGATCTAGTGGCCTGTTACAAACTAGTCAGAGGGGACCAGCAGGCACTGGGAAAGTCCCTGTTCCCCTGTGCACTGCCAGGAGTGACCAGGAATAACAGTCACAAGCTGTCAGAGGGTAATTTAGGCTAGATATCAGGAGACGCTACTTCAGTGTCAGGGCAGCTAGGATCTGGAACCAACTTCCAAGAGAAGTGGTGCTGGCCCCTACCCTGGGGGTCTTTAAGAGGAGGCTAGATGTATACCTTGCTGGGGTCGTTTGACCCCAGTATTCTTTCCTGCCATGGCAGGGGGTTGGACTCGATCATCTGCTCAGGTCCCTTCCAACCATAGAAACTATGAAACTATGAGTCAGATGTCAGGCAGGTTATAATGTGTCATAAATCCAATGTCTATATTTAGTCAACATTTTTTGTATCCAGGAAGCTGATGAAGTGAAGTTTGTAGGCTCGCCTGTGAAAGGTGTTTTGTAAATTCCTTTTGAGGATTACAACTGAGAGATTGGAGACAGAGTGGTTTTCTCATGAGAAAAATGCCCCTACCAGTTATTTGGCATTGCTGTCTTCAATAGATTTCTATACCAGCCTCTAGCTTCTTTACTATTCATTCCATCCAGGAAGAGCACACACAAACTACAGATGCTTCTTCAGCTTGATGAAGGGTTTTTAAACCAAAAAGCTTGCTGAGAAAAAAATTTCCAACTATTTAGTTGGTCTAATAAAAGATGTCATATTTACCCAAAGAACCTTGTCTGACAATACTTCCAATGCTAATGATTAGAGGCCAGAGACCAGGTCATACAAGGAGAGGCTGAAAGACTTCGAACTGTTCAACTTGGAGAAGAGAAGGCTCAGAGGGGACTTGGTGGCAGCCTATCAGTATATCAGAGGCATACACCAGGGCTTGGGGGAGCATCTATTCACCAACTCCCCCCAGGGGAGGACAAGAAATAACGGGTACATACTGATTGAAGATTGCTTCAGGCTAGGTATAAGAGAAAACTTCTTTACAAGTTGAGTGCCAAGGGTTTGGAACAGGCTTCCTCCAGAGGTAGTACAGTCATACCTGTACCACCCTAGTGATCTTCCAAAAAAAGAAGGCTTGACACCCTTGCTAGGGTCATCTGATCCCAGCGTCTTTTTTGCCCAAGTGCAGGGGGCTGATCTTTAAGGTCCCTTCCAGTTCCTAACAACTATGAAACCTATAAATAAAACAGGAAGCTATATCCATAAGGCTGAGAAACAACATGTAAACAGAGATAAACAGAGAATCAGTGTTATAATGCGGATATGAAATAAACTTAAGTTTGTAGAAAAAAGAAAAGAAGCAAACTTTGAAGAATAATCCTCCTTCTACCTAACTGATATTAAAGACCATCAGTTAATTGGTGTCCACATACCAATTCATATGCTGATTTTATAGTAAACACCAGATTCTCGTGATGTGTCATTATAAACATCTGAAGAGTACCATAACTGAAAGTACAATTAAACAATAATAAATCAAGTCTAATAAAACTAATGTTTTACATACTAATATAAATTTGTTAATACAACTCACATTTCTCTTTGCAACTTCTCTAATTAGACATGTTTCTGAAAAATCGACACCTTCTGATTCTGAACTTTACCAAAATCTGTATGTACTTCCTTAAAGTGAGGATTTGTATTAATCAAAACCACTTTCTCATTTTTTTCATGTTACCCTGTTTCTTGATTGCTTGATGTATATTTCTAAACATCGAACAGTTTTACATGAAAGCACTGTTGGATTGTCTTCTTGCACAGTTTGCATTACACATTCAAGTTCTGACTGTAGAATTGACTTGCTTAAAAAAAATCTACTGGGTAACTGGTATGATGGTAGTCAGTATTGTGGATGTTTTTGTATATTCCTTTGGAAACACCTAACTGTCTCCAATGCCCTGAATCTCAGCACTTAACTTAGGTTTGGATTCCATTTTCCTGATGACTGAAAAGCTGAACTTGAGTATGCAATGCTATGGAAAAAGTAAGGCTTCTGGATCAAGATTGCACCTTTACTGAAAATGCAACCCTGGTCAGGTGTCATCTACCTCAAATGTTCTTCATCTCTACCTTTATTTCACCCATAAGGGACTTTTAATATCCACAGGATATTCCATACATGTTTGTAGCCATTCTGAAAACCCAGGAAAAAAGTCTGTAAGGGTGATCCATATTTGTCCTCTGTACTTGCTATTGCCCCTTCAAGCTCAGGTTACCAGGGATGAGTCTGGAACACCCTTGGAATCCATTAGTGAGAGCAAGTAGTCACAAAATGTTCTAACTGCTTCTTGACAGGGCTCATCACCACTCCAAATCCTTAGATCTCCTCTCTGAGGCCATGTCTGGACAAGCATGGCCACTTCTGGACAAGCAAATGCGTCTGCAGCACCACATACTGAACATTTTAGATGTTCTCTGTGCTGCAAGGGCGCACTGCCCATGTGTGTGCTGCTCCACTTTTCTTAGAGTGGATTTTTTTTACCCCTGGATATGTTCCACAAGGCATTATGGAGGGATATCCAGGAGTCAAAAAAAACCATGGGGAAAAAGAAGAGGAGCAGTGCATGCATGAACAGTGCACACCACTCAAAAGCAGAGCTGGATCCCCTAGTCACGCTCTGGCTGTCGGTCAGGCTCCACTTGGAAGAATCACTGCAGATGCAGCCCTGGAAGGCTTCCAGAACCCCAGGTAAAGCTGCTGGGTCCATCCAGCACCTGAGGAAACTTGCCATGTGCCAAAGTGCCATGTCCCCTACCCCACCTGAGGAAACTTGCCATGTGCCAAAGTGCACGTGGCACAAGTGTTCCCTGGGGACAAGCAGCTGTGGCACAAGGACACTGTTAGCTGTCCCTGGGAAACCAAACATCCATGCTCATCTGGATGTGGCCTGAGTGGTCTCTGAACTTGCTAACAGCAATAATGGAAATTCCTGACAGTGAAACAAATTAGAGCTAAGACTTTAGCCACCTGTCAATTTAAGTATGCTACCTTTTCAAAAACAAAAACTTATCCTTCTATACAAAACCAAAAAATGCACACAGACATACAGACACACATGCTCGCACAGGTAAAAAGGCAGATTTCAAAATTAAGGTTGCCTTTCCAAAGGATGCCACAATCACACTAGATAATTATAACTGTAGCCACTACACAATTGCAGTGGTGGAAATTTAAACAATCATTAAGGGATATATGTGTCTATATAGATAATTATGTATTCAAATCAATTATCTTATGTTATTTTCTACTTAAAAAGGAATAAAATGTTTACCTCTAGCATCTTGTAATTCAGAACTTTCCCCAAACAAAAAACCCAGTAGTAGATTTTCTCTATGTTGAAGCATGTTCATACACAAGCATGTACAAAGATGGGAAGGGTTGATGCCTGGACCCCTGAAGCCCAATCCCAGCAGGAAAGGGTGGTCAGCCCTCACCCAGTCCCGGTATGCAGAGAAGGGAGAGGGTGGTGTTGGACCCCAAGGCCTAATCTTGTCATAAAGATTCCATCCAGGCTGTGGACAGGCTCTGGGCCACTAAGGTTGAACCCCACTGCGTAAGTAATTTAAGTATAACAATGCTCTGTGGAGGATGTAAAGCATACCTTTTAATATTGCCTGGATTCTGAATAAAATTAACACAAAATTAAAACAATATAATACAAGCCCTTTTAATCAGCTATGGCCAGCCTGAATCTAAAAGGATCCATTAAGCTAGCATGATTAATGCATACCAGCTTGCACAGCCAAAAGAACAAAAGGCAATGATATGACTAGCATTTATATCCAGTCACTTCTGATGGCCCAGCTCAAACAACTAGGTGCTAGTTTGCAGTTGGGATAGTTAGGCATAGCCTTCAGGAAGAGTCCAGAGGAAAGCACAGATTCATACTCTGGAGCCTCAGCAAGGCACCTCAGTTTTTTTGTCAGTATGCCTCTACAATTATTGTGGTCCTAAATATACCCTCACAGCACTCCTGTGAAGTGAGTGAATAGATTAATGCTATTTTTACAGTCTTAATAGATCCAGAAACAGATTAATGGTTTGTTCTGCGGAGATACCCAAAGGAGTTCCAAAGAAGCTAGCTGACGTACCAGAAGCAGTTTAGCCATTGCCGCACTATGACTCTGTGCATATTAATTTAACCTGTTTTCTGGTACCTGAGCTAGCTTGTTTATTATCTTGGGAATCTCTGCACCACTTTTCAGTTCTAAGTATAGATGGCACAAAGAGAAATTAAATGACCTATCCAAGATCACACAGCAAAATTTTAACAAAACTGTGATTCCAGTTCATAAATACTTATCTCATAATACCTTTCTAAGGGACACAGACTTACTGCTATTTTATATAATGAAATCATGTTAAGTATCATCACTGAATTTTGGAGAGCAAACTAACTTCCTGTAAGCACATCATAAACTGTCAAATGGTAGGCAGTACTGATAAGTGTAATGCCCTTTCAAGAGGAGACTAAATGGTTCAGGTTAGTCATTCTTTCATTCCTAAACCAGATGCTCAAAATCTGTTACATTTTTACGGTTGTATGAAAGACTCACATAACATGAGTTTACTTACCTATGAATGTGGATACGGATATCCATTCTCATCAAAATCATCATATTTTATATTAGTTAGCCGTGGATGATATTTCCATCAAGAGTTGCCTTGATGCAGAAGAAACTGTCATCTCATTACCAGAAGTAGTTCCATAACAAAGCAATGGAGACATGCTTGTATGACAATGTGATGCAGCCCAACACAGTATAACATAACAGGTTTTGGATTCAAAGATCAGTTTTAAACTTACTGGGCACTTACACACATGCAAGGAGCTTGCTCTGACATGCTGTAAATCCAGCACATTGGTGCACACTCAATTAATCAAATCTGCTGGAACATGGAAATTAATGGGCTCCAGCAGACTCCAGTGTCACATGTATCAGAGTCCCCACACTGAAAAATGATGGTGGGGTACTTTGAACTAAAGCTCATAGAACAACCTTTAGTTCAAAGTGGGATGTTCAGGCACTTTTAATTAGCACAGCTTACTAATTAAAACACCCCCCCACACACACACACCGCCTAGAGCATGTCTATAAACACCCTTAGGCTTCTAAAAGGGTTTCACAAAAAAACCCCCAACCAAACAAACCAAAAACCCCAGTCTATCCAACCCCTGTTCAAGGTATGATCACCCTAGTCTATGTGTCTGTCTAACCCACTCCTGAAAGTTTCCAGAGACAGCTTCTCTAAGTTGCCTCTTCCAATTCTTGACCATTCTCATAGTCAGAAATGTCTTCCTAATCTCCAACCTAAATTTCCTCCTGCTCTTATTTGAGGCCATTGCTCTTAGTCTTGTCCCTTACAGCCACAGAGAAAAATATATCTCCATCCTCTTTATAATTGCCCTTCAAATATATGAAAACTTGTCAAATTCCCCCTCAGTAATCTGTTCTCCAGATTAAAAAAACCTAATTCTTTAAGCATTTCCTCATAAATAATGTTTCAACTCAGTCAATGTTTCACCTCAGTCACTCTATGCTGAACTCTTTCCAATCTCTTCACAACTTTTTTGAAGTACGGGGCCCAAAACTGTGCACAGTATTCCAAGTAAGGCATTACCAGTGCCAAATAGAGTGGAAAACTCTCTTGCAAATGAAAAACTCAGTCACTGATGAGTCACAGAACTCTCAAAAACTATTTCCTGAAGACTATTAGATGGGAAGCAAATTGGAGCAGGACCCTATGCAACTGTTTAGGTACTTGTCTGGTAAAATGTAGCAGAGAGTAATATCTAGGATTCTGCCTCTGTTGAAACTTACTGGGCTATGTGGTGAGGAGCCTAGGAGCCCTGGGGATGACAGCTTCCCATTTCTTTGCAGTCCAAGCTTTGTAAGTCCAGAGTTCTTGGGTAGCTTGCCAGGCTTACTGCCCCACATTTTGGGCTCTGTTCCCTCTCATGGGATGCATCTACATGAAATGTTTACCATGCAGTTTACTAATTAACAGTACTATAAACATCTCAGTGTCTACACATGCACCCCTATTAGGTACAGGAAACTAATAAACTCTGCAGCAGGGTAGTACTTGTTCAGCTACAGCAGGTAGTAAGTACCCTGCTGCAAAGTTTCTTTGTCTACAGCAGCACAAGTGTAGATGCTGACCCTGCTGGCTGGGGTATGATGGTACTTCACTGAGGGGGCTGCCTGCTGGCTAGCACTGAAATGGATCATCTTTATGCCCCAACCAGCTCCTTTGCAGCACACTCAACAACAGATGCTGGGAAGACAGGGCAAAGGAGTTTCAACACCTTGCTGACATCCATAATACGAGTGTTTTTTTTCAGTGCCACCAAAGCTGCCTATGTTCCAGGCACTCAGGGACCAACCCCCTTGAGACCTAGGGATGCAGGAAACCTGATCCAAGAAAGGGGAGTAATTAGTTTCTGTTGAAAGGAGCATTAGGAAGACCTTTTCAATTGAGATTCTGCTGTTCATGAAAGTGTGCTCCACTCCATCCCAGAATATCCAGTCAGAAAAGGTCCCTCCAACCCCTGATGAGGTGAGGAAAGCCATCCAGCAGATGAAGAATGACAAGGCATCTGGAACAGAAGGAATCCCCACCAAAATCTTCAAGCAGTGGGGAGAGGAGCTCACATCAGAGCTCCATGTCCTCATCTTAAAGTTCTGGAATGATGAAGAAATCCCAGATGACCTCAGGGATGCCATGATCATGACTATCTTCAAGAAGGGGGACCATTCTGACAGTGGAAATTAAAGAAGGATCACCTTGCTGTCCACCACAAGAAAGATCATTGCAAAAACCCTCCTGCATGATTTCCTTCCACTTGCTGAAGAACTTCTCCAAGAATCTCTGTGGGTTTAGGAGAGGAGGTTTCAATCTTTTTCAGCAAGTGTACTCCTTCTGTCTCAAAGTTTCAGCTTATGTACCCCTTTTATATTAAAACTATTTGGGGGGTGGGATAAGCGTGTGCACACATGCAACTGTCCCATGAGTGGTTTAACACCATATGTGTCCCACCACCAGGTGGGCAGGGGGAGTGGTTCATTCCAGAGGGAACAGACACATGGCATTGCACTGCTCTCAGGGCAGCTGCAGTAGTGTGCAAAGCCTAGTGCACAACAGCAGCTGCCTCCACCCTGTGAGATCAGGGGGACACCTCAGCCTGCACCGGAGTGCACGCAGCAGTGAGAACCCCCCCATGACCTTTTACCCCTAGGAGTACACGTACCCCCACTTGATGACCACTGGCTTTAGGACATCAATAGATACAATTGATATGATCTTTACTACTTACCAGCTGCAGAAAAAAATGCTGGGAACAACAAAAATCCTTAATACATCCTTCTTTGACCTTATGAATGCCTTTGACTCTGTCAGCTGAGAAGCCCTGTGGAGGATCCTTCTGAAGTATGGATGCCCAGCAAAATTCTTCATTCTTTTCTTGCTTCAAGACAGTATATGAGCAGTGGTTCTCAATAATGGATGTGTCATGGATCCCTTTGAGGTTAAGATAGGAGTTAATTAAGGCTGTGCTATCTCTCCAACACTTTTCACAACATTCCTTATCACACTGCTATGTGTGATCATCACCAACAAGCTTCTAGTCAGAGTGAAGCTAAACTACTGAATGGATAGTAAGCTATTTAATTTCATCCAACTGTGAGCCAAAACCATGACCACTCTGATCTCAATCATTGAGCTCCAGTAAGCTGATGATGCTCTTGTATGTACATACTCAGAAGCAGATCTTCAGGAAACTGTTGATGTATTTACTAAAGTGTACAAGAAAATGGAATTGACACTTAACATTCATAAGGCTAAGTTAATCTGTCAACAAGCTCTTAATGGGTAATTCCCAGCTCCAGTAATTCAGATTCACAGTGGAACTCTGGAGAACATTGAATATTTCCTATACTTCCGAAGGTATCTCTTGCAGAAGCTTAATATTGACGAAGAAATTCAACATCACCTCAAATATGGAAGTGCTGCCTTCAACCACCACGATCTTCAAACAACAGATCCGAAACATTTGACCTATACTTATATTGAGTGCTATTTTTTTATGAAGGAATCACTGTGATAGCATGTTAAAGAGAGTTCCTGGGCTGGATTGCCTCTGCTTCAGTGTGCTTGCAGCCAATGCCAGGACTGCAGAAGTGGTATGAAGGAGGGGAATCAGGCTCCGAGAAGGGAGGACTGTCAGTGCTGGTGATGCCTGGCTCCTAGTCAGCTGTCCACCGAGACCCAAACTATTCAGATTCCCAGGTGGGTAGATTGTCACCTGGGGACTAGAGAACTACTCTAGTACTCAATTACAATCACATTATGTTGAGGGAAATAAAGACCAAGTTTTCAGAGATGCAAAGATACTATAATACCAATCTGAAGACGGGGACAACAGAATCCTTTTGGTTGCCACCTACAGACCCTAGCTGGAGCACTTTAGACACTTGATTAATTACCTCCAATCCCCTCATGAAAAATTACAACAATTTGAAGGTACATATAGGGGACAAGCCTGTCCTGGCTTACAGGAAAACGCCACCCCCACAACCTTAAATGGTGTCTCTCCAGCAACAGACTACCAAATTCCTATTTTTACCAAAGCACCAGACCTTGATCCTGACCAAGATGCCAGTTATGCCCCTTATTAACACAGACCACATTTTTACATTCCATGGCTCTCATCCATGTGGGCATGCATGATGTTGCCAGGAGTAGTCTGAATCATTTCATGAGTGATGACAGGGCTCTGGGGGCCAGGCTTAGGAAGATGGGGGCACAGGTGATCTTTTCACCAATCCTCCTGGTCAGTGGTCATGGTCAGCATCACAACACCTGCATCAGAGAAGTCAACCTGCCGATCCAGACTTGGTGTCATCAAGCGGGTTTTGGCTTTTTCAACCAAGAGTTTTGGCTTCTTCACAATCCACATTACCATGAAAGGGGCACCTGGGACATGAAGGACTTCATCTCTCTTCAAAAGGTAAGAGTCTGTTCTCTTACACGTTGGCTGATCTAATCAGGGCTTTAAACTAAGTTTGTTGGGGGACAGGGATGCAGACAACAGTGAGAACTTAGGATCAACAAACCATGAGCCATGCACTGGAACAGCTCACATAAGTACTAAGGGTCCCAACTGGCTTCAGGACAGGGGGGCACCAAGATCACCCACTGGGGGCTTAAATGGCTCTATACTAATGCTAGGAGCATGCGGAACAAGCAGAAGGAACTGACACTCCTGCTTGCAAACAAGAAATTTGATTTAGTTGAGCTAACTGAAACTTGGTGGGACCCTACCCACAACTGGGCAGTAAGCACTGAGGGCTATAGGCTGTGCACATGTGAGGGAGGGAGAAAGGGAGAGAGAAAAGGGGGAGATGTTGTTCTCCACATGAAGGAGCAATATCAAGATGGGACCAGAGGATGGGCAACTTGAGGTGTTGTCTGTCAGAATGCTAGGGATTCAGGGGGAAAGGGACTTAATAGTAGGGGTCTACTACAAGCCACCGTATCAGGAGGATGAGCTAGGCCTGGAATTCTCCAGACAGCTCTCAGAGGCTGTACAGTCAAGGGACCTGGTTATCATGGGTGTCCTAAACAACCCGGACATCTGCTGGAAGGAGCAGGCAGCTAGATTCAACTGTTCATGTAGGTTCTGTTAACCTGCATACAGGACATTTACTGTTGACTCCAAGATGAACATGAGACATCAGTGTGATGAAGGGATCAGTAAACCACACGTTTTCATGCATTGCAGGTCCATCTCAAACAGGTCCAAGGAAGTGATACTTCCCCCTTATGCAGCATTGGTCAGGCCACAGTTGGAGTACTGTGTCCAGTTTTGGGCACCACGCTTCAAGAGGGGTGTGGACAACCTCAAGAGTGTTCAGAATAGGGCCACTCATATGGTTAGGGGCCTGCAGGCAAAGCCCTACAAGGAGAGATTGAGGGCCCTGGATCTCTTTAACTTCCTCAAGACAAGACTGGAGATGATCTTGTGGCCACCTACAAATTCATTGGGCGGGGACAACAAGGAATAGGAGATGCTCTGTTTACCAGGGCACCCCTTGGAGTAAGTAAAAACAACAACCACAAACTGACAGAGAGCAGATTTAGGTTAGACACCAAGAAGAACTCCTTTACAGGAAGGGTTGCCAAAATCTGGAATGAGCTTCCAAAGGACGTGGTGCTCTTCCCTACCTTGGGGGTCTTTAAGAAGAGGATAAGCACCTGGCTGGGGTCATCTGACACCAATACTCCTTCCTGCCCAGGGCAGGGGGTTGGACTCAATGATCCGCTAAGGTCCCTTCTGACCCTAGCATCTATGAATCACGGGACCAAATAACATGAATTATAACACTGAAGTTCATTTACCTACACCACTACAAATGTCATATACACCATTACTTGCTTACATGTCTCTCTTCTTTCCACATTGGACAGACAGGGCAAACCCTGTGTGTAAGAATGAATTAATCTTCATCTGATATTAGTTACACCAAGAAAGACAAGCCTGTGGCAGAATCATCCTTGATATTCCAACACTGACCACAGAGTAGCTGTCCTTGGATAAAAGAAAATTTAAAAACCAACTTGAAATGGAAATGGCAGAACAGGAAATCATCCAAAGACTGTATTGTGTTAAGTACCATTTAAACAATATTAACCACAATCAGGGGTGAGAGGAGAAAGCACTAAGATGAAAAACATTAAAAGAGCCACTGTGGGGGGCAATTCCAGTGTGAATTATGAAAATCCCTACTTTAACACCTATTCCTTCCAGTGGGTTAACTGTTCGGGGTTTTTTTAGCAATCCTATCCACCTTGCCTCTCTCAGCAGTGCCCCCTCATTTTTCCTACCCCTGCACCTACCCATTATATTCTAAGCACTGGTTTCTATTGGAACCCATGCTTCAAAAAGAGTGTGGACAGTTTAGTCCAATGGAGGGCAACAAAAAATTATCAGAGACCTGAGAGACAAGACTTGTGAGGAAAGGCTGAAAGATGTGGCTTATTTAGCCTAGAAAATAGAATACTAAGGATGAATTTGATAACATTCCATATGCACAGGCTCTGGAAGCAGTGAAGTGGACCCGGTTGCTGGACTGGCTGGTCATCATGGTGGAGGAGTGGTTGGCAGAATTGGAGGCCTGGAATGTGGAAGACACCACATGCACACAAGTTGGAGAGGGACTGGGAGATGGCCCTGGAGGACCAGACATTCTGGGAGAGAATCGTGGCCCTCAAGAAGAGGCACACTGTCCTCCTCAGGAAGATGGTGGTGGCCTAGTAGTGGCAGGTCACAATGGTAACCAGGGCAGTGGAGGAGGACTGCTGGGTGATGTACCCCATTCTGGCTCTGGCAGTCACCTTCATCCCACCAGCTTCCCTGCCTCCCAGCCCTAGCCCCACCTGCCCCATAACGGCCACCCACCACCTAGCTGCAAGCCCTACAGTGGCTTGGGATGAGGTGGGGTGGCACCTCCTATGGCCCTGGCATCTGCCCTGGGTCCCACACCAGCCAGGCTCCCCACCTTTTCTCCCCCCCCCCATCAATGCTCACCATGTCTTCATGTGGCCCCAGAGAAGAGGTGCATACAGCAGGGTCATCACTTCATGTGGGCCTTGCTGGTCCTGGCCGCAGGCTGCAGGAGCATGAGATGGCCATGCTGGCAAAGCAGTAGCCACTGTTACCCCCAGGTAAGCCCCTCTTTCTGCAACCTTGCTGCGGTATGTACACCCATGCTGGTATGGTCAGAGGCTAGGGTGCTGGACATCTGTCCCTGGAGTCTGCCCCAATGATGCCTCCACCCCATTGTCCCCCACCCTGGGAGGGTACAAGGAGCACTGTACATAATCTACACAGGGAAGAGGGTGCTTTATTGGTTGTGGGTTGGGTGGTTGGTAGTGGAGCTCTGTTGATTCATGGGGAAAGGGGAAGGGCTCTGTGATTCAGGAGGGAGGGGAGAACAGGGTCTGTTATTCAGGAGGGAGGGTGGGACAGAGGTCTGTTTTTGTGGAGGGGAATAAAGTGCTTTCCAGAAAAAAAACAAAAAACTGTCTCACTAAGCATGGGGCTGAGGGTGCATGGCAGGGCTGGGGTCTGTGGATGGCCATCTAGATGGCCTACAGTGGGGAGTGCAGGAGCAGGTGGACCATTAGCACCTCTCACACCCAGTGCCCTGGACCCTACTGCCAGGTGTATGAATTACCTGGTGTCTCAATGGGGGTTGAGGCCTGGTACTATCACTGCCACCACAGCTGGTGCTCCCAGTGCCAGGTGTCCTCCAGCCAAGCATCACAGAAGAGCTCCCTCTTGGTCTCAGAGATGTTATGCAGCACACAGGCCACAATAATGACCCGAGAGATGCTGACCTCCACAACCTCGAGACAGGTGGTGAGTGTGCACCACCATTCTTTCAGGTGGCTGAAGATACACTCCTCCCATGCATGGGCCTGGCCTGGGCACCAGGCGAAATGTGTCCAGTGGAGGTCCAGTTGGCCAGTATAGGAGAGTCAGGGCAGGATCTGGTAGGTAAGGTCCCCAGTAAGGAGGGGAGGGACTGCCACCTTGCCCTGCTAAAGGAGCTGGTACCCCTGGTACAAAGTGCCCAATCTCCACCAGGGCTGGCAGGGTGGAGTTCCAGAAGACCCAGGCATCATGCATGCTGCCAGCCCAGGCAGTGCTCATGTTGGTGAAGGTGACCTGGTGTTTTACAATGGCCTGAAGCACAGTGGAATAAAAGCCCTGCCAGTAGTAAGGGTGGTTGCCACAGGGTGGGGAAGTGATGAGGATATGGGTCTTGTCCAGGGCCCCGATGCACTATTGGAAGCCTAGGGCACGGAACCCCACCACCACCTCCATGGGGTTGCACACTTGGAGCATGGTGTGCTCCAGCATGTCCTGGAAAGCACTGCAGACCTCCAGGCAGTCACCTTATCAACAATGAAGAGGTGGCTGACAGAGCACAGGCTGGCAAATGTGGCCAGCTTGAGCAGGGTGATGGCCAGCTGGGACTTTGTGGGGAGGGACATCTGTATGATGGTGGCCTGCTGTTCCAGGTGCATGCAGAGCTGGTTAAGGAACTCCTGGAAGGTGGTCTAGGTCATCTGAAAGGACTCCAGCCACTGCTCATCATCCCAGGTGTCAGTGTGGGGACAGGGGGCCTCAGATGCAGCAGTGAGCCTGCCCACATGGCTGATTTCCATAGGGGGGCAGACAGGGTTCAGAATGACCTGGGCCAGGCTGCAGTCACTACAGCAGTGAAGCACTGTGAGCAGCATGGTAAGCAGGAGCCCAGGGCACAGGATGTTGCTCCAAGGGCATGGGGCTGGAGCAGCCATCAAATGCTGGGCAAAGGCTCTGGTGACAGACATATAGATGTGTGTCACATCATGCTGCATACTGCTCTAGGCCAGAAACACAGGTGGCCAGGGAGCATGCAGGGTTGGCTTTTAAAAAGGGCCCTGGCCCCAGGCAGCTGTGGTCAAAGCCTCCAGCTCCCCCTTGGCTGCTTCAGGGGAACAGAACAGGGCAGGAGGAAGTCACGAGCAGGCTAGTGCCATGAGGAGCAAATCTGGTCCCAAATGGCTGTACATGTAGATGCTTGCCCAGGGCAGGTTTACTATGCAGTAAATTATGGAGTAGTAAACCCCTATAGGACTAATTGCACATGTAAATGCACCCATTGTGAGGATGGTCAGGCATTCGAACAGGTTATCCAGAGAAGCTGAGGACTCTCCGTCATTGGACACTGTCAGAAACAAGTTAGAAAGACACTTGGCTGAGATGGTTTAGTTTGGGATAATCTTTCCTTGAACAGGGGGCTGGGGTAGATGACCTTATGAGGTCCCTTTCAGTCCTACTTTCCTGTGATCCTACTTAGAAGCTCTGCTTTCTGTAGTGCCTTTATAGCATTTGATGAAGTAAGCCCACTACTTAAAAAACTTATACATGTGGCCTCCTGCCACCCCATCATTTTTTAGGCCTTTATCAAGTGCTCAATGGATGTTTATAGATATGTTGAAAGTCATACCTGATGAGAACTACTAGAATGACAATGAGCATTCAAGAGGCCTGTGACATATATTTTAGCTAATACCTGAGGAATGGTTGCTTTTATTCTCCTCTCCTTATCTGTTACCAGTCCCTGCCTCCAATATAGGATCCTTCTCAAACTACAGAAGTGTAATGAAGCAGTTTACATTTTAGATATGTGACATGCAATATGGGCATGTCTACATATGCAATGAATGTGACTGAATAAACTCCAGTGCCATTTGAGCCAGAATAAAGTAATCCCAACATAACTGTCTACACATGCATTTAAGCACAGTAATTTACCCTGACATCAGATAGTACCTATATCTGACTGGACTATCTGACAGCTGTGAATTAGTCTACACTAGCCCAATTGCTGCACACATGTAGATAGTGATGTCTTACTGCACAGTAAATTAGTTTACTAGGCAGTAAAACAAATGTACAGATGTGCCCTACCACTGTCTGTTAGGTTTCCCATCAACACTTTTGAACTGTTCTAGAACCAGTCATTGGGTTATGCGGAAGGAGAGTACGAATTATCCTGAATATATTTTGGGAGTAAAACCAGGAATGATATTAGAAATTGATGTGGGAAGTGGAAAGAGAAAAGTTTCAGGCATCGAGATGCTTAGGGCACAGGCAGGGAAAACTTGGTCTTAAACTTCTCTCTTGCCTTTGGGACCCTGTCCCAAAATTGATTCCTGCTAAAGACACTTTTACATCAGTTTTATGCTGCTGCAATACTACTGAAGTAGAGTCAGGCCACGGGTCTTTTACTAGTTGTCTGAAAGCTTTACTAACAGACCTGAAGTTGTTCTGGTTGTATCTGAGTGACATTACATTAGAGTTACCAGCTCCTAATTCTAAAGTATGTTAGTCTGTGTTAAAGTTAATAAGTGCTAGTGATCAGTTACATGTTCTGGGTTAATACCCTCTCTAATGTTCACTGCTCAGCATGGGCAACTGGTGCCTCCTGAGTCTGGGGGACACCAGATCACTGATGGGGGCCAATCACCAGTGACTGAGTGGTGAAACCAGAATTGCTGCAGGTGGCTGGTGCTTCCGGGGGTGCACGGCCAATCTCAGGGAGTGCATGTGCACCCATGTGCACACCCTACACATTGTCAATGCTGCTCATACCTGCCACTCTAGAGAGCAGAGGCATAGCTAAAAGCCATGGGTGTGCTCCAGGCCTTCCCCACTTGCTGGCTTCTAGCTGTGGTATAGGCCAAGGAGGAGTGGGGGAAGGGAGACCCTGTGCTGCTTTAGATCACCCCCTCTGCCCCTAAATTGTCCAGCTACTCCCAAATACCCCCTCCATCCCCTGATCAGCCCCTCCACAACCAAAAAACTGCCCTGCCACCACAATCAGCCCAAAAGCAATAGAAGGGGCAGGATCTGGGCATGCAGGGTCAGGGTGGTCTGAAGGGACCCCAGAAGCAAACAGAGAAGAAAAGCACCACAGTGATGCCTCTGCCATGTTTGAGCTGATTGGGGCTACAGGGAAGTGATCTGGGGCTGGAGAGTATGATGGGGGGCAGCAGGGGCAATTGGGATGACAGGGAGCAATTCAGGGGTGGAGAGGGATAGTCATACATTGAAGGGGCAGCATCCCAGCAGCTCCCCACTCCTCACCCCTGTTGCCTCCTTCTCCCCTTTTCCCTCCCTCCCCATTCACCCAATCCTCACCCACCTGTTGCATTGTTAGTCCAGAACTGTTGAGTCCTTGATAATATTCCATGTGGAAGCAGTGCCACCTGGTATATTAACTTATCTCAGATTGGTTGTTTTATCTTAGGTGAACACTCAGAAGTTAATTTAACACGAACCAGTAGCACAGCTCAAAGGTAAACCTTGCCCAAAGTGATGTATCTTTGACCCCTAGAGGGCACTTAACACTTGTTAATGAGCTTTAATCACTCAGGTTTTAAGTACTCTTAACATGATCTAATTGTAATATGTAATCTCACCCTTTGTGTTTTCCAAATGCCAGAAATGGTACTATCTATAACAAATTTTATATTACGCACATGCGTAAATACATACAAGTTTAGTATTTTATGCTCTTAATAATGTCTCAGAAGCTATATTTATTTTTTTCTTACAGTGTCAAAGCAATTTTAACAGACAGTTCAAATAAGTGTAACCAATTCCTCTTTATTTTGTGAATATTCATGAATTACATTTTATGTAAAAATGCATTCTACATGCACTCTATATAGAAGGAATAATTCTAAATTGTAATAATTATAACTAATAATAATAAGTTATAATAATTCCAAACAAGGATAGTGATAAATACATTTTAATAAAAGCTAGCAATAGCATTTAGATTGCTTACCATTGGCTAGTGTTGATGGAGAATGGTTGGGCTTCTATACACAGAGGCAGTGTAAAAACTAAAAACTGAAACAATTCTCAGACCTGAGGATTTTCCATAAACCTGAATTAGTTTGGAAGGAAAGAAGATCACTCCTTACCTTCAAAGAGATTCAGATACTTATACATCCAGTTGGCAATGGATTATTTTAGTTTATTAACAACGAAACTACAGTTTTTCTGTATGTCAAACACAGCTGTTAAACCTGTGACAAGGAAGTAGTTTCAGGTACATAGATAACACTCTCAACAGCTATGTTTGGATTTATAAGGAATTAATGACATGACTTTCATGTCAATAGAAGTTTTCTCCTCCATGGATCTTCCATCTTTGGATGTATGAAATATTGGAATTGTGAAAGTTTATAAAAGAAAAAAAATGAAGTTATAGACCACAGACATAATTTGGCAGCTTTGCATACTTATTTGCATTCAGTTGTTATGTTTAATGCAATTTTTTTTGTGATAAAGTTAATTATGCAAAAAACTTGATAAAAATGCAAAACCACTTGTAATTTTAAAGTCTTGCAACTTAACTCTGAATATACTTTCCCTGTTGTATATTTGCCTCTTCATGTTTCATCACTACTACTCCTGGATCACAAATCTGCTTTAATGTTCTTCCTTCCTTAAGAGTATGTTGCTCCCATTATCTGTTTATCCACACTGACTTCCTCAAACCAACCTCCCTCACATTTGATCTCTGCCCTTGGTAACTTCAAGGAAAAGTTTGGTATAATCCAATTTAATATGCCAAATCTTTTACTTCCATTCTCTTTTTTTAAAACCTGAAATTGCTTTATTCTTCCCCACACATTCCATTGATCCCTTTCCTTCTTGTAACTGATCATTTTTGCATTTCTTCTGCCACACTTTCGTGTTTTCTAAGTTTCCACCCTCCAAGTCCTTCTTGAAGCTATTCTTCTCCTCTGTATGTTAACTCACCTTTGTCTTTAATCCACTCCTTCACACTATGACACTATATCATGTCTAGAATCAGATCATAAGAAGAGCTAGGATAGAAACAGTTTACATGTTTACATGAAATAGTTTAGTATGTTTTTCAAAATCCCATTTAGAATTGTGACAAAACTTTCATTAAGGGAGATAGATCTCATCCTAGAATAACCAAGACCAGAGAATGGACAGGGTTTTGCTTCATCCCAGCTGAGTGCTAGATGACAGGATTCTTGGTGAATTTGTATGTGTGTTTGTTGCAGGGGTGGAGGTGCTCCTTTTTTGGGTTTCGGAATGCCACGCCGAGGCCCAGATTTTGGCTCCTGCTTCAATCGGAGCACTGGAAGGGTCTCTGAGGATGGGGAAGTTGGTGGGTCCAAAATGGGATTTTGGGCTGTTTTTGAATTTGGGGGCTCCTGAGATTCTTGAGGCCCGAGCAGGAAGGAGCCAGCAGCTCTGGTGGCTTTTGCTGTGTCCCAGAGACTGTGCATGAGGCTGGCAGGGAAAAGGGGATGATCGTGGTAATCTAAAACCTCTTCTAGCAGGACACAGGGTGCCCCTTGAACGGTTGAATTTTTTGTTTTTTGTTTTTTTAGTAGTAGCATGGGGTGATGGTGGGAAATTGAATGTATGTAAGTGTGATCCTCTCAGTAGTATGGTGGTCTACCCCTGAGGCTCGACCTTACCATGGGTGCTAGTGGTGTGTGTCCTTTGCCTTTCCCAAAACATTGTGTGTTCAAGGCTGAGTATATCCCCAATCCCTTGTTTTCATCCAGCCCCTTGCAAACTTTTTTTTTTTCCCCACCACTACACATGGAAGCTGCCTTGGGCCCCAGAAGCAAATGGACTAGTGGCAGGGCTCCAGGGTGGGAAGTTGGGGCCTCGGCATGACATGCCAAATCCCTTTGGGTTTCGGCATGCCACACCAAGGCCCAGATTTTGGTTCCTGTTTCATTTGGAGCACTGGGAGGGTCTCTGAGGATGGGGATGTTGGTGGGTCCAAAATGGGATTTGGGGATGTTTTTGAATTTAGAGGCTCCTGAGACTCTTGAAGCCCAAACAGAAAGGAGCCAGCAGCTCTTGTGGCTTTTGCTGTGTCCCAGGGACTGTGCATGAGGCTGGCAGGGAAAAGGAGATGATTGTGGCCATCTGAAACTTCCTCTAGCAGGACACAGAGTACTCCCTGAACGGTTGATTTAAAAAAAATTTTTTAAGTAGTATGGGGTGGTGGTGGGGAATTGAAAGTATGTCAGTGTGATCCTCTTAGCGGTGTGGTGGTACAGCCCTGCATGCTGACCTTTCCATGTGTTCTATGCCTTGCCCAAAAGGCTTTGTGCCCAAGACTTGGCATGTCCCCAATCCCTTGCAAACTTTTTTTTTTTCCCCCACCACTACACATGGAAGCTGCCTTGGGCCCCAGAAGCAAACAGACTAGTGGCAGGGCTCCAGGGTGGGGAGTTGGGGCCTTGGCATGACATGCTGAACCCCTTTCAGTTTTGGCATGTCACGCTGAGGCCCAGATTTTGGCTCCTGCTTCAATCGGAGCACTGGGAGGGTCTCTGAGGATGGGGAAGTTGGTGGGTCCAAAATGGGATTTTGGGCTGTTTTTGAATCTGGGGGCTCCTGGGACTCTTGAGGCCCGAGCAGGAAGGAGCCAGTAGCTCTGGTGGCTTTTGCTGTGTCCCAGGGACTGTGCATGAGGCTGGCAGGGAAAAGGGGATGATTGTGGCCATCTAAAACCTCTTCTAGCAGGACACAGGGTGCTCCCTGAACAGTTGAATTCTTTTTTTGTTTGTTTGGTTTTTTTTAGTAGTATGGGGTGGTGGTGGGGAACTGAATGTATATCAGCATGATCCTCTTAGCAGTGTGATGGTACAGCCCTAGTTGCTGACCTTACCATGTGTCCTTTGCCTTTTCTAAAAAGTTGTGGGTTCAAGGCTGGGCATATCCCCAATCCCTTGCTTTCATCCAGCCCCTTGCAAGCTTTCTTTTTTCCACCACGACACATGGAAGCTGCCTTGGGTCCCAGAAGCAAACGAACTACTGGCAGGGCTCTAGGGTGGGAAGTTGGGGTCTCGGAGTGACATGCCAAACCCCTTTGGGTAAATGGTGGGAATAAAACCCATCCTGAACCTGACTAAATCTTCCCTGATGAGAACTGAATTAAAAAATGCCTTTCTTAATAAAAAAATGTTTGGGTTATGATATACCTTTATATTGTGATCAGGAGGAAAAGGACTTGTTACCAAAAAAATCCCAACCATCTCTAATTATATGCTGTTCTTGGCAAGGAAAGACATCTTCATTATGGAAAGCACCTGATGCACTTTTCCATGTAACTAATAGGTAATTAAATTGTCCAAAGCAGAATGTTTGTTAAAAGACAGCAATTAAGATTTCTCAAGAAACAAAAATATCAAACTAGACTGTAAAATATATATCTACATACAAGAGTTACATTAATTCTTATAAGACTAGAAGCAGAGTTTAGATCTGGTTTTTCTGGAACTATCTGATATTCTCATTATTGGAATGTTTAGTTGTGAAGTGTGATGATTATTCTTAGTTTACAGTTTTTTTCCTTCTTGTGTTTTGTCACCAAGTTCAAATGTGAGACCAGAAACAGGAACATGCTATTGCTGGATCTGTAACTTCAGCAAGGTCCTGATTTGTGCATGGTTTCCATATATATTGGCAGGCCGTCATGTGTTCTGTGGTCTGAAAGTTTCCTCCACATTCAACATGGTGTTTTTGTTACTGGAATATCCCCATAGTTTCATGTTAACTTTGGGCTTACTGATTAGGCCTGTGTGAATAGGGAAGTATTTGATTCAGATTTGGCTGATTCGAAGGACAGTAATTCAATTTGGAGATTCGGATCACTGTCCCAAATAGATTCAGCTGAATCAGCTTCGGAAGATTTGGCGCTGATTTGGAGAGATTCAGAGATTTGGACGTAGACTATAATAGGGAATCACTGAAATACCTATAACTGTGTCAATTTATGGATGATTTGGATAAAAATTGCAGGGACGGTATCTCTCTCAGGGCATAAAGTCCACCAAGTTTCAAGGAGATAAGTGCAAGGGTTTCTGGTAAAAAGTACCTCAAACTGCTGAAAGCTAAACTCATGTCATGTGTGTTAAGACAGATTTGGATGAAAACAGCAGGGATGGTAGCCCCTTCTGAGGGCATGAGGCATGCCAAGTTTCAACGGGATAGGTGCAAGGGTTTCACTACCAAAGAAAACACAGCTTTCTTTTAAAAAGTGTGGGGGCAAAAAAACCAAGAACAAATATAAATTGAAAGAAATGGATTGGATAGGGATAAGTAGCTAGTAAGCTGTATCCAATCCTTTCCAAAAACAGAAAGTACCAGGAGACTGACTACATTAGGAGTCAAGCAAGTCCAGTACCTTTCAGATGCTGTTGCTCAGGGAGAAACAGCTCACAAAAGACACAGAAAGGCTATGGACAGAGGCTTATATGCTGTTTCTACATCATTCCCCCAAAGCACTGTGATTGGAAGGGAACTCAGGGAAAGATCACAGTCACTGGCCAGCTACAAATGTCAGTCTTTCCGCCACCCCAGCTGCTTCCCCTATCTCTTCTCAGTTTCTATTCCCCTGAAAGACTGCCTTCTGAATCTCCGAATCTCCAAGTCTTTTCTGGATCATTTTGGAGGCTCCAAATTGATTCAGAGTTTTTCTCTCTTCACCTGATTTGATTTGGATTTGGTGATTCAGCCTCCAAATTGACCCAAATCTTATCTTAATCAAACCGCAGACCAAAACTTCATACACTCCTATTACTGACTCCATTTGGAGGTGGTTCAAGTTACTTCATGTTGGCCAATCAAGCTCTAAGCCTGCAGGGAGATGTTCAACTGTTTTGATATTCATCTTAACTCCTTCCTGGGTCATCTCCAGTTACGACTGCCACATTTTTATTTGTGTGCTATTGTTATTTCATATGGTGGCTACATTGTAATCAGGTAGATAATAATTAGCCATGAAGTCAGTTCACTTCCTCAGCACTGCCCACCAAAATTCTGTTGATTTTAATTGGTTTTAAACTTCGAGTGGACCAGGAATCAAAAGCAGGGTGCAAGTATACTAGTGCACCACCCACTGGGTTTGCCCCAGGCTTTAATTCAGGGTAATTAGGAGCAAGTAGCTTACATAGAACTGAAGAATGACATTTATCATCTCAACCTACTGTCAGTGTTTTCTTTTTCCTTTTCTTCTCTCTTATTTCAGACTGTGATATAAATGTGATAATCTAGTGCACACCAGAACTACACTGTGGGCCAAATCCTGCTCTATTTACTCATAAGTAGTCCCACTATAGTATGAATGATTAATTTTAGCTCAGCAGCAACAAGTGTAGCTGCTTAGAAGATAGAATGAGAAGACTGCTTTTAGCTATAAAGTCTGCATGTAGACAAAATGAGGGGCATGTGTGCAAAACACTTTAAAGTGGATTAAATGCTTTTACACCACTTTAATGGTGTTAGTGTTTGCACGTGTCACTGGTGTATTGTGCAATAATTCCAGCTGCTGTAGCAAATTCAGTGGCATAATGTGCCTTAAATGACTTTGGGTGCTGCAAACTAAAACTCCTCCAAGGAGTTCTGGTCCCAAAGTAAAACTCCAAGGAGTTTTAGTTTGCTGCCCTACGGCCACAGACTGAGGCACTGGGCTCTGTGCAGCTCAGGGGCTCTGCAGAAATCCTGTGCAGGCAGCCTGGCAGCAGCCCAGGAAGGCAGGCTCTGCCCAAGAAAAAAAAAAAGTGGTAAGCCTGATATTCCCCCCACAAGCCTGCCTGCCTGCCTCCCCGCATAGCCCAGGGACCACTCCACCCACCAGCAGATAGCCCTCCTTTCCCCATCACTGAAGAGGCAAATGCACAGGTGTGTGCATGACATGGGGGTTTACTTGGCCCTATATTGAAGCAGTGTTTTTAAAAACCCACCACTTCAATTTAGTGCCCTCATTTCATCTACACATACCCAAAGACATTTCTTTAGTTAAAGAAACTAGTTTGAACTAGTAGCTGAATAAAAACCCATTTCCCATTTTGTGGGAAATTCTGAAAGTGTGATTGTTTCTGATCCAGAATGACTGGTGCTGGGGAGTGAATAAATTTCCTTTGAAAATATTTTTTTAAATTTAAAATTATTCAATATATTTTATTCATATTTTGCTCTTATAAAACATATGAAGGTATTTTTTACACGAAAAAGGTTAATTTTTCTAAAACACTGAAATGGACTGTTTCAACATTATGAGAAAAATATTTCACTTCCTCTCAAATGAAATTTTATCAAAACAAAAAAACCCCAAAGCTTTCTCTGCCCTATCAAAAGTGACAAACATGGTGGTTCCCCCCCCTCCCCCCCCCCCGGCCCTGTTTATTTCCTTGTTACAGACATTAGCTGCTTTCCTGTTGTACATTTAACCTGTTATTTCCTTCCTCCCCTCCACTAGTTGTTCTGGTCCTAAAGTAAATTGGACTAAGATACTAAATTGAGCAGGATTTAGTGCCTAATGCCTCAGTTCTTAATCTTGTAAATAAATTCCACACAAGTAAGCTCATCACCTCCGACTAGACTATCCACATGAAGAATGGTTTCTGTTACAAGGAAGGATTATAAGATCAGACCTTTGGCCCTCTATCAATTACAATCCCTTGCAGAATAATAATAAAGATTAGAACTTCACTGCAAGTTGAAGCACAATATCCTCACTCTCACACTCTCTTTCTGGACACTTGTCACTTTCAAATTATAGCAATGGCAGGGTTCTTTTGAGGTATAATTGTTGGAAGGGTGGAGTTGCCACTCCAAGGAGCATACCCTGACAGGTCCCATTACTGTCATCAGGAAAATCACTGTATACTGTTTTGGAAATATTCTGAAAGCTTTTTTCTTTTTTCCTTTTTTTTTTGATTGGCAATAAAAGATACCCAAACAGATCCTGATTTTTTCACCTTTTCCTTACAGAAATAAAGATTGATGGCTTTCACTGGCTGTCGTCTCTCATTTACCACCGAGGACAGCTCTTACCTCCAGTTGCCCATGATGCTACCTCCATCAACCACTTCTTTAATTTGCATAATGCACTGCTATACTGTTTTTTTCTGCTTTTTCTGTGTCACCCCTTATCCTTGAGAGGAGATCTCCAGAACAAAACCACAGAATGAACTCATTTTTTTCCTTCCAGTCTTCTAAGACTTGACTTTTCCATGATTCTTATAATATAAAATACTTGGAAATGATTGGATTACTGGTCTTATTGTTTCCTTCTACTCCTCTGACTGTCTATATCCATCTTTACCCTTCCTTACCTTTCTATTAGTTTATAGACAGGGATGATCTTTGTTTTATGTTTATACAGTGCCTAGCACAATAGGGTTCTAGTAAATGAACAAGAGCTATCTGATCAATTAACACAAAACCGAAATATGCTTACACCCCACACTTTCCCACTGAATTTCTGTTTCTAACTCAGGACTAAATTTTCACTGAATGTATGGTATTTCATCTAACCATATCAAATATTTTTAATCTGTACTATTGTCAGACAGAAGCTACATACTCTACTAGCAATGGACTAGAAATCAAAACTTGAATATCATACTAGGGTCCTTAGAAATGTAATCTCATGTCTCAGTTTCCCATTTAAAAATAGGGATAATTATGCTGTTCTCCCTTTACAAATCAGTCTGAACTCTACGGATGAACTCTGCAAAACTGGGTACATCTAACTGTAATTAAAAAAAAAACTTCAGATAAAAGCAAAGTCAAGTGGAGTCAGAAATATTTTCTGTTCCTTACGTGCATGCTTTTAGTAGTAACATATGGAAACCACAGTTGCAACCAACCTATGTATAACTCATCTATATAAATTCTGTCCCAGACCATTTTGCAAAATGAGCCACTAAAATGTCTTTGTACTCTCCAGCTGGGCACACACTGATAAGGAAGCCTGAAATCTGCCAAAAATCTTGCAGATCCTGTAGAGAAATTCAAATTATGGTAAGTGTCAGTCATCTGGGAAGAAGTGGGAACCTAATCATGCTTCCAAATACAGAGCACGGCATTTAGAATAAAATCATATTGCCTCACAACCTGAATTCTGCAGGGAAATTTCCTTTTCTACCTTCAGTGATTTTTTTACAGATAGTAGGGAGAGGCAAGGAAGACTGATAATTTAGTAATATGTTTTTGATGTTGCTGGAAATAAGAATTATATACAATTATTTGTAGTAATTTAAGTTTTGTTAAATTTTAAAATGGTTAAATTTTGAAATAAATAATATTTTGTATTACTGTGTCATATTTCCACCAAAGATCTCTAGATGAAGATTTCTCAATATTTTCAAACATGAAAGTCACTGGGAAAAAAATAAGAACTAACTTGTATTCAATATCAAAGAAAAAAACACATCAAGATTGCAAGACACAGCCAAAAAATTTAAAAATCCCATTATGGTTGCCCATATAAACTTAATTTAACCCCTGTATAAGTATAGTCCTTAAACTCAACCAATTTTCTACAGGACATAGAATGGTTGGTGCTTGATATTTCAGTTTATTTTTATCATTCAATATGTTACTTAACACAAGCAATCTAAACCCTGGTCTCAGTACAGAATATATTAATTTTCTCATAGACTTTCTATGATCCTTGCCACTATAACATTAAAGGGTTTCACAGGCATTAATGAATTTAGTTTCACAACACTTGTGAGGGGAGGAGGCATTATAACCTGTTTAATGCATAGAATACTGAGGCACTGACCTGTTAAAGTAAATCAGTAGAAGACAAATGTGTTGGCAGGTGTGCTGCTCTGTTTTCTGCTCCCTACCCTATGGTCCATGCTTGCTCTCCTGTTTTGCTTTCTGCTTCTTACACTATTTACTACTGTGCATTTTGTCCCTTTCTTGATCTCCCAGAGGATGCCTACACCACTTGTTGTAATCATGCTTCAGGGTGCCAGCTCTGAGGTAGAGCATGCCCATTTCAGAGGTGGCCTTTTAACTTTGTCCCCCTTGCTTCCTGGCTGCCCAACTTGAAATAGTTAGGGTACATCAACTGCATCTCAGTGCTCTCAAAGATAATTGCTTTCTGGCATGTGCTGCCCTGCTGCATGAAATCTAGAAAGGAGGTGGAGTAGCCACTCCTGGGCACCAGATGTGCCCAATGTTCTGTATTCACATTGGACTGTGTTCTTCAGAATGCCAAGGTTTCCCTAAACTCCCCAACATTAAACCAAGGAAGCACTGAAGAAAGAGGGCTTATCATTCCATTCCATACCATTCCATTCCATACCAAAGTTGCTATGTTTAGTGTCAATAATGCTTAATGCCAATGATGCTTACACACCAGTGCTTAGCATCTATATGTAAGCTACTCGTGAGTAAATGCTCCCAGGCAAGCATCGACATGTTTAGGGAACCAGAAGTAGATTTGTTGCTAATGGCAGCAAACTGCTTCTGCTTCCTGGGGCCCTGCAATAGGTCCCAGATGCCACCAGGGAGAACTCTAGGCTCTTCCTGGGTGCTAGCCCAGGGGCTGGCAGGGAACACCGGGCCAGGAGACAGCTGTCTCCTGGCTGGGGCTGGGATGTTGCCCTCTGACCAGGGCTGGGGTATTGCTCTTTTCCCATGCAACCTGATCAGGGCAGGGGACTTGGAAAGAGATTCAGGGGAGGAGCAGGTCTCAGCCCTTTGCCTTGGTCTGCCAGTGGGGCAGCTGGCAGTGAGCACCCACCTGGGTGGAGCCTCCCCACCCAGCCAGGGGCTCTCTAATAACTGCCGCACCAACAGATGGAGAAGAGGGCTGGGATCTTCCCCACCCCTGCAGCTCTTTTCAAGCCCCATGCCTCAATTGCATAGGACTGGGACCTGCCCCTGATTGCAGCAGGTCCCAGCTCCCACTCCACAATCATGGGGAGGGAGCTGGACAGCCTGTTCTCCACCCAGTTCTGCAATCATGGATCCGGACAGGCAACAGACTCTCCAGCACCCACTAGCTGGAAGCTCCCAGCACCAGCTCAATCGTTGCAGACCCAGCACTGGGAGATCCTTATCTCTCCAGCCTGAGCCCCACAACTGTGGAGCTTGGGCTGGGAGATAAAGATAATCCAGCTCTGGCCCTGCAACTGTGGAGCTGTCATTGGTAGATAAGGATCCCTGCTCCCCAATCTCAGTGGTGAAGTGGGTGCTGGGAGATAAGTATCTTCCAGAATCTGCTCCCCGATTGTGATCTTGAGGCAGGAAGACAACTGGGGTTAGGAGATCCCAGTGAGGTGACTCTCCAGTTTCCTCTTGAAAACCTGCAGGGTAGGTGAATGCACCACCTCTGGAGGAAGTTTATTCTACAGTCTGGACACCCTGACTGTGAAGTATTTTTTCTTGGTATTAAGCCTGAACAACCTTCTAGGAGTTTATATCCATTGACCCTGATGTTCCCTGGGGGTGCCCTAGTGAAGAGTTGTTCACCAAGCTGTTGATGTACTCCTCTGATATAGCAGTAAGTTGCTATCAAGTCCCCTCTCAACCTTCTCTTCTTTAGGCTAAAGAGGCCCAGGTCCCTGAGCCTATCCTTGTATGGCTTGCCTTGCAAATCCCTGAACTAATAGGTGGTTCTTTTCTGGACCCTCTCAAGTTTTTCCATGTCCTTATGGAAGTGTGGTACCCAGAACAGGATGCAGTACTCCAACTGTGGTCTCACCAGTGCTGAGTACAGTGGGAGTATCACTTCCTTAGTTTTACACAAGATGAATTGGTTGATGAATGCCAGCATGTTATTCACCCTGCTGACCACCACCCTACACTGATGGCTCCTATTCATATGACGGTTGATCATTACCCCTAGGTCCCTTTCAGCCGTGGTCCAAGTCAAGCTGTTGCCACTGAGCCTATAAGTATGCTGAGGGTTGTTTGCCCCCAGATGGAACACCTTATACTTGGAAGTGTTAAAATTCATCTTTTTCTGGTCTGCCCAACGCTTGAGCCTGTCTAGGTCTGCCTTTATCTGCAACCTATCATCTGGTGTGACCACACTGCCCCATAACTTGATGTCATTCACAAACTTGGACAGCGAGCTCTTCACTCCCCCATCCAAATCATTGATAAAGATGTTGAAAAGCACTGGTCCAAGCATGGACCCCTGAGGGACACCACTAGCCACTTTACACCAGGATGACACAGATCCATTTATGAGAACTCTTTAAGTCCTACTGTGCAGCCAGTTTCCCACCCACTGAACTGTCGATCAGTTAAGCCCACAAGCTTCCAGTTTTTCCACAAAAATATCATGGTAGTCTAGGTATATAAAAATATCATGGAAGTCTAGGTATATAACGTCTACCATGTCTCCTGTGTCCAGGTGGTGAGAGACCTGATCATAGAAGGAGATGAGATTGGTAAGACAAGACCTACCCTGTGTTTACTGTGCAGTGAGTGTGTTCACATGTAGATATGCATGCTTACTGCACAGTAAGGTATCTTGTGTAGATGCACCCAGTAAGAAGCAATTTTCTTAGCCTCTGCAACCTTTGGTTGGGTCTTTTTCAGTGCAGATGTAATATTTGGGAATATCTGTCTCTGGGTTACTATCTAAAAAATCGCTTCAGCCCTTGTGTGAACTGAGATTTAAGTTGCTTATAGCTAAAAATCTGAGGGCTTTTTTTTCCCACAGAAGGAGCAAAAGGCACCCTAAGCTATCCTTTGCTAAAGCATGAAGACTCTAAAGTTATTTTTGTTTTGTTTTTTAACATAAACAAACCAAACATTTTCCCCTGACCCTGTTTCAAGAAATAGATTCATGAAATCTAAATAAAATCCTGATCATCTTCATGTAGGCTAAAACTAGCATAAGCCATCATAGAAAATGTCCGTATGGCAGATAGAGAAAATATCTGTGAAACAGGAAAGAGTGCCTTAAAATGAAAAGAGTTGGGTGTCAGTTGACTGAACTACGCTGACTGAAATAAAGAACTAAAAGTTTATTGCCCCTCTTTTATCTTCATTGTTCCACTCTCCCCATACAGAGAATATTTGCTTCAATCCCTAAAACTGGAAAATTGGAATTTTTAATTTTAGTTTTCCTGGCTAACACTAAGATATGCGTTATAAGCTCTCCTTGCTCTCAATTGAAGAAGCAGAGATGTTAAGTTTTCAACAACATTTTTCATAATTATTTCAACAGAAATCAACTTTTCTAAAATGTATAAGAAGAGTGGTAGAAGTTTTCCTGATCCATACTTCATTGGTATAATAAATGGAAGCCAAGAGGTCAGTCTAAGGACTGGATCTGGTAACCAGCTGACTGAAGAAGCTTAAGGATCAGGCAGAGTGCAGAGTCAGAGGGCAAGCCAGGGTATGCAGTCAGGAGATCAAACAGAGAACAGGCAGAGGCAGAAGCCATAGGAACTGCAAAGCAATCTGAATAAGGATTGATCTCTGTTGCCCAGACACTTCCTCTTCCAGGTCAGGGATTGATATGGGCAAGATTGAGGGTCATATGAACCTGGACAGCCATTCTAGTAGCAGGAAGTGGGTGGGGGGATGAGAGGTGATCTTGTGGCCACCTAAAAACTCACTGGGGGGCCAGCAGGATGTGGGGGATGCAATGTTTACCAGGGAAACAGTTGGGGTAAATAGAAACAATGGACACAAGTTAAAAGAGAGGAAATTCAGGGTGGACATCAGGAAAAAGTTCTTTACAGCGGGGGTTGCCAAAATATGGAGTAGGCTTTCAAGGGAGATGGTGTTGTCCCCTTCATTGGAAATATTCAAAAAGAGATTGGATAATTACTTAGCTGGGGTCATCTGACCCCAGCACTTTTTCCTGTCCAGGGCAGGGGGATGGACGTGATGATCTAATTGGTCCCTTCCAACCCTAATAACTATGAAACTATGAAACATCAGGACAACTCTCACTCTCCCTTAGGGTCTACCAAAAAGGAAATCAAAGAACTTCTGGATAAAGTGAGGAAAACTGGTATATCATTCAGCCAGCTACAAATGAGTAAAAACATTATCCAAGCAAAAATATATGTGTCTCTGGATTTGCTGATTTCACTATAACCTCCTCACAGACCTGAGGGAAAAGTCCAAGTCATAATGCTAAATATTCAACCAAGAAATAATTCTCAACGGAAGAAGTGGTTCTAAGACATAAGGCAACTTTGTCTTCTCCCTGCAAGGAATGCTGCCCCTATAGGAGAGTTAGGAGAATTAGAGAGATGATCTAGCTGCAAAAGCATGGATCAGACTGTGAGACTTTTAGGTCATATCTCAGACCAAACAACAGAGAGTGAGAGCCCCACTAAGGCCACCCCTGGGGGCCACAATAGGATCAACAACCCCACTATTGGAAATTGAGGGTTATCTCAATAGAAGGATATCCTCCAATGGCAAATGGGACCTTGTGCTATCCTTTCCCTTCACTCATTATAATGAACATAGCTTAGATAACCCAACCCTTTGGTAATTAAGCACTTTATCTGCAGGTACAGTGTTACCTCAGCCTTCAGACTCAGGCTGTAATGGAAAAAAATAATTGTCTAGCACTTCATCCATGCCTAGATCATTGGTGTCCCAGAAGCATAATGTGTGTGCTTGGCTTTGTTACTAGACAAGATCATAATTATAGTGATGTCAGAGGATACCATTAAAAGTATATACCACAAAGCTATTTTAGCCATTAGCAGCCCCTAATGGCTAAAATGTCCCTATGAAGATTTCCAACTATATTTTTACTAAATCTAGTCATGGATCTGCATTTTCTGACTGTGTCTTATATCCAAATATCTCATGTAGAATGGCTCTAAAATCTTTCAAGTATCTTGGATTATCCAAAAAGAATAAGAAAAAAAAAAAAAAGAATGCAACTCCTGCATCTCAAGGACTATTAGGTTATAAACTGTATCTGTATCCATAAGGGAAAAAAAAATAATATAATTTATTCTTATTTTTCATATTTTTATTTGCTACGTGTATGGTTATGTCTGATTCATAAGACAACAATAATTACTTCCTGTGGGGTGCATAGCTGAAGTGTCGCCGAATGATATTTCATCTGAAATTGATTGTGTCAGCCATGGAGGGAACTGGACTTCCCACAATCAATCAAAATCAGTTCCAGGAATATAAATGACTCTCCTATCCTTCCTTGTCTACACAGCTGAGTCCTAAATTAATTGTGATTTTTTTTAAACAAATATGCAGAATATGTTAAATGGAAAACCAGCAGATATGAATGCACAATTCAGAATACTTAGTTGCATATGCATTGGGTTAACTAACTCTAATTACTATTAGATAGATATTAAAAGTATTTTGGTTTGGATGAAGGACAGAAGTACAGTTGAAAAAACAGGCTGGACCCAATGATCTTACAAGGTCCCTTCCAGCCCTAATGTCTATGAAATCTATGAAGACTGAAGAAGATCATTTCTTAGAAAAATATTTTCAGGAATTTACCACCATTCAAAATTCAAAACAAAACAAAACAAATTCATTATACAGAATAACCAAAGGACCTGTGGCTACAATGAGAAGTGATGCATTAAAAGCATCATATGGTGTAGCAGAATACCATCCCTGTCTCTCTCCAAAACTCTGCTCTGTGATAATTTGGTTAACATGGTCCCTGCAAAGGGCAGACATCCCTCTCTTAGGTGACCCTGAGTTGTAACCTGAGTTGGATACATTTCTGAGGGAGGGGGGAAACCTGCTCCCTCTGCCTATGTGACCAGCATCACATACCTGGGTGAGGGGCTTACACTCCCTATTGTTCTAAGCAATGCCAACCTGACTGGGTGGGGGCTGGAGACCCTGCCAGTCTACCCGGCAACCAGTGATGCATTTCAAATTGGTTGGCTGGTAGCCAACAGGTGCCGGCCTCCATTGGACCAGGTAAATAAGGTGATAAGAACTACATAAGTTAAGGACTGCCCAGGGGGAGGGGAAGTAGGCATGATGAAAAAGAGAGAAGAGCTAGACCATCTGAATTTCACTCTCACTCAAAACTCATGATCAATTTACTATTTGCCCCAGAGGGAATCTCCACCTACCTCTGGATGATACTTGTGAGTAAGCTACCTGAGATCTAGCTAGATATATAGCTTGCACTAATTCATATGCATGATCAAAGGCTACTCAGCTATGCCAGTTTGCGCTATCAGATTTCTCTAGTATTGCTGTACCCTGTACCCTGTTTCAAACCTACTCCTTGTAACCAATAAAGTTCTCCTTTGTACCTAGTATGGGAGACTTATTAGGAGTGGGTCTAGATTATGCCTTGGGGTCCCCTTGGTTCAGCTGACTAAGAGAGACCACTACTTGTGTTTCAGGATGAGGGAAACACCCCAAGTTCTTGGAGTGGGTCAAGTACCCTCAAGGACTACTAGGCCTGTGTTTCCCAGGGGGCACAGAGCCAAGATCAGGCTATACCCTGGGTGGTGGCTACATTACCCCCAGGCTAGTGGGTGTGCTCCAGGAAGGCAGGTCAGCCAGATGTGAGGTGCTCCCAGGGAGGCACTTGAAGCCTGGAAGGTGTTTGGGTGTAGTGAGGTGAGTGGCTCAGGTGCAGGAGCACCCCCTACTGGCCCACCACATATGGCATCAATGATTATGAAAAAACCTGTCGGATCACTGTGGGATAACAACATCCCCAAGTTATTGGCTTACCAATAGCAAGGCACAGCAGAACACACTACCATTTGACCTGAAATGTCTCCTTGAATGGCCTCCAACTGTTTCAGTGAGAACCACAAAATCATCACTAACTCCTTTTCTCACTTGGTCTTCAGAGAAAATATGATACATCAAACCACTTCCAGAAACTCATAGCTTTTCTAGCTGTCTTTCTAACTGAATTCATGAGCAGTCTGTATATTGTTGTCACAGGTCCTCTATAAATACCTTGAATAATGCTGTATTTCTGCCATTGATTTGTCATTTTAGAACTATTTCTAACTGCTTTAACAGACTTCTACTACTATTATTTTTATTGTTGTCATGTTATCTATGATATAATTCACGGTTACATGGTATCTTTCTACTTCATTTTCCTCCATGTAAAACTCTTATTTCTAATAATGTATTATCAACTTAATTTCTGCATCTTTCTTCATTTCCAGCTTCCTCCTTTTGGGGGGGGGTATTTTGTCTATTTGGTAATACATTTTGCAGATGTGCAATCAAAGAAATCTGCATATGATGACTTCCTTTTGGAAATTTTTGCTCTTACTTTGACTTATTATAGCTTATCATCAATGAACTGCAGAAGCACATGCCATTGTGTACTTTCCAAATAAATGAATTTAATCTTACTCAGACATATCCAGCTTTTGGGAAAAACAAAATGAAAACCAAAACACATGCATTATCTTCTTGGCATGTTTAAAACATGTGATAACTTAAGTAGAAGACTAGGGCAAATTTAAAAATGTGCGTGAGAAGTGTGTATTACTAATGTTTGCATGTAGAGCTGCTGATATAACCTAACACAATCTTGGTATAGGGATTTTAAATCATTTTGATCCATTCCTAGACATATGCATATGGCAGCCAATGGCATGTGGGTTAAAGTTTACACCACTCATACATCTTTGGTGCTGTACATGGTTTATGCTCCCAAGTCTTCAAAGTAGGTGCTTTTATGAAATGTTGCATGTGGACTTTGGGTTTATAGTCTGGGGAATGGGTGGTGGGGAGGTGTGTAGAAGCAGAAGTAATTCCAAGCTAGATACAGTGGTTGGTGAAGCAATGAACCAAAAGACAAACACCCACACAAACTTCAAATGTTAAAAGTGCATCTCAGTCACTATGGTAATGTTCTATCATGCTGCTAAATCTGACAATGCTTGGAGAATTTTGTGAGGTTTACTACAGTTCATTGGCTATTGAGTTACACACAGAAGAAAAAGCTGGCAATAAGAAATAGTACCCTGAGCAACTGCCACAGCAGAACTATTTGTAAACTAATATATTGAAGAAAATAGTCACTGATTGTAATTGTCCTCCAAATTATAGTTATCACTGGCAGTCACTTATGAGCTTTCATGGTATAGTCTATTTAGGAATTATTTTCAGACAATGCTTCTTGTTAGTTTCTTGAAAAGATAACTGGAATTTTTGCATGCCCTTTTGCCACAGTTCAGATTAGATTTGCACAAAACCTGACAGTTTCCACTTTGCTGGGTTTGAGGTTATCATTGTGTCTGATTTCAATACACAGAGATTTGCACTTTGATCTTGCTTGGAGCAGAAGATTAAGCAAATATCCCTACATACACATGGAGTGCATCTACTTGAAATTAGAGCAAATTATTGCACAGTAAACATCACCATCTAGATGTGCAGAGGCTTGCTGTGCAGTAATTTGCTTTAATCATGAGTAAATTTTCAACCTGTAAATACAAGTAGCAAATTTACTCACGATTACTTTTTATATTTTACAGCATGTATAGATAGTTGATTGGGAGCAAATGAGCTCCAGGTCGGATGGGCAGCAGGGGGCAGGAGATTGCTCCCTGCCCCCATGAGCGCCTGCTGCTGAGGCAGGTTCCGCTACTGAAGCCTAGGCAGGGATGATGTCCCCCCCCTCCCAGCAGCAAGGAGCTCCCAGCCCCCACTTTGTAATCACAGAACAGGGGCTGGGAGAGTCTAATTTTCCAGCGTGGGGTTGCATGATGAGGGAGTAGAGGTTGGGAGATTCTTATCTTATTGCAGTTGCAATTATGGGACAGAAGAAAACCATTTGTGAATAGTTCATATTTTGACATTTATTCACATGTTCTTAGAGTAGTTTCCAAATAAGTCTGTTTACAAATCATAAGGAATTGCAAGGAATACTTCTTTGTAATAAAAGTGTTCAATTTCCACAATTTTTCACGTGTATACTTATTTTTGCATTGCAACATTTTCTTTATTAAAAATGATGACTGCAATTTTGAGTGACTAAAAATTTACAGTATCACTGAGTATGTCAGTTTATGCCTTTTTCTTTGGCCAGTATCAAAGGCTTAACCCCCAAGCAGTTCAACCATTTATTTCTGACAGATATATATTGTTACCTGCAGTTTACAGGAGGACCATATTTTCCTTCAGACAACTGATGGCATCAAAAGACTCCAAACGATTCAAAGGCAGAAAAGAAAGAATCTGTTTGGGCTTCCTAGTCTTACCTAGCCAAATCTAAGAATGGCAGATGTCATTATGTATAGCCTGATCTGTTCTTTATAAATTGACATGACGTTAGATAAATAAAGGTGGAAATAGACGTCACTTCTGTGCCATCATTAAAAAATGTATGGTGGTATAAAAGGCAAACAAACAGACGTTCATATCCCTTATTCCACTACAAATGGCTAAATTTGTGGCCATGAGAAAGAAAGTAATATTTTCTATTGCTTTATTGTGGCAGATGCCTATTAACTTTATGGCCCCCAGGGCTTTGGGCACCTGATCCTATATGTACCTGAAATTCCTGTGCAGAATTGGGTCCCTCAAGCCCCAAGGAAAGCATGGCTTTCTTTGCCTACAGAATCGTGTCCCAGGGAATCTCCAACATGCATCTCTGTATGCAGGGAACACGTCTCCATTGTTCTGCAGGATTGGGACCCTGTGTGTTTCACCCTGTGAAGCAGAACAGCTGTGGTGTGACACATCCCACTATATATGATCTGCTTAATTTGGCAATTTATGTTTATATCCTAACTTGTGTTTATATAATAAAAAAAATCTGCATGTTTAAAAAAGAAACAGAGGGTTAAGGTCTCCCTTACTTACACCGGCTTCCTTTTTTTATGTAGTCCTTTTGGACCAGATAATGGAGCCTTTAGTTGTGTCGGTGAGCCCTTCACCCCATCAATTACTTTGCTTAGGGTCACCACCATAACTAAAGCCTCTCTTATCTGAGTAGTTAAACAAACAAACAAAATAGTATCAATGGGTATACTAGTAAGTACAGTACATACTCCATAAATAAGGAAAGCAGAATATATATTGTTTATAATTTTATAATGCCTTTTTTAAAGCATATCAGTTTAAATACACATTTGACACAGAATTTTCAATGTGCCTTTAGCCTAACTATGCTCAACCCAAAGTCAATGGAACAGGAATAGGCAAATAGCATGTACCTTTGAAAAGTGAATTCCTTGGACTTCCAAGAACTTTAGGGTCAATTTCTCAGAAGACATGTCATTTCTTATTCCAGAAGGTGTCAGAGAATCATCACTTCAGGGTACACTGGTTAATCGGTCTCCATACTTCTTAACAATGAGGTAGCTTAATGGCTTCTGCTTGAGAGCCCACTCTCAGAAATCCATATATCGAACAAATGATGGTTTCACATTTGTTGGCTTCTGTCACAATACCAAAACTGCTTTAAATTACACTGGTTTATTCGTTCATCTGTTCATACCTACAGTTAAAAATTAATAAAAAAATCAGAGCTCCCTTTTGTTACATACCATTACTAATGAGTGCTAATTATTTAAAGTAACTAATATCATTAAAATATTTATCTTATTCTTTTACTCTTGTGGCAGAATAAAAATATTCTGATGACTCATTCTTATTCATCTGCAGTGGATAATTTGACTGTGCCTCCTTCCATCAAAATATTATCTGCAAAGTGCCTTCATTACTATTTCAGCTGGTGTTCAAGTTTCCTTAGAATTGACTACTCTGCATATTGCCCATGGTGATCTAGTTCTGTTTTTTTCTTTTTTCTCCCTGTGTAACCACAGAGGGAAAAATCACATCAGAAGCAGGGCTTAAGTTGGTTTTAATTTGTTGCAGTGTAGATCCCACTTAGAGCAGTGCCAGAGGCAAGGTCTGGTTCATGCAGTGAGGCACCACACACACTACCCTCTTACAGAAAGAAAAGGGGAACAATGAAACTAGAAAGGTGGGGGAAGCTGCATATATTGGATTTAGAAAAATGCAGAGAGAAGAGAGCAACTGAAACTGGAATCAGAAGCAAGTAAAAACAGAACAGGTGTTATTGAAAATATTTACCCCTCATGTTTTAACTAGCCATAATTCTGAGTCCCTTGAAATCTGAAAAATAGTATTATTTGTATTTCTCTCCTTTTTTACTTTCTTTTCCTTATGCCTTTTCCCTCTCTGCAGTATTTGCACTTTTTCCTCTCTGACCTTCCTTATGTAGTGATGCTCAATATAACAGTAGCAAAAGCTGGCACAAGACCTTCCCTGTGCAGTGATGCTTCCATCACAATACCATCAGCAAAGTCTCTGTATTGCCACATATTCTCCTTTCCATTGTGTTTGGGCTTACTGGTTGAAGAAGAAATAGAATGAGCGCAAAGTTTGCTTGTGCTCACTTTCCTCTGAGCTCTTCTCTGAAGAAGACATAACAACAGTCTGAAACCCTTTTGTTCTTAAAGGCCCAAGTGCCATACCACAAACCTTTATGTTATGGGCAAATGCACATTTTAGCTGCTTTTAGAAAGCACCACTGGGAGTTGCAGCTGTTCAGGTGCTTATTTCAGCTGTTACGCTGTGGGCGTGTCTACATGTTATATGTGTCTACATGTGTTTACATGTGCGATTGGTGCACAGCAATAAACTCCGGCATATACCACACTGGAATTTATTGCTCCTGGGAGCCATGTTTGAAGGTGCACCCAGGACTGCAGTATGTTGAGCTGCCCAACTGGCAGTGGGCCTGAGGGTCAGCCTGCCAGTCTGCGGGATTAGCAAACATGCTGTGGAGGGGCTGGCTAGGGCACAAGGGTGCTTCAGTGCAGGGCTAGCTGTCAGGGAGTCACCACATTGAAGCACATTTGTGTCCCAGCTGGCCCCATTAGTGTCTACACGTGCATTACTGCAGAGTTAAAAAAACTCCACTGTAGGATAGTGCTTATGTTTACAAGTACTAACCTATGGCAGAGTTAATCAGATAACTGTGTGCTAATAGCACTGCATGTGCAGATGCTGAGACTATACTGTGGAGATAATTAGGCAACTCTTCAAGAAAGATCTCGTGTAGATGCACCCTGTAAGTCTTACATCTGCATAAGCTTGTTGTGATATAAGTGACCTACTTTTGTCCCTGAATGAAGCGGGGTTAAATATCGAGTGGTTTTGCCATACTTGCTTCGCTACAGAATCATGTCAATATAAAAGCTGCATCCTAACAGCTTGCATATCAGCATTCTTTGACAGCAATTCAATTGTTATGTTCAAAAACATCTTTAGTGTAGGTCCTTGTCACTCCTTCCTTTGACTGTTCAGGAAATTGATAGTGAGAGACAGTACATTCTGCCCCTAGGTCACTTATCAAAAACACTCTTTGAAAAATTTGAATTCTTTACCATGATTATTATTTGTTGCCATGTTGTAAGAGGATGGTCTACACCCAGTTACTACTGTTTAGAAACTGTTGTCTGGATCAACTTTGCAATGCTAAGCACAAAACCCAGATGGAATCAGTGACATTGGTATGTCTGCCATTTTATGCTTCCTTCACTTTTAAAGGAACTGAACAGTAAAGACTAGGCTACTTTTTTTTTCCTCTGGCAGTGCTTTCAGTTCTGTGTTTCTAGTGATGAGTGGTAAAATACCAGTTTAGTTAAAATAAATTACCCTTTAAAGCTGAGAGAAGTAATGACAAAACATAAGGCTCAAATAACTGGATGTATAAATAATAAAAAAGTCTCTCTATAGATGGGTCTTAAAGAACTGAATTACATTCTCTGTCCATTGCTCCATTTAAAATCTGTGAGTCTTTATGGATGAGATAGTCTCTGTATTCCTGAGTGTATACATAGAAATGCAAACTGAAATTCTGCTTATTGCATTAAACCTGGTCCCTGTATTTGACCTCTACTTTTGTGCATGACATTTATTTAAATTCAAGTAGTATCCTACACACTCTTCAAATACATGATAGCCCATACGATCTGATGCTGTTATAACAGCAGTTAAATCCACAGAACACAATATATCCAGTTTACCTGGTATGTGGTAAAACATATTGGCTATCAAAGATAACTACCTTCTAACTCTGATGTTACCTTGTTTTGGGGAGATTTCAGAGAGAGCATTATATATAGTTAAGTCTTTTCCTGTCCAATCTTATAAGTGTTTCTATCACACTGTTTCTGTCAGTAAGGAGCTTATAAATTCTGAAAAGGTGAATCACATGGCCTAGTTAATGAAAATGAGATGTTTTAACCACCACCTGGGGGTGGGGGGACAAGTCATGGTCACCATTAATCTTACTGAAAATTCAGTTTCTGTTCTGAAAACAGAATGAATCACACAGGACTACCCAGAAGAACAAAATTATAGAACACTGATTTGTAGTGATTTTTATACACAGCATTTAACCAGAAAAAACATAAAGAAAGCAGGCATCTGCCATCATGGGTGATGGCAGCTATAGTGCTTTGCTATACACAAGCTGAGGGGACTGATATTTATCCCAAATGGATAAAAATAGTCATAACTCCCTTCCCAAAACCCTTTCACCGCCTGTTTTTTTAAAAAATCAGTCTTGTATATGCTTAACAAACAATTGCGAAACTGTCCATACTGAAAGAATAAGAATAACATTTAATTCAGAAGGCACTACACCATGTCGATGTCAAAAGGAAAACTGTAAGTATAAATCTGAAAGTATAAAAAGTTGATCTTTAGGAATAAACTTACTTTGAAAGGACAATCTTTAGTATTTGAATAGCAGCTTGAATCTTTATTCTGCTATCTTTCTGCGTATGGTAGAATGCTTTTTGAATAGTAGCAGGGGCTGAATGACCTTCAGCTATTTGGGCAGACATTTAGTAAGCAAGGCTAAGTTGGGTTATCATTCAAGGAGTTTTAATGTTATATCTTATTTTAATATTTTGCTTGTTATTATGTTATTTAATCTCTTATTGTAAACCACAATGGGCAGATACAGGCATTACACTTTACTGATATAAGTAATCCACAACCAGTCTATACCTGTAACAGAAAAGAAGTTTGGCACACACAGACTGGTTTAAAAATGTAGCACTCAGTCTAAGATTTGTGTCCATCCCCCCCCCACCCCCCCCACCCCACCAAAAGGCAAATGTGTGCTCTGTTCGCTACTGATCTAAACTATGCTGCTTACAGAAGACTGCATAACTTAAATCCATTTCACCTCAGGCTTTTTGAACGTCTGTACCTAGCCGATGAAACATTGCTGGAAAATCTAATAAATAAACCCCAATGGACAAGTTCACTGGACTACAGTCATATTTCTCCTTTTTTCTGATACAATGAATCTTGAATTCCTTGCTGCTCAGCAGTGAAGATCTATCACAAGGTATTGAGAGTACTTCCCACTCAAAGCTTGATTCATGCACCCTCTTGTGAGGGTGAAGATGTGGATTTGACCCTCTTCCAGCTAAGGAAAGTGTCACAAACCTACAGGATTTTGAGATGTTTGCAAATTTTCATGCATGTTTTCTTGATATTTATTTTACTGGTGGAGTTTATCTCTGCAGTATAGGTAGTGCTAAGCTGTATTTAACCTTGTCCTTATGCATTGTGATACTTGATATACATGTATGTCATATGTTATAATAGGGTCAGGATTGAATAGCATGGTAATAATTTTCAGGTGCCACTTCATAAACAATGTGTTTTTGCACATGGGATAGACTCAGAGCCTGAATGCCTAAGATAAGTAATCAATAAGAATTAGCATATGACATGGTAGGCATCATGGCCAGTCAAACAGACCTTTGCAGACTTGGTCTCAGGCACATGAGCCAGAGCCTTTCAGACAATGATGAATTTATATTTTAAAAGGAGCCTGTGGGAAGAATGACACTTTGCTATTTAACTTATTCAGGGAAGGACATTTCTCACAGTAGAAAATGTCTATGAGAGACAGTGGGAGCATCAGCACATAATATTAGTGGGACACAATAAATCCTGGTGCAGTTGCACGAGTGGTTTGGTCCTTGGCTTCTTTCACCCCCAGGGGAGCACATCAGTGAATGGGATGAGCTATGGCAACTTTGTCAGGATTCAGGTAGGGGGTTGTGCACATGTGTTGACCCATAACACTATATTTTATGTTTCTGTGTGTGTGTTTGTGGATGCACACACTCATTTAATGGATTTGCTGGGAGTCTGAGACCAGAGACAACTGAAGAAATGGGCAGTCTCTAGTCTTGGGCTGTCTTCAAGCAGGGAAGATTTCAGAGACTGGCAGCCTGAGAACAGAGACCAGTGCCGCCTGCAAGCTCCTGCCACCCTATCTGCAACTCTATCCCTATTGCTGCTGAGCAGCAACTAGGCAAGGGCTGCATAGAAACCAGGCCTTGCAGGGCACCCTGACAGCTCCCTGATGATCAGACTGCAAGAATCCAGCTCCTCTCTTTTCCTCCCCTTTGGAGGGGGGGAGGGACAGCAGAAGACTGTAAGACAGTGGGGATCTCTCGTATCTGTCCACATGCTAATTTTGTCTCGGAAAGACAAAGTAACTGTTGTTTAAAAAAGCAACTATCTTGTCATGGATCCACTCTGTTTTGGACTCATTAACCATTATTTTAGTATGACAAACAGCAGAAATGTGTGGAGAGTTCCTCATTGCCCTGGTAAAACTGCTGATATGGCAGGAGAAATGTAAGGCCTGTCAACCCCAGAGTTACACAGAAAGTCTGTGGCAGATGACAAAATGAGTGTCAACCTTCCAGTTCTTAGGCTGACTACACTAAATTCATCCTCTGCTTGACTCAAGCCAAATGTGGACTGCTGACATTGTAGCACTGGCCTTGGGGAGCAACTCCTCCCCACCCCTCAAAAAACCCCAACAAAAGCAATCAGTGGCTCCTTGCCAAAGGCTTCCCTCTCTAGGAAAATTGGTGCTAAGGTACAATCATAGAATCATAGAAAATTAGGGTCAGGAAGTCATCTAGTCCAGCTCCCTGTTCAAACAGAACAAGCCCCAACTATTTCATACCAGATAAGATTTTGGCTAGCCAGTTCTTAAAAACTACCAAAGATGGAGATTCAACAATCTATCTAGGTATCCTGTTCTAGTGCTTTACTAACCTCCTTGTGAGAATGTTTTGACTAATATCTAACCTAAACTTTCGTTGCTGCAGCCATTGCTCCTTGTTCTGTCATCTGACACCACTGAGAACAGTATAGATCCATCCTCTTTGGAACCAACCATCAGGTCTTCTCTTCTATAAAATCCTTCTCTTGCTATAAAATCCCCCTTCGGTCTTCTCTTCTTCAGACAGAATAAGTCCAGTTCCTTCAGCCTTTTCTTAGAAGTCAGGTCCTCCAGCCCCCTAACCATTTTTGTTGCCCTACACTGGACTCTCTTCAATTCATCCACATCTTTTCTGTAGTGGGGGCCTAAAACAGGACACAGAACTCTAGATGTGGCCTCATCAGCGCTGAATAGAGGGGAATATTCACCTCCATCAATCTGTTGGAAGTGCTTCTACTAATGTAGCCCAGTATACTGTTATCCTTCTTTACAACAAGGGCACACTGTTGCCTCATATTCAGGCTACTGTCCACTGTAACCCCCAGGTCCTTTTCTGCAGAGCTGATGCTTAGCCAGTTTGTTCCTAGCCTGTAAGGCTTGCTTGCCTCTGAGCCTGATGATCCAGCAAGTCTTTTATCCACCTTACAGATCATTCATCTAATGTGTACTTCCTTAGCTTGCTTGTGATACTGTTGCAGGAGACGGTATCAAAAGCCTTACTAAAATCAAGGTCGATCATATCCACTGGTCTGTGCACATCCACTGAGACAGCCATCTTATCATAGAAGGCAATCGGGATGATCAGGTGTAACTTGGTGTTGGTGGATCCATGCTGACTGTTCCTAATCACCTTATTCTCCTCCAAGTGCTTAGAAATAGGTTCTTTGAGGACCTGCTTCATGATTTTTCCAGGGACTGAGGTGAGGCTGACTGCTCTGCAGTTCCCTGGATTCTCTTTCTTGCCTTTCTTAAAGATAGGCACTATGGGCACTATGTTTGTCTATTTCCAGTTATCTGGGACCTCTCCTGATCACCATGAGTTTTCAAAGATGATATTCAGTGGCTTTGTAATCACATGGGCCAGAGGTATACTGGGGCCCTGGGCAAGCACAAAATCGAATGCCCCCTCCCCGCATGGGAGCTGAGCTGCAGGGGAAGGAAAGGGGTCCCTTCCCCTCCTAGTGCTTGCAGGGGATGCTGGGTGGACCCCACCGGGCTGGGGAGTCACATACATGCCTCTTCCCCCTGCTCCCTGCCCCTGCTACAGCCAAATATATACACACAAGCATGCACAGACACAGGCACGTGCACTCTACTCTTATTCTCTGCACATGGGCACACACACACACTCAGACAGATCCCCCACACACAGACCCCTTCACACACACACACACACACACACACACACACACACACACACACACACACAAATATAAACACACATAGACCCTTACCCACACAAACACACACACATTCCCCTCACAGGACCTCCCCTTCCTCCAATCTCGATCACAGGGAGGCAGCCCTCTGCATCCCCCCACAAAGCCACCCATGGCTCAGTCTTGCTTCCTGTCTGGCCCCTGTTATACTTACCTTCAGAGAGCTGGCAATTGGTAGGGGCCCCTGGGCTCATGCTCAGCTGGCCCATGCATTAATTCACTTATGCCAGGGGCCAACTCCCTCAGCACCCTTGGGAGTATTACAACCAGTCTCATGGACTTGTACACATCCAGCTTTTCTAAATAGTCCCTAACCTGCTCTTTCACCACCTCTTCCCCAGACTGTGCACCAGGTGCAATAGTCTAGGACCTGATCTTTCCTGTGAAGACTGAGGTGAAAAAGGCATTAAGTACTTCCAGCTTTTCTGCATCCTCTGTCACTGGGTTGACTTCCTCATTTAGGAAGGGACACACACTTTTGCTGATCTACCTTGTGTTGCTGACATACTTGTAGAAACACATCTTGTTACCTTTCACATCTCTTGCTAGCTTCAACTTCAGTTGTGCTTTGGCCTTCCTGATTTCCCTAAAGTTGGAAGATCTGCCTTCTTCCTCACCTTACTTACTGGCCATTGTAGCTAGTAGGTTGAACTCATTACAGAACAAGAGGGAGACAAGGGGAGAAATCAGGCTGTTGAGGTAGAATTTGTTATCAGAATTTCTTCTGGAGGACAGCAGATATGTGCTGGCCCATGCTGTGGATTTACAAAAATCATCCCCATGCTTACATAGGGTTGGAATGATGCAACCACAAAGTAAGGATTTTTTTGGTGATATCTTTTTATATCTTTTTATTTTATCTCATGAACAATTATATCATTTATATTCCCTAAGGAATGGTATTCTATGTCTGAAAGTTTGTCTAACATTTATCCCAACTATACAGTTGGTCCAGTAAAAGATATCACCAAATAAAAAAAATCCTTGCAGGTATGCTTAAGCAGTTGATAGGCTATTACCTGCTAAGAAGAAGATAATGTAGTACTGGTAGGCAGCTTTAAAAGAGACAACAGAGAATGAGAATGTCAGGGTCTTTCGCATATCTTTCTTCGTAAATTTTCTTCTATCAACAACTGTACTTCAGAAGTTTCACAGCAATTCTGCCACAAAGTGACCTTTGTCACTAGAAAACCACCTCAAGTGAGTGGAATGGGGTTCATTCGCTATTTTTTTAAAGAGTGGAATTGAAAAAGGAAATCATATTTATTATGATAAATGCAGTGTAGTCCCTCTGGAGATGCTCAGAGTACAAAAGGCAGTTGTGGTACCTAACATTAAGCACTTTTTTTTATAATCTTGTCGTGAATTTAAATGTGTATTATGCCCTGAGGGAACCTCTGTTTATATTACAGCATGTTCCATCAGCATTTTGAGTTGGCATTACAAAGCTACCAGAGTTTCCGGTATGATATGGACATAAACAAAGGTTAATACAATTGAACAAGCAGGAGGAACTCACCCTCCTGCTAGCTGACACAAACCCTGACATACTGGGGCTCAGTGAAATGTGGTGGGACTCAACGGATGACTGGGTGGTGAATATCAAGGGCTATAGGCTGTACAGGAGGGACAGGAGAGGAAGGAAAGGTGGGGGCATGGCACTCTATATTAAGAAGGAATACCCATCCTCGTCAATTAACAAAGAATCAGAGGAGGGGCACTCTGAAGTGCTTTGGGTTAGAATACAAGGCAGTCGAGGGGAAAGAGACTTAACAGTGGGGGTCTACTACAGACCTCCCAACCAAGGGGAAGAGCTCGACCAGGAATTCTTAATTCAGCTCACGGAAGTAGTGACATCAAAGGACGTGGTCGTCATGGGGGATCTGAACTTCTCGGAAATCTGCTGGGAAGAGCAGTCAGCCAGATCTGAACGCTCACGTAGTTCTTAGCCAGAATGCAGGACGTCCATCTAACCTAAGAGGTGCACAGCCCCACCAGGGGGGATGCCTTGTTGGACCTGCTGCTGGCCACAGGAGATGACCTGGTGAGGGGGCTGCGAGTGCTCGACCACCTGGGCGACAACGATCATCGCCTGCTGGAATTCACCATCCAGTGCAATGTGGCAAAGGCCTGCAGCAGGGCAGCAACCCTAGATTTCAGGAGGGCAGACTTCAATGAGCTAAGGAGAATAGTCGGGGAAGCACTGAGGTCCCGGAGGGGAGGGGAGCCAGGTGTCCAAGGGCAGTGGTCGCTCCTTAAGGAGACAATCCTTCAAGCCCAAAGAGAGGTAATCCCAACATGGATCAAAGGAAACAGGAGGGCACACAAGCCCCCATGAGTCACCAAAAGCATCTGGGAATGTCTCCTAGCAAAAAGGGAGGTGTACACCCAATGGAAAGAAGGGGACATCACCAGGGATGACTAGACTGCAGTTGCTCGGAGATGGAGGGGGTCAGTCAGGAAGGCCAAGGCAGAGATGGAACTGGGGCTAGCTTCCCAGATTAAGGAGAACAAAAAGTTCTTTTTTAAATACATAGGGGTCAAAAGAAGGTTCCGGGTAATGTGGGGCCCCTGCAGGAAATTTGGTAGTCATACCAGACGACAAAGCCAACATATTTAACGATTTCTTTGTCTCCATTTTCCTAAGCAGGGACTCGAACAGTCACCCCCCCACTGGGCCCCCCTCAGGCCCCAGGGGAGGCACACCTAGGCCAAAGGTCAGTGAGGATCTAGTCTGGGAACTTCTGAAGGGACTGGATGTATTTATATCAGCTAGTCCGGACAATCTTCACCCTAGAGTACTGAGAGAATTGGTTGAGGTCATTGCAGGACCCCTGGCACAGCTTTACAAGCACTCGTGGTGCTCTGGTGTGAGGCCAGAGACTGGAAGAGGGCCAATGTGGTTCCTATCTTCAAAAAGGGGAGGAAGGAGGACCCAGGAAACTATAGGCTGGTTAGTCTTACCTTGATCCTGGGCAAGTTTTTGAGAAAATTATTCTGGCGCATATCCACGAGGGGCCAGCAGGGGAGATCATGCTTAGGGGCACCCAACATGGGTTCATTAGTGGTAGGTCCTGTCAGATCAACCTGGTGGCCTTCTATGATCAGAGCACCAAATTCTTAGATGCAGGGGTAGCAGTGGACATAGTCCTCCTGGACTTTCGGAAGGCCTTCGACACAGTCTCTCACCCTGTTCTTATTAAAAACTGGGGGACTGTGGTGTCGACACCCACACAATCAATTGGGTCGCCAACTGGCTGGAGGGTCACACACAGAGAGTGGTAGTGGATGGGTCATTTTCAACCTGGAGGGATGTGGGCAGTGGGGTTCCCCAGGGCACAGTTCTCGGGCCTGCACTGTTCAACATCTTCATCAGTGACTTGGATGAAGGGGTAAAAAGCACCCTGTTCAAATTTGCTGATGACACTAAGATGTAGGGGGTTGTGGGCATGCTAGAAGGGAGGAATAGGCTGCAATCGGACCTAGGCAGGTTACAAGGGTGGGCGGATGAGAACAGGATGGGATTCAACACCGACAAGTGCAAAGTGATGCACCTGGGGAGGAACAACCGGCACCATACCTATAGGCCGGGGAACTCCCCTCTTGTCAGCATAGAGGCAGAAAAGGATCTTGGAGTCATCATTGATACCAAGATGAACGTGGGCCGGCAGTGTGGGGAGGCAGTCAGGAAGGCCAACTGTATCTTGTCATGCATCCACAGATGCATCTCGAGCAGGTCCAAGGAAGCGATATTCCCCCTCTATGTGGCACTGGTCAGGCTGCAGCTGGAGTACTGCATCCAGTTCTGGGCTCTGTACTTCAGGGGGATGTGGACAACATGGGGAGGGTCCAGAGGAGGACCCTCGTATGATCAGGGGTCAGCAGGGCAGGCCTTATGAGGAGAGGCTACGGGACCTGAACCTGTTCAGCCTCCACAACAGAAGCCTGAGGGGGGATCTAGTAGCCTGTTACAAACTAATCAGGGGGGATCAGCAGGCATTGGGGGAGTCACTGTTCCCCCGAGCACCACCAGGAGTGACCAGGAATAACGGTCATATGCTGGCAGAGGGTAAATTTAGGCTAGATATCAGGAGGCACTACTTCACGGTCAGGGCGGCTAGGATCTGGAACCAGCTTCCAAGAGAAGTGGTGCTGGGTCCTACCCTGGGGGTCTTTAAGAGGAGGCTAGGGGTACACCTTGCTGGGGTCGTTTGACCCCAGTACTCTTTCCTGCCATGGCAGGGGGGTCAGACTAGATGATCTACTCAGGTCCCTTCTGACCCTATGAAACTATGAACTGGCCATGAAGGCTATCATAAACACAACAGCCATTCTCTAAAGAGCTCAGACCTCACCTTGAACAGGACTTTCAGAGACTTTTTAAACCCATCTCAGGGTGGGACAAATAATTTATGTGGAAAGTTTAAAAACAGTTAAATATCTTGTCACATATTCAAAGATGGTCAAAACCAAAACACAGAATGAGTGATGGAGTGGAATTCTGAGAGAGATGAGACCATTAGGAATGAAATAACATTATAGGTCTTAAAAAAAAAAGCATAACTTTCCACAAGATGTGATGGGAGACTTACCTCTTACAATAGCTAAAATAAAACTTTTAAAGGGCTGGCAAATGTACTGTATCAGATAGTGTAAATAATCCAGTATTGGCAAGAACATGAAAAAAATGACCTAATCTCTCCCTTCCATTTCTGAGGGGGGAGGGCAGGGAATCTATATTTCCATCATACAAAGTGCAGTTCTGAGGCTGTCCTAAGCTCGTGAAACATTGTACAAAACCTCTTGTAATTTAGACAAAAGAACCTATTTCCTCCCATTCAGGGCAATCTTTGAATGGAACAGCAAACAGTTTAGCGTAGAACAATCTAAGAACAGTTAGTTCCAGAGCATTAGAAACATACTGTGCAAAATTAAAGGCCTAGGAATGTTTTGCTAGTCCAGAAATATGACCAAATGAGCAGCTGTTAGTGTTTATAGTACCTTTTGCATGACCAACAGGACACATTGAGGGTTTTCCTTACTGCTCCCTTACTTTTATTTACACATTACATTTCTTTGGCTAAATACTTTGGTTCCAAAAATGAAAAAAAAACATGCATTACACCCAGAAGGTGGATTTTTTTTTTTAAATGCTTCCATGGCTGTTGCTATTTGTTATGGATAAGGCAGTCATAAGGAAAGATGTCACACAAAACAAATAATGAAGCACTTGTGAAAGACCTAATCAAGCCTTTCCCAGAAATCAAGGTTTGATGGTTCACCACCAAATGGACAGAATTCCGGAGCATCCCTTGATCTTAATGCTCAGGAGCTCATCTTGAACAGCTGATAATATTAATTCCATCTGCTATATCAGGTGACAAAGGAAAGCAAAATGAAGTTAACTAACTTGCATGGACCTAACACAACAACACTTCAGGTGCGTTTGTACTTTGTCCCAAGCACTTTGCTCATCTATAAACTTTACAGGAGGATTTAGAGAAGATATATACTTTAGTTCTCAAACACACACACACACACACACACACACACGCATGCACACACACATATACATATGTGAGCACAGACATATCTCTGTGGCACACCTGCAGGATTTCACCCAGTATTCAAGTGCTAGGATTAATTTTTTTAATTTATTCATATAATCTTGGTTGTTCCGAGGTATGCACAGTCTTTTTTTTTGGGTGGTATGCAGTTGCTGTGATTTTTTTAATATACAGACTGCTGAGGTCTGTATATTCTAGAAGGCTGACGCTAACAAGCTGTCCTCCAGGTCCTGAAGGTGGCACAGAAAACAACTCAAATATGCGTTCAATGGTGAAGGTTCAGAAAGGTTCATTGTCACTGGACAGCACACCAGTTGGTCTGATTAACAACCAGTTCAATTTAGTGAAGCTTTGCCCTTGACAAGTGAGACAGTCTGTCCCCTCTCCTGCTGTTAGGACAGAACAATCCCATGAACAGGCTGGGGGATGACTGGTTGGGCAGAAGCTCTGCAGAAAGGAACCTGGGGTTGGCAGTGGGAAATAAGATGAATATGAGCCAACAGTGGGTCCTTGCTGCCGAGAAGGCAAACGATATACTTTGCATTGGTATGAGTGTTGCCAGCAGGTCAGGGGAAGTAATTGAAAACTGCACTTAAAGCCCTAATTATGCAACCTTTTAGTCCCATAGTGATTTACATGGAAGTACTGAATACAGCAAGTGTCCTCATGATGTTCGAAATTAAGTACCTTAATAAATGTTTGCAGCATTCAACATGTGCCCAAGTTAGCACAAGCTATCCCAATGAATTCAATAGAATGAGTCACATGCTTGCATATACATGATTCTTTGCAATAAATACTAAGGCCAACATTAACAATTTATATATGGCCCTTCAGTCAAAATAAATGGAAGATTTGTTTGCATACACATGTATTTACTCACAAAATCACCTGTCTCTCCTTTGGGTTAATACATCTTAGTTTATAGTCGTGGAATTCACAGAATCTAATGGTGTCTCTTTCATGACTGAAAGTTAATCTTAGAACCTTATTTATTGTAGAACTAATATGACAAATTAAATCTTCCTTTTTCTATTTTATTAAATGACTATTTTTACTATTACCATAATCTTAGTCAGCTGATGATATTTCAACAGTTCCTATTACAATAAACACACTCTTTTTAAATGCAGTCAAGTACCTACACTATCACTCCAACACTACCACTGCTTGTTACAACTGTTTTGTTATCTTTATGGCAAGTAGCACTGTAGAGGGGGACCATCTCAGTTCCTTTTCAACCAGGCTTTTGCCTCACTCCTCTCCCCTAGCACTTCTCCACAAGCCGCAGTAATATCCAGTCTTTTAAATCTGCTGGCCCTTGCTCCCTGGGGCATTTCCCAGCATGTCCCAATAATATATAGTTTTTCAACAACAACAAAAAAAGTAAACTAAAAAACTCCCTTGTTATCCAGGACACTGGGAAGGGTCTGCTGTGCCTTCTGACAACAGCTGTCCTTCTTGTAGCCCAGAAGTCTCCTGTCTCTGATGCTTCTCCCTTCCTCTGCTGCTGGATTTTTTGATTCCCAGTAAGCCACTCCTTCAGTAGTAGGGACCTAACTAAATTGTGGTGGAAGTATGAGGCACAGCAGCGTCTTTAATCTTGTTCTTTTCACCATGTGCCCCCCCTTCCCTGCTGAGTGGCTGAGAGGCAACTAATGCTGTGGATCTCACTTCTCAGCCACTCAGAGTTTGAGGGGGGAGACAGCAAAAAGGGCAAGATTAAAAGTACCATTGTACCACAAACTTCCACTGCAATTCAGGTGGGTTCCTACTCATTAGCTACAGTCCTTCAGCCACTTAAAGAGACTGGCCACCCTGTTACAGGCACAGTTACTTGTGGCCTTGTGCTTTTAATCACATACTATGTCAGAGACCTTATTGAAACACCAGGAGAAATGCTAGTTGAATTATTCTAGCTTAGACCTCAGTAGAAAGTAATCAATGTATGAAGTCAAAGATCAAGAAATACAGTGTGGTGTTTAGGGTTCCTTCCAATGGTCTGCTCTGTGAATTAAGGACCTTATTTCAAAACTGGCTTTATTTATTAATTCAAGAAGAGTTTTCATTTTTTTTCATAATGGATTAATATCCTTCCAATTATTAACAAGGACTTCCAACACCAATAGACCTGAGATAGACCTTTCAAAATCAGTAACATTCTCTTCTGAAAACTGGTACTAGGTGAATATTCTAATCCATAAGTCTCAATGCATGGACAGATCTAAGATTTTGGAAAGGGGGTACAGATGCTGTAGAACAACATCACATATAATGCAACACAATTTTTGCAAATTAAAGAGAAACTAGAAGCTTTATAATATACTGAGGGACAGAATTATATTATTCAGTTTACAGTCAAAGCAATCATTATACCTGTAGTTATTATAGTTAAATGTTTACCTTATGCAGATGCATAAAACAAAACCTAGCCTCCTTGAATGTCTTGACAATTCCTCCAGTACTTTACTGTCAATCATTTCTATACCTGAGTTGTTACCACAACTGAGCCAGTTTTTAGCTAGAGCTAAAAACAATCTGTAAGGCTGGGAAATAGAAAAGAGACATTACCAGGAATGGCTGACAGACAGAAGAATTTCAGAAGAAAATATAGGTTGAATAGTTGAACCTCATGACCATTAAGAAGGAAAGAGGGTCTTTAACACTTGCAGAGTAGAAAGATTAGCAGGAATCAGGGAGATAACAAGGAGCCATGAAAAAAAAATTGACTCTCTCAGCACTGTCTGAATAGAAATGCCATTGCCTCTTGCAGCTAATTGGTTTTAAAGTTTGGATGAAGAAAGAATCAAAGTGGGAGGGGGGAAGGTGTATGTATGTGTGTGTGGGGGGGAGCACAACTCCACCCCTCCTGGATCTCTCCTTGTTCAATGCAAAACTAAGACTACCAGTGTGTTATATATTCAGAAATGTAGAATATTGTACATATGCATTCTGAAAATCCATGTCATGAACATCTTCCTCCTCAAAATGCCAACACCACACTTTTGTTGTTTTATTATGAATGGCTGTCAGTCAGAATTACTTTATTAAGTTCATGCAGAAGATCCACACTTACTTGAAAAATCATCCACTGTTTTCTTCATCATAACTTCTCAGAATATGCTGTCATTTCATTTTAGGATGCCAATGTCTACTATTTTGTGATTTAATTGGCATAGTTACTTTTGTAGAAAAACCTCTGCAGGCTTCAAACCCCTAAAAAGTCTATTTCAGATGTGTTGGTGATACAGAGAAAGACAGGGATTATCAGAGGATCCTTTACAACTTTGACACTTCAGTCCTGCTGAGATTGTCCAGGCATACATGACTAATGACAATGGGAGCATTTTGAAAAGCATCCTGCAGCAAATTCTTTTAATATAAACTGGTGTAGTGCCCCTGAAGTTAAGAGTATTTGAGCTCTTATGCTTGACTATAGCCAGTATGAATTCACAATGGAACTATATTACTTTGACTTACTGAAAAATACAGAGACTTATAGTGTTTACTAGATGTATGAACTGTGTTCTATTTACCACCATGTACTCTGCCATTCCAGTGGCAATCTAGAAACTGCAGTGCTAGAGAACTGAGTTATGATCGAATTATAGAGAATTGGGCTATGATTTGAAGACCCCTGCACAATAATTTTAGCCTTTACTGAAATAGAATCAATCTGGCTAGGAATAAATACAGCTTTCGTTCAGGTTAGTTCTGGTTCAAGCAGTAATCATTCACACACGCCTGGTATAGTTATTTCACATGAGCTCATCTGAAATAATTTAATCAGACATGTCCCTGAACTGGTATATAACAAATTCTGTAAAGCAATAATAGTTAAAGTACTTTTCATCCACAGTTCCCAAGACATGTTTTGCCAAGAAGTGAAAGTACCATTATTATCATTTTAAAGATAGAGGCAAATTCACACTAGGAAGGGAATTTAAGTCTTTTGTCCCCAAATCCCTCAGACTCAGAAGTGGATTTACAAAAAGCCCAGGTCTTCAGACTGCTAGTCCTGTCTTGCTCCATTAGACTAAAGGTGCAATATTGCTAACAGTGGGTGTGTCTACATGTGCTATTAATGCAATTGAAAAAGCTCTGGCACAGTTCACACCAGAGTTTATTGCTTCTGGCCACATGTGCCCAGCACATTGAGTAGCTCTGGCTGGCAGAGAGCCTGGGAGGACAGCCTGCCAAACCAGGGCTATTGCGACCAGGCTCAATGTGCTGCAGAGGGGCTGGCTAAGACACCAGGGTGCTAGCTAGCAGGCAGCCCTCACATTGAAGTACCCTCATGCCCCAGCTAGCTCTGTCTGCATCTACACATATGTTGCAATGCACTCAATAATGATGCTGAAGAATATAAGTACTAACCTACAATGGCATGTATTAGTTTACTGCAGCCTAATAGGGCCTTGTGTAGACACAGAGACTTTACTGCAGAGCTGATTAGACAACTTCACAGTAAATGCCTCATGTAGATGTGAACTCCCCACTTCCTATGCACATTGGCATTTATCTTTCCAGTACCACACATTTGTTTCACACATTAAAATATTATTTAATTAAAGCTGATAGTACAATGACTATCCAGAAAAAATAATGCAGGGAAAAGTTAAACAGAGAAAGTAAGCATTGCTGAATGAAGGCACCTGGAGGTATTCAATTAACAGAAAGCATATAATTTTCAGTTTTAAAAGGCAAAAGCCACAGGGTGAGGTAGCAATGCAGAATAAGGACTGTGGCAAAGGATCTATAGATGTCTTTTATACTCATGAGAGACTAGATAAACAAGTTTCTTGCAAAAAAAATTTCAGACAAACACAAGAACTCCAACAGACAGATGTCAACCAACTATTTCCTATGTCACACAACCTATTCCCTTTCCCTGTGCAACTCAGTTGGCAAATGGAAGAATGCTGATGGTGAACTAGGAAACTCATTTTTAAGATTCTCTTTCCCATAAAGATCCATAGAGTGCTGTAGAAGGGAGGATCACTTACCAAAATGCAAAGTTTGTGCTTCCACTGTTGCAATATGTTATCTCCATAAAACTGTGGAGTGGGCCACACAGAACAAACAAGGCATCAAAAACCATAAACATCTGATGGAGTCCTGCTGCTGATTTCAGTGGAGGCAAGCCTGCACCTGTCAGGTCTAAGAAACAGCTCAGCATACTATTCTATCCAGAACCCTGTGAAACTCCAGTAACATGGGAAAATCTACTGTTGTCTCTTTTAGTCTTAAACTCTTCATAGGCAGCACACATGGCTGCCATGTTATCCATACTTTGAGTGTCTCTGTTCTATATAAACATGGGTGTAGGTTGCTGCCAGTATAGTTTCAGCATTGCTCAAAGCACATCTCATATAATTTAATGCTCAGCCTATAATTCCATAGTTGCTACAAATGTGAGGAGACACTAAAGCTAGATGTCAACAATGAATTATTAAATATGTTAATTTTATACAGTATCATTTCTGCACTAACTATTTAAGTTCCAGAATGTTGCCCATGAAATGGAATTCAAACAGCAGTTAGAACAAAAATTATAAGCTCTATTATGCGGTCACAACGTTCTAAAAGTTCCTAGTTAAATATCTGTGAAGAACCTTAACCAGAACCTAAAATTATCTGACATCTTTTAAAAAGATGTCATATTGCATTCAATAAAGTATGGACTGGTAACTAAGAACTACTGAAAACAACAATCGAGGAAAATGAATTGCCCATATTATTTCCATTCCCAGGATAAATCTGAGTGTTGAATAAGCTTATTTATTAGGCCAATTTTCAAGAAAAGCAGGAGAGAGAGAGATGAATGTAAACTATTTCCTCAATCCAAAGCACAAATCATATGCATTCAGCTGGCTCTATTATCTCCACTACTTTTATCATTATTATTCATTGTTCCTTTCTTTTTCCTGCCAGTTACAAAAAACAGGATTGTATGTCATTCTGTAAAGTCATTCTGTAAAACCAATATATTACAGAGCTTCTCTACTTTATAAAATGGAACAAATATAGGTTATGGACCCAATTCTAATTTTACATCGAACTACTTGGCTGAAGTTGAAGTCCAGAGCATAGACGCAGGCTGCTGAAGATACAAGTGAGGTCACAGACTAGCCCTATCTGCCCATTTTGTCCAGTAAAAGTACTTTCCATTCAGCAATAAACAAATTTGATGTTGTAACAACAGAGCTAAAACTGACATGGATGCATTATCTATTTGGCACAATTTTACCAATGCATTAGTCTGTGCTTAGACTCTACAGCAAATAAATCTCAGAGGGAAAGTTTCTAAATATCATGACTACAACATAAAGAACAGTAGACAAAATGTCAACCAAGATTTCCTTTTTCTTTCATAATTTTTCTCCTATTGTTATGACTCCCATGGCCTCTATTACCAGTCTTAGATGGAATAAGGAGCCAGCAAAATGGTTTGTTACCTAGCTTTACTCTTATTTGATAAACAAAGACCAAGCCTTATAAAAATAAGACCTTAAAACCAGGCATATAAAACTTAACTAAGAATTTAGTTAGCAGCCTAATTTCTCTGGACTGAAGTTGGATAACATTGATCCTGAAGGGAAAAATTTGAGCCACTTTAAAAAAGTACTCAGATATTGATTTAGGAGCCTAATCCTAATCCAAATGATCAAAGTTTTCATGAGTGGAAGTCTACCTTATTTTAATTTAAGAAAGTGCAGAGATGGAAAAGTCAAAGGAAAGCTGGAAAGAAGCAGGAGGTTATCACAATCATTAGCATTATTTGAAATTTTCCTAATTCTACTTTTTCAATAAAAAAAGTTTTAATTATTTTTAAATTGCTAGCTAAAATATGAGTGACAGTTGAAAATACAGGCTCATTTCATGGAAAGTACGTTTTTCAGCTAATGACGGTACAATTGACCAGAGGTTTAGATGGCATGACCTCATGTGGTCCTTTGCAGCTCTACTTTCCTATGATTCTGTGATTCAGTTAAGGAAACAATGAGGAAGAATATAGTAATTATGAACACATTTCCTAAGGACAGTGGGTTTTCAATGTTATGACACCAATGTTAAGAAAATTTAATGTATAAAACAAAAACCAACAAGAAAATGGAACCATCATAACCTTTTATTTTATTTTATTTTTTTGGTGTGTCCCACTTCAGTAGTCTACGTAACTGAGAATTATAAAGCAGGGATAGGTAACTAAATAAATCAAATCTATTTACTTTTCCAACCTGTACAAACAAACAAAAACAAAACAAAACAAAAATCCCATCTGGAAATCTATTGAAATTGACTGCCTGTGCAAGATCCAAATATGTCTTCGTTTTTCCCACTTAAAATCCCACCTTCTTGTTAAATTAGTTAATTGCAATATCACATTGCCAGAACACATTTAGATGCAATATAAAGAGAGAATGTTAACTCATACTGGTTAACTTTTGCTCCTGTAGCTCAAGGGCAGACTGGCAAGTAATTGATAAATGTTCTGTTCACTCCAATTCTGTTGACTTCAATTCTGTTTCCAGCAGCAAATATCCTATTGAATGTGTTGTTTTTTATATGAACATCCTCCTTGATTTAGGCTACCCAGGGCAGGTTTGAGATAAGAAGTACCTAGAGAAACTTCAATATGCTCCAGTAAATTACAAGTGCCAAATGTGTGCAGCTTAATAGTAGAGCTACACAGATATAGCCAAGTAAAAGTTCAAAACTGAATCCAGTGACAGACTTGGAAAAATGCTTTTCACTTAGATTGTAAGACTCAGCTGTCAAATGCCTATCCAGGGTTTTATTTTTAGTTTCCTTTCTGAATTACTGAGGCTCTTGTGTAATCTATATAAAATGAGTGATTAAAAAATCTTGCACATTGGCACATGAATTGTGATGTGTGTGTGTGTATATGCCGCACCATTTATTTTAAAACAAATCAACCAGCTCTGCCTTAGCAGGCAGAGGTTTCTATTTTTCCCTGAGCTGGAAGAATTTTCCACAACTAGGGCACAGCTCATGAAGAGGGAGAAAGCACATGACATGAAGCACAAAAAAAAATGTGCAAGAAGGTGGCAAAAATGAATTTTATCTATATTACATGCAAAGACAAGGAAACCACTTGAGGGTTGATATAACACACTCAGATGAGACCCAGGCATACAGCACTTGAGATGACAACAAATATTGTTCTTTTTTGTGTTTCTAGCAAAAAGAAGAGAGATGGGGTCCCAAATAACCATTTCAGAGCTCCAACTGCAGTACATGATTATCACAGACCATCTGTTTGTAGTTACTTTCTTTTAACTTTGAAATCACAAACAAATTGAATCTGATAATAGCACCTTCCTGCTTTCCTCAAAAGCAGTAAAACTCATTTTCCCCCATGCAAATAAAATTTACTTTGTGTCTAAATGGCCCTGTCCAGAAAATTCCTATACTTTTCCAAGCCACACACTATTTTACATGTATAAAGCAATTAACAGAAATCATCTAGAAATAAAAATTGACATATTAGGCACGTCCAGACGAGCACACACGTGCCTCTTGCCCCTTTGAGGCAGGGCAACAGGCATGTGCGGGAACAAAAAAACCCCTGCCAGGTCTGGCCCCTTCCCCCACAAGCCCCCACAAGCCCCCTGAGCCCTGCTGTGAGATGACCCCTCCCTCCACCAGCTCCCCTGAGCCCCCTGACCCCTGCCGCAGCCAGCCCCTCCCCCCTAGCCCCCCAGCCCCCCACGGCCCCCAAGTCCCCCTCCCCCTGCTGGAACTAACCTCTCCCCCTGCCAGCCCCCCCAACCCCTGCCAGAACTGGCCCCTTCCCCCACCAGGTCCTTCAAGCCCCCCAACCCATGCTTTGACTGGACCCTCCCCCCACCAGCTCCCCTGAGCCTCCTGACCCCTACCATCGTCAGCCCCTCCCCCCACCAGCCCCTCCTCCCCCCAACCCCTGCCTTATTCAGCCCCATCCCTGCCCCCTCCACCCCATACTTTAAAAAAATACAAAACAAAACCCCGGCACTTACCCACAGCTGAAACTGCTTGCCCCCCCCGCCCCAGTGTGGAGCAGGCTGATAGCCCCAGTGGCCCAAGTCTGGGCCCTCCTGCCCCTGGGCTGTCCTGTGATGCCTGGGGAGCTCTGCCAGGAGTTCCTGGAGCCCCTCCCCACCACTGCTTCTAAGGTAAACAGAGGCTTTTTTTTTCCTATTTTTTTCTGTTCTTCTTCTGGGGGGGTTAAGTGATGGTGTCTGGGGCCCTGGGGGTAGCTTTGGGGGGCTGGGGGTGCAACTTTGGGGGTGAGGCTGGGTGGGGAAGCCATTGGGGGGTCTGGGGATGTGGGGCTGGGTGGGGCAGCCACTGGGGGCCTGCAGCAGGTGGTGGGGGGTGGGGCCAGCTGAGGCAACAATTGGGGGGTTGGGGTTGGGCATGTGGGCCTTGAGGAGGGGTGGTAGCTCCAGTGGGGGCCATCTGGCCCCCGTTGGGGGGGTATATCCCTTGTGTGCAGGATGAACCCCTTGTTGGGGGGCTGTATCCCTTGTGAGACTGCTAAACATTCGTTTGGGGGTCTTAACCCCCTTTTGGAAGGCTGAATCCCCTGTTGGGGGGGTGTAGCCCTTGTCTGGAGGCTGAATCCTCTGTTGGGGGGATGAACCCTTTGCCTGGGGGCTGAACCCCTTTCATAGGGGCTAAACCTCGTGTTGCAGGGCCATAGCCCTTGAGTGGGGGCCAGTGCCCTGTGGGAAGGCAGCACAATATGTATTCATGAATTAATGAAACCTGTATTTAGAATTAACTTTATTATTATGATAAGAGACTTGCTTTAACATCATAGATATATCAATAAAACATTGTCCAACTATTCGCTGTCTCTGTCTCACTCTCTCTCTCTCTCTCTTTATAGTGTTTTACTTGTGGAGGAACATGGATTTGGGGGTATTTCACAGAATGCTTTTGGGATTTTTTTATCAGGGATTTTTCAGTTTTCCAACAGGGAACACCAGAATTCCTGCTAGGAAGGCCAGTGGCAGGACCCTGCTTGCTCAGAGCTGGCACCTTGGACCCATCTGGCTGTGGCTGACCTCCCAGCCAAATGGGGCCAAGAGGACATGCTTTGATAGTTCAAAGAAGGCCACTACCCCCACAACATCTTCCAGGTGATAGCTGCCCAGATGGCCGGGCAGGGGGCACAAATGGCAGTAGTGGCACAAAGGCCAACCCTGCAACTGCACTCCACTGGCAGGTGGCCCAGAACAGCAGATGCCTCTACTGGCTCTGCAGTCCCCATCCGAGTCTGGCAGGTGCACAGCAGGTCAAAGCCAGGCAGTAGCCCCCACTGCCAGACTGCTGCAGTGGGTAGAGGCTGCAGAGAACTCTTAGGGCTGCTTCAGCCGTCCAGCTGGCACAAGGGGTAGTGTCCCCAGGTACAAACTGGCTGGGCCCCAGAAGCTCCTGATAGCGAGTAGCTCTGAGCTACTTGCCAGGGAAGCTTTTTATACTGCGGGGCCAGGACAGGGCAGCTTTTTATATTGCAGGTACTGGCTCCGGGCTCTAGCTCCCCCCGGCTGAAGATCTGGAAGGAGCCAGGCAGGGTTATTTTGTCCCTAGTGGCACAATTTGCTCCACAACAAAGTGCATGTCTGAGCATGTGCACTGAGGCAAAAAGCCCCAGCTCAAATTTGCACTGCTTCTATTTGAGCTGCTGCAAGTACACATGCTTGCATGTGTGGACGCGCCTGTTGAGTCATTGTTCAACAACTTTGTGAGGAGGATGGACAGATTTATACATGTTCTGTTTCATCCATCTAACTTGTCCCCATAGGAGACATCCTATGAGTGAGAACATGCATTTCCCCAGGGACAAACTGGAGTAGCACAATGCGTGTTACTGCTACTGTTGTCCAGGGGAAACACTCATGTCCCATGCTCTCTGGTGCATGGCACATTGTCTTGGGTTGGGTAGGGGAGGCTGGTCAACAGCTTTACTTGAGTTCCTGGGGGCCTCTGGAAGCTGAAGGCACACAGATCCTGCAGCAGGGAACCTGGCCTGCAGCCAGAGCGTGGCTTTGGTTGGCCAGGCTCTGGGTTTGGGTGGTGTGTGCTGCCACCACGTACACTGCCCTGCTTCTTTTAGGCACAGGTTTTTTGACCCTGGGATCTCTCAAGCCCCCCCACCCCTGCTGCAAATCAGCAGTCCATGGAACTCCTGCATGTGTGGTGCATGGGTTTGCGGCACCACATGCCATGTGTCCATGCTCATCTGGAGGCAAGGGAGGGGTTCTACCATTGTAATAAGATAAGGAGACTGTAATAGTCACAGTTCATATTCACAGACAGTGGGTGCATCTGTACGAGATGCTTAACTGTACATTAGACTAATCTAATGTTCAGTAAAACATCACTGTCTACACATGCACAGCAATTGCTGTGCAGTAGATTACTCTAATGCACCATTTTCTAGTACCTGTAGATATAGGTACTAGAAATCAGAAGATTAAGCTAATGTGCCAATGGCCATGTGTAGGCACTGACCAAGAGCAAAGTGCTCCCTGTCAGCCTACATAGTAGGGAACCATAGTGGGTGGAGAGAGCTGTCCCTGTGGCTGGAAGCACTATTCCAGCTGCCAGGCTGCTGCCTCCCAACCAGGTGGATATTGGAATGGGTCCTGATCTTTATGGGGCAGGGAGGCAGCTGCGCAGTAACTAGGATAGCTCTCCCCTGTCCCACAGAGATTGGAACCAGCCCCCATGACTTCTGCCAGCCTAGGGCTGGCATCCAGGGAAGCCTGGAGCTATCCCTGGCTCCTCAAGGAGAGCAAACCAGGGCAGGAGCAGCCCTAGACTGAACTGTTCTCATTGACTGCAAATTTGCTTCTGACAGGCACATTGTTCAGATGCATGTGGGGGCACAGTTTAATTTAATGCACCTGAATTTTCTGTGCATAAAATCAGGTGCATTAATTGTACATGTAGACACACCCAGGGAGTGTGGCTTTAGAGACCTTATCACTTCTACAGCCCTAATAGGTCTAGAGCACAAGTAGGTCACAAAGATGGCTTTTACTACTCTGCAGTATAGATACTTTTATCTCAGATTCTAGTTCCTGCCCATTTGTTATCAAAGTAATTCTTACAATCCAACCACTGATATGACACATAGCAAACAGCTGACTCTTTGTTAAATAGGTTACTACCGTCACTCATAGGTACCATTCAGCCCATGCTGCATGTCATCTGGCAAGCAGAGGTATGTGTGTGCATATGCAGGACTGCAGAAGGCAGGAGCACTGAAAAAATCTATTAATGTGTTTACTCATTTAAGCAATAATGCATTCTCATAATAATTATATCCACAGGGGAAGACAGCACTACTAGGAAATCTATGAAATAACACGCTGAATGTTTGTTTGTTCTCAAGAAAGTACAATAGTCAGTCTGTACCATTTGAAAAATGTGTGTTCACTGGAAAATCTTACATTATAATAAATTTGCTCACTGGGCATGTGTTTATGGGCTTTAACAACAAGTTCTAAATGATGGGTATGATTCAGCACTATAGAGAGAATGAATGGTCAAAGGCAGAAAAAAATCCCAATTTTTCCTTGAGGTTAGTGGTAGATTTTTAAGCAATGATTTCTGCAAGCTTCCCATAGTCCCCTGTCATCCATTACTGACAGGGCATCTCAAATGCCATAATCTCACAAGAAGCTTCTTTTTCTTATATTCCAACCTTTAATGACTTTACAGTTCTTCTCGTTTCTCCAAAACCTGCCCAGTTGTCAGAAACTAACTCCTTCCAACTCTTTAGGCACAAACAAGTTAAATTTGTTGCCCAGTCAGCCCCCTGAAAGTGGTCTTCAGCCATGCCATGACACACATGTACAACTGCAGAGATCTTTAAAGTGGCTGATCATGTGACAAATTAATGCTTATCAAATGAAAGACCAGATGAAGGCACTGTACTTTGGAGTGCTTTAAGGGACTTGTGTTCCCTAGGTTTAATCTGTTGCATGACTGGCGACCTGCATTAGGTTTAGATTCAAGTCTGATTCTTGCCAGAGTTTTTTAATCTGTTGTATCCCTGGCCCAAGGGCTTCCTGCAGGAAGGGAGGGGAGATGGAGGAAGGGGAAAGAGCTGTGGCTGTGGCCGAACCCAAGCTGGAGTTGGTGAGTGGATTGGAGCCCCCCCCCCAACCTTGCATGCCCCCCTAGTTTCCTCCCTCCAGCTCAGGTTGGGCCAACTCCAGCCAGAATCACACTCCCCCTACCCCATTCCCATTCCCTTCCAGAAGACAACCACAGAGCTGGGAGGGAGAGCGGGGAGGCTAGGGAAGATAGGATGCAGGTCAGCTCTTTGGGCTCAAACAGCTCAAAAGTGGAGCTTGATTCCCCTCCTTCCCCACTCCTGACCCAACAGGTGAATGCCTTTTGGATTGCGGGGGGTGCTCTAACTCATGCTGCTTTATGTAAAGCACCATGAGTTATAACAGGGGCCTACCCTGCATGTCTGTCAGTACCTTTTGTCTCCCCACACCTGGATCTCCTGCACTTAAATAAATGAGGATTATTTTGTTGATTCCCATGAGTCCTTGACAGCTATCACAGTAAATACTTCTTCTTTCTCCCTCCAGGATTAGAGGCAATACAAATAGGATAGTGTTCTTGGAGGCATGCTAGTGATCAGTAGCCACTTCTCCTTTACAACGTTCCCTTCCTGGAAGAGGAATTAAGATTACTCTCTTGTTCAAAAAACACTGCTGCTTGTAAGAGCAACCTGCAGTAGATTTAGTCAGATGAGACTGCCCATCAGATTCAAGTATGATCCTTGCCAGGATTTTTCCAAGAAATAAAGCCATTAGCAGTAATCTATATGAAACGGGGAAAAAAAAGCAAATCAAGTTCAAATGACATAATTGATTAAGAGGATAATATAAAATGGTTTTACCAATGAAGATTGAGTTTTTATCTGGAGCATGAAAGAACTGATTTGTGACTACAAAAGCCCTCAACCTTGATAATTAACACATAAGACACCTATACATGTGTCCAACACCTAATTAGAATGTGTTGGAGCAGACTCTATTAATCTCTGCTTTGGAGGTGATGGAGCCAAAGGAGCCTGCCTGCAGCCTTTCTCCCCTAGCCCTCCCCTCCCCTCTCCCAGCTCTGTGGTTGTCTGCAGGAAGGGAGTGCAGATGGGGAAGGGGGAAGTGAGCTGCTGGCTTGGATTTGCCTGGCCTGAGCTGGAGGTAGGGAGCTGGGGGGGAAGTGCAAGGTTAGGGGCTCCACTCCAACCCAGGCTGGAAAAATTCCAGCCACAGCTTGCTCCCTCTCCTCCATCTCTCCTCCCTTCCTACAGAAAGCCCCTGGGGCAAGGCTGGGCTGCATCAGCTCAGTGATCATGGAACAGATTAAGCCCAGGAAACACAAGTTCCCTACGGTGCTCCAAAGTGGAGTGCCTTCATCTGATCCTTCATGTGATTAATCGAGTCTGCTGGAACACACTATTCATCATGCTTCAGCAGCCTTGGCATCATTTGTATTCAGTACCCCCACATTTCAAAATGACAGTGGGGGTGCTTTTAATTTCAGCTTATCAAAAGAGTTTTAGTTAAAGAGCCCTAGCCACCATTCTGAAGTGTGGGACACGGAATACATGAGACACTGTGGGCACTTTAATTACAACAGCTCCCAAAAGCCACTGTAATTAAAGTGCCCCCCATGCTGAGGCACATGTAAAGTTACCTATAAATACAAAACATTAAGAAAAGACCAATTAAAGACATGGGAGGAAATTAGTTCAAAGAAATGTCCTCTACACCGTTTGTGAAAATGTGACTCTCCCTGGTCATTGGCAATGTTCTGTGACACAAGTTGAAGCAAAAACCAAATGCAGTTAAGATAATGAAAACTTCCTTATTAGTGATAAGTATAAATTGACTAGAAAAGTCAACCCTAGCAGTTTACTTCTTTATTTTAGTGAGACCTTCTTTTGTTACCCTTAGACTGTGTCCAGATGAGCAGGGGTGTGAGCTTACAGTGGCACAAATTGCCTCTGAGCATGCCCCTGCACATGTGGCTCATTTCAGGACAAATGTGTCCTGTGCTGGCCCCAGCAGCCTTATCTAGCGGTCTGGTGGAGCGCTGGAGCAGCAGGGCAGTATGGATTCCTGGTCAGTAGCCAGAGCATTGTTCTGGATAGCCCAGCCTCTGTTTATGCTGGTATACGCTCTTTTTGCATGTGTTGCATTGCTTTTTGTTCTGGTGCTTTTTCTTTGCTACTGGGAAATCCTGGTAGCAAATGTTGTTGTTATTCTACAAACTTGCAGCCTGGTGCATGTTGTAATGTTCACTGCGTGCAGTTTGTGGCACAGCAAAGAGGACAAACTGCACACCCCTGCTCATCTGGATGTGGTCTTAATGTTCTTTCTAGCATAAATACAAGGGTTGTTTATTGCAAAGTAACTGTTGTAAAATTAAAAGAAATTGATGCATGGAATTGGTGCATGGCTTGTAAAGTCTTCAAATATAAGAAGTGTTTATTACATACCTTATTTTCCAAAACAGTTTTGATTTTAAAATCAAACATCAATAGTCTTTATTCATATGAAATATATTTGAAGGCTTTCTGCTATGATGGATGAAATGATCTACAGCTCAAATATGCACACACACAAGATAGCAACACATGTTTTAAAAGAAGCTGATAAAGATTGTTACATAATTAACTGCATTTCACTTGCGTGTTCATCACAGGCTTCTAGTATTTACACCTGCAGGGAACTTCTTGGAAATTTACCTCTAGAATTATAAAATATTTCACTGTATGAAATGCATAATACCTTTCTTTTGGGGGATCCACATTCCAAATAACTGCTTTGCAAAACAGTGGATTTACTTGTGCTTGAATTTTCATTAAAATGACTCCTGAACAACCACACTCAAAGTTACTTCTAAATTCCCATTGAGGCAGAGAGACTTATTTGATATACTCATCAGAATTAGTGTCAAGGTTTCAAAGGAGAGTATTATTCTTGCAACACCATTTTCTGAAACCTAGACCAGGTGGGTTGCAGTCTTTCATTTTTAAACTAACCAAAACAATGTCAATTTCCAAGGTAACTTTTTGCTTGCTTGTTTTAATTTTACAGGTTGGTCAAGTTCTCTGTTCTTACAAAGTGAATCTTAAACTTTATAAAATGCTGAACATCTTTTCTGAAGTCAGAGGGAGAAAATACAATTTATTTGCCTGAGGCTCTGTATGATTCAGGAACTTGTGCTAAGCCTCTAACTTGGAATACTGCAATTTAAAAAAATGCTTTGAATTGCAAAAAGCATAAATTACACATATATCAGTCTCATTATGATTCCAATATATGCACACTCTTGTCCATGTGTTGCGGAAATGGCTGCGGTTCGTTTCTCAGGAGGCGAAGAACTCTCGGTCTCAGACACACTCCATTAGCAACACAAAAGGTACATATTTGCAAATAGGGTCAGAGCGAAGACAAAAGACCACACTCTGCCCGCAGGGAACACTTCTCAGCAGGCTTTATCCCCTCTCTCCTGAGCACGTGTGTAGAAGCAGGAACTCTTACAACTCATTTCCGGTTCATATAAACATATATGAAGTGACGTCACGTCATCCGTCACATGTGCATTATAATTAACTACTTAAGTATGCGGGGCGGATAGGCTTATATGCATTAGCTAATTGCGCCTGCTCAGAAAGTACTTTAGGTTACCAAAAGTTCAAACCTTCTCTGCTCCAAGGACAGGACTATTAAAAATTGCAATTTACTCTTATCTGCATGAGAACGCTAAGGAGTATATGCTTTACTGTAACAAAGAGATAGTAAATTTGCAAAACAGAGAGAGAGTGATACCTTAATACAAAGAGCCCTTAGTAGCTTCTCCTCCAACCTCCCCCTCCCACCAGGGAGAGCTGGCAGCTGTGCTGTTCTAACAACACTATTGATAATGCATTTTCAATAATATTTCTAACACATGCATAAAACTATAGTAATATTTGTATGGATATAAATATGTAACTGTTATCTAGCATGCAATTCAATGCAAACATACTGTATCAACTACATAACAATTACTGAAGCTGGATGGACAGCAAAAGTTAGAGAACTCGGAAGTAGTTGGCCAAACAATTTTTATGATTATTTCTTTCTTATTTTTCTACCTCAAATCCCACCACCAGCTTCTTATAAGGAAAAAAAAAAAGGATAAAGTACATGTTACCCATTCACTTCAAATCTCAAGAAATAAGAATATTTTTTGTTATGGTTCCACATGATATGCCCTCTCAGTGCACTACAGAAAGGGGAACTGATAAAGCAGCAGTTATGCCCCAGCTTCCTCATTGTTGATGTATTTTGTTCTAGCACTGTCAATAGGGCACATGTGGTTCATCCTTCTGAATATTCATCTGAATCTTCCATGCCAATACTATTTGCATCCAAATTTAAACTCCGGTGAACTACAGGCCTGAAAAGTTTGGCCACAGTTTTATAAAAAAGGTCAGCTGCAGGTAGCACTAAATTATCCTTATTGCTGAATAGTTTTTCCCTGGAAGTATGAACCAACTTAAGTGAACATAGACCTGAAGTAATATGTTTGTGCAAGTTCATATTTTTTTTTCAAATGATGAAATTATGAAATCCTCAGAAAATGAAAACTAAATAATTTTCCCTAAACATTTCCCTTTTAGGGTGTGTCCAGATGAGTGCAGATGTGTCATATGTGGTGCCACACATGCAGGCGTTCCCCATGCTGCTAATTTGCAGTGGGGAGGGAGGGAGGAAAACACTAAGGGATCCCAGGGTCAAAATCCTGCACCTAAAAAAAGTGGGGCAGCGCATGTGGCGGTAGTGTTCCTCTCAAAGCTGAAGCCTAGCTGCCCGCCAGGATCCCCGCTACAGGATCACTGTGGCTGCAACTCCCAGACACCCCCAGGACCCTGGGTAAGGCTTCTGGGGCAAGCACACTTGCTGGCCCCAGCCTGCCCAACCCCACCCAGGGCAACATGCCATACACCAGAGGGTATGGGACAGGCATTCCCCAGGGACAAATAGCAGTAGCACAGATTGTGCAACTGCTGTTAGTCCTCAAGGAAACATGTGTTCCCTCTCATAAGGATGCACCCGTAGGACACATCCAGATGAGCCTGCATGTGCCTCTTGCAGAATCTCAAACCCCTTTGAGACCCTGCAAGAGGCACATAGAGGTACAGGGAAATATTCCCACTGCTGCAAATTTGCAGTGCAGGGGCAAAATTAGATATCCAGGGGTAAAAAAAATATGGCTATTCTCTGTGGTTGGTCCTTGCCCTGGTACTGAAGCATGCTGCCTTCCTGTGCAGGGCTCCAGTGCTGGTAAGTAAGGGGTTGGAGGGCTGGAGGAGGGGGAGGGGACTATAGGGAGCCCCCACTGGCCCCCCCCACTCCTCCACCTGGCCCCATCTTCCACCTAACTCCTGAGCCCCCCATCCCTTCCCTGTCTGGCCCCACCCCTGCCTGCCCCCCAAGCCTCTCCCAATCCTTTCCCTGCCCAGTCCCATCCTCCCCAGCCCCACAAGGCCCCCAATCCCTGCCCCCATGCCATCATACCCACAATACAAACAATAAACAACGCCCCCCCAACACTTACCAGCAGTCCAGCTGCCACCTGGGTCACTGGGGCCCTGCCTGCACAGCACAGAGCAGGGTGACACCCCAGCAGCCCCAACCCAGGCCCTGCTTCCCCCTGCTGCCCTGTGCTGCCTGGAGGGTGGGCTTTGCCAGAAGGCCCCAGAAGCCCCTCCCCCCCAGCCCCTGCTTCTAGGATGAGTAGAGGCTTTTTTTTTTCTTTCTTTTTTCTTTTTTTAAATTGCCAGTGCCAGGAGTTGTGGAGGAAGCTATGGGGGCCTGGGTGTGCAAGTGGGGCATGGGACCAGGCAGAGCAGCCATTGTGGGGCCTGGGGGAGTGGGAAGGGGTAGGGATGGGTGGGCCAGCCATTGGGGGGGCTGCAGCAGATGGCAGGGTATGGGGCCAGGTATGGCAGCAATCGGGGGGCTAGGGTGGGGCATGTCAGCCCTGCAGAGGGGGTAGTAGCCCCTTCAGGGTCCATTTGGCCCCTGTTGGGGGAACTGTTACAAATGGGGAGTGACTGTGGTCCCTGTGGGGGGTCTGTTACCCCTGTGGGGAGCTGTTACTCCGGTGGGATGCTATAGCCCCTGTGAGTGGGCTGTTACCCCTATAGGGAGGCTGTTATCCCTATGGGGGGGCTGTAGCCCCTGTGGGGGGCAGCAAAACATTGGTATTTAGAATTCATTTTATTATGATGATAGAGATTTACTTTAACAAATTACTTTAACAATGTAGAAATATCAATAAAATATGCCCAACTGATCTCTCTCTATATATATTTGTTTTAATCATGGAGGAACAGGTATTTTGGGGTATTTTTCAGAGCAACATTAGGAATTTTTATCAGGGATTTTTCAGTGTTCAAATAGGGAACACCAGAATTCCTGCTAGGGTGGTCATTGGCAGAACCCTACATGCTCAGAGCTGGCACCTGGGACCCAGCTAAAGGTGGCTGACTTCCTGACCAATTGGTGCCAGGAGGACATGCTTTGACAGTTCAAAGCAGGCCACCACATCCAGAACATCTTCCGGGTGATAGCTGCCCAGATGGCCGGGCAGGGGCACACATGGCAGTAGTGCCACACAAAGGCCAACCCTGAAGCCACAGTCCACTGGCAGCTTGCCCAGAGCAGCAGATGCCTCTATTGGCTGCACAGTCCCCATCTGGGTCTGGCAGGCGCACATCAGGTCACAGCCAAGCAGCAGCCCCCACTGCCAGACTGCTTCAGTGGGTAAAGTGTGCAGGGAACTCTCAGGGCTGCTTCAGCAGTCCACCTGACACAAGGGGTAGTGTCCCCAGGTACCAACTGGCTGGTCCCCAGAAGCTCCTTAGGGTGGGTATCCCTGAGCTGCTTGCCAGGGCAGCTTTTTGTACTGCTGGGGACAGTACAGGTACTGGCCCTGGGCTCTATCTCCCCCTGGATGCGGAGCCAGGTAGGGTTATTTTGCCCCAAGTGGCACAATTTGCTCCACAACAAAGTGCGTATCCAAGCACATGTGCTGAAGCAAAAAACCCCGGCTTAAATTTGCACTGCTTCTATTTGAGCTGCCGTAAGCACACGTACTTGCATTTGTGGACACAGCCTGAGAGACTAATACTGACCAGGAACTGGACATTACTATTTTGAAATAGTCTGCATCTTGTCCGTAATTTATAAATTCTTTTATCTGCATTTTCAGAAAATATTCAAGTAAATTTTACTCACCATGTATGTCAAGTGACTCTGCTGACATCAAATTATAAACTGGTGTGATGAAGAGTAGTTCTGAATTTTCCTATTAGAAGGTACATATAATATTGAGAAATGGACAATATTGCATAGTAATACTTCTTAATTTCTTGACATTGATCAAGAATTTCATGCCTAGATTCCTATTTTCTACATTGGTTGCCACAACTACTAAGCTGACAATTCATGAAATATGATAGAGAGGTTATGCTATTTTAAAAAACACAAGCATGAGAATCTTATGGCATTTTCAGCATATCTGCCCCTGTCCTACCAAAGTGTATAATATCTCCAGCTGACAGAGGGGTGGTGCTAAGCCTAGTGCAAAGATGTTCTACAAAATCCCTTCCAGAGACTGCCTGGGGACTCTTGAGGCTGCACAGTCACACTCCTTCTTTATGATGTGCAGCATAATTCTCTCCATGAAGTAACACACAGATGGAGGCAAATCTGCTTTGCCCTTCTCTGGTTTGAACCCAGGGGATGAGAACCAAGGAAGCACAGGTTGGGGAGAAAAGCAGTTCCTCATACCTTCTACCACAAGTGCAAGGGGGGGTGAGGGTGGGGAGGAGGAAGGGGGAAGGACAGTGGTGTAGTTGTGTGCCTCCACTTTTTTGATTCCTGCTCTACTTAAACTTTAAAACCAACTGCCTGGGAAGGGCAACAGGATTTCTATTCAGGCAGCACTGAGAGAGTCAATTAACTTGATGGGCATTATTATTTCCTTAATTTCTGTTAAATTGTCTTCACTCCATAAGTGTTAATGACCCCCTATCCTTTTAATGGTTTTGCTGTTCCACTATTTTAAATTATCATTTTTTTATAGGCCAGCAGACTGTTTTTAGCTCTAACCAAAAACCTTAACTAAGTTGTGGTAAGTTTAACTCAGGTGCAGAAAAAAGTGGTAGTGAAGTATTGGAGACATTATCAAAATGTTCAAGAAGGCTAGATCTTGTTTTAGGAATCCAAGAAATGTACATTTAACTAAGGACATGTACAAAGCTAATGACACAATCTTTTTTTACTCCTTTGTCTATTATCATGCCTAGCTTGTTCTTTTTTTTAAAACTTAATTTATAAACTTAATATATATATGTATAAATTTGTTCATATTCCAATAGATTTGCTTTTGCTTTGATATTACACTGAATAATGTAACACTAACCATCTAGTATATGTGATGATGTGCTACACAATCTGTACCCCCCCTTTTAAAATCATAGTTCCATCCATGCATGCATGCATGCACACATGCCAGCAGAATCAGTTTATGTGTGGATAGTAATGATATGAAGGATATCAATGTCTGGTCTCTTGTATATTCATGCACGCTTGTGTACACTCACATGTGAGCATACACACAATTAAGGAAAGGATCAACTAAAGCTGGTACTCAAAAAAGAGTTTTGATTGTTTCAAAGTACCCCAGATTATTTTGCATTTCAAAATATTTCAGCATGTGTTTCAACAAACATTTGCTTTTTGACTAAGTTATATTTTAAAAAGAGTTTATAATGCTTTCTTGCATTTGCTTTTGACTCCAAAAGTGAGCTCCATTTTTTCTTAGAATGATTTACACAGCAGTGTCCCAAACTCACACTTTATACAGAAAACTGACACACTTGACATCTTGAAAAAAACATTTTCAGTCTTATTAAAATGCCCCAGCTTGCTGTGTTGGGGGTAGGGGGGATTGGGAGCCGTCCTCTGTGATTTGACAATTGTATTGATTCAGGCTGTCTACAGCGTGACCAGATGTCAGAAATGCAGGTCAAAACACTGGAAAGCAAGCTTCTCATATTGACTGCTATTCTGGCTTCAGCTATTCTGCCTCAGACAGCATGTCAGAATCAGATGCTGAGAGTTAAGGCATATTTCCAATTGATACTGTGTGGAGAGCACAGTGCAGGGTGACAGTTTGAAACATCTAGGTTTTGCTTGTAATTCTTCTAAGTTTTTAAAACTACCAGTTCCACAAATGAGCAGGGAATTTTGAAACCTTTTCACCAGGATCTCCAGAGAATGGAAAAAATAAACCCTCCAAAAAACCTCTCAAAAGGGATGCTTCTCCCTGACCTCTCATTCAACTTCAGAATGAGATTATCCATCTTTAGATAAGGACACATTACAATTTTGCAAAGCAGTACAGCATTGTGTAGGGAAGGGAAAGGAGAGGAAGAAAAAACACCCATAATGCTCAAGCACTGTTTTGGGTTTTTTTATTTTTTAAGATACTTAAGTCACAAACCCTTCATAGTTTCATAGTTTCATAGTTGGTAGAGTCGGAAGGGGCCTGAGCAGATCATTAAGTCCGACCCCCTGCCATGGCAGGAAGGAGTATTGGGGTCAAACGACCCCGGCAAGGTGTTCATCTAGCCTCCTCTTAAAGACCCCCAGGGTAGGAGCCTGCACCACTTCTCTTGGAAATTGGTTCCAGATCCTAGCTGCCCTGACAGTGAAGTAGCGCCTCCTGATGTCTAGCCTAAATCTACCCTCTGCCAGCTTATGACCATTATTTCTGGTATCTCCTGGTAGTGCTCAGGGAAACAGGGACTCCCCCAATGCCTGCTGTTCCCCTCTGACTAGTTTGTAACAGGCCACTAGATCCCCCCTCAGCCTTCTCTTGTGGAGGCTGAAAAGGTGCAGGTCCCTTAGCCTCTCCTCGCAGGGCCTGCCTTGCTGCCCTCTGATCATGTGAGTGGCCCTCCTCTGGACCCTCTACATGTTGCCCACATCCCTTTTGAAGTGCGGCACCTAGAGATGGATACAGTACTCCAACTGCAGCCTGACCAGTGTCGCATAGACGGGGAGGATCACTTCCTTGGACCTGCTCGAGATGCATTTGTGGACGCATAACAAGGTATGGTTGCCCTTCCTGACCGCGTCCCCCCACTGTTGGCCCATATTCATTTTGGCATCAATAATGACTCCAAGATCCTTTTCTGCCTCTGTACTGATGAGAAGGGAGTTCCCCAGCCTGTAGGTATGGTGCTGGTTCTTCCTCCCCAGGTGCATCACCTTGAAGTTGTCAGTGTTGAAACCCATCCTATTCTCATTTGCCCACCCCTGTAACCCGTCTAGGTCCGATTGCAGCTTATTCCTCCCTTCTAACATGCCGACTTCTCCCCACATCTTAGTGTCATCTGCGAATTTGAACAGGGTACTTTTTACCCCCTTGTCCAAGTTGCTGATAAAGATGTTGAACAGCACAGGCCCAAGGACCAAACCCTGCGGACCCCCACTACACCTGAGGGACAGTGGTAAAAGCATGGTGATCAAGAGCACATATTCATTGAAAAACATAACCTGTGCATGCACATATCACATTGAAGCACTATTGTTGCTTGATTGAGTAAAACTATGCATATATCCTATTTAATACCCTTTAGGCATTACCTTCTGGTGCTAACTTTTGCCTATAAGTTTGGCTGTCACATACTAACTACCCTTAGTGTTAATGATCTGATATCTCCACAATATATGAACTTTCAAATTATGTTTTGTTTTTAACACTATTGAAATAGAACAATGTGATGCAAAAAAAATAAAGCAGGCTTTAGACTCTGTGCAGAAAAAAACCATCTTTTAAAGGAAATTTTAAGGACAAAAATACTGTGATAAAGACATTTCTCAACTCTATAGGCATATACAAACATTCAGGGAAATTAGAGAGAAGCTAGATTGAGTTAAAAATAGCCACTGGATCTAAGTTAAGTCAAGGCAAGAGGTCTAGGGAGTGGCCTGGGGAGATTGGCGCAGAACAAGCAGGCTGTGGGTGGGGAAATTGCGGGGGTAAGTGGAGTCCACAGGAGAGACCAGGGGAGAATAAGGCTCCACCGTGGGGACCAGCGGGCAATTAGGGATTGAAAGAGATCTCTAGGAGCTTGGGTAAGAAATCTGGGTCTGTAGGGGGGTTGGGTAGGTCAAGCAGGGTCCATGGGGGATATGGGGAGATTGTGGAGGTAAGCAGAATCCTTGTAGGAGTCTGTGGGGTCTGGGAGGGTTTGGGAGGATCAGGGAGGCTAGCAGGGTCCTGCTTTGGGGGATGGATCAGCTCTCTTTCTTGGGGCTAATGGCTATTTTTAATCTCTCCAGACACTCCCATCCCCAGACAAACAACCCCTTTCCTGGAAAGCCAACCCCACCATCCTGCCCCTGCCTTTCCTCCCTCCAGCCTGACTTGCTTCCTCTACTTCCAGCCTGGTGAATGCTGGTAAAACTGGCATTGGGTGTGGCTTGCGGGATGTGGCTTGTGGATTGGTGGACTCAGGAGAGTGGCTAGCTAGTTCTTGATGGGAGTATGGCTATCTGGGGAGGGGTAAAGACCTGGGAGCTAAAAATAGCCTGATGCTGGAGGAAGGCGGGGTAGGAAGAGCACAGCTCCACATGTGGGTGAATAAACAGAAGGGCTTTCCCAGCCCTCAGGCAATGCTAGGGACCATACAGAAGTTCAGTTAGATCAGTCTTTCTGGGCCCAATCTAAGTTAGACTACCTTGGAGGTACACTTAACTCAGCCATTTTTGGACCCATCCAACCTTCATGAACTCCCCCAGGGGAGGCACACCCAGGCCAAGGGCCAGTGAGGATCTAGTCAGGGAACTTCTGGAGGGACTGGATGTATTTAAATCAGCTGATCCTGATGATCTCCACCCCAGAGTGTTGAGGGAATTATCTGAGGACATTGTGGGACCCCTGGCACAGCTTTACGAGCACTCATGGTGCTCTGGTACGGTGCTAGAGGACTGGAAGAGGGCCAACGTGGTTGCCATCTTCAAAAAAGGGAGGAAGGAGGACCCAGGAAACTGTAGGCCAGTTAGTCTTACCCCAATCCTGGGCAAGCTTTTTGAGAGAATTATCCTGGCGCATGTCTATGAGGGGCCAGTGGGGGAGGTGATGCTTAGAGACAACCAACACGGGTTCATTAGAGGCAGGTCCTGTCAGACCAATCTGGTGGCCTTCTATGACCAGGTCACAAAATCCTTAGATGCAGGGGTAGCAGCAGATGTACTCTTTCTGGATTTTAGGAAGGCCTTCGACACTGTCTCTCACCCCATTCTCATAGGGCTGCACCCAGAGAGTGGTGGTGGATGGGTTATATTCGACCTGGAGGGATGTGAGCAGTGGGGTCCCCCAGGGCTCAGTCCTCAGGCCCACACTGTGCAACATCTTCATCAGTTACTTGGATGAGGGGGTAAAAAGCATCCTGTTAGAGGCTAGACAAACACCTTACTGGAGTCGTTTCACCCCAGTACTTTTTCCTGCCATGGCAGGGGTTGGACTTGATGATCTGCTCAGGTCCCTTTCCGACCCTACCAACTATGAAACTGCTATACAGTTCACACTTAGATTGACCTAAATAGGGACATAAGGGCTCAGAAGTTCAGCAGAAGTTCAGCTCTCTGCTGTAACTGAGAATGTTTTCTGGGAAGTTTTCTGAGTTACAATGGTCTCTTGGAATAAGCAGAAGTTCATTCTTGGTTTCAGGGGAGAGGGAAATGTATCTGCTGGCTGCAGCTGGCTGCTGATTTCCCCTAGCACTGGCCCCTCCTCCCAGCGAGCCTGTGCTGTTCTCAGAATGGGAGGGTGAAAAGGGAGCAGAGGGAGCTTATTCTAGGGCTTCTCCAGCTGACACTGGAGGGTGGGATGGGTGAACTGGAGCAGCTCCCCATCTTGGGTTTGGGTCCCAATACACCCACCCCACCCTCCAGCAAGGGCTGAAAACCTCCCAAACCAAACTCCAAACTCCTTCCGCTTCCATTTCCCCTCCCATTCTGAAAATAGCAACAGGCTGGGAGGCAGGCAGACACAAGTTACAGAAGATGCTCTGTTTTGAAGCATCTTCATTTGATCCTTCATGCAATGAGGGTCAGGTTTTCACTCAATTGGCAGTGCCGTGCTACAGTTGGTCACTGCTATAGACCACTTTCTGTGGCCAGATCTGGCAACAATTGTCACTTCTGTCTGAGCCCAAAGAGTAAGGTCCATACCTTGGTGAATTAAGTTAAATCAAGTGGCCATTTTTAACATAATCTAACCTGCCCTTAACTTCCCTGAATGTCTGTATATACCCTATGTGTCTCCTTGCATTAGTCAGGTGAAGATGTAAACAAACAAGCCTGAAGTGAGAAACAAATGGTGTCTAAAAGTTGCTAACGTTTCTTTTATTATTTTTATTTTGCAGGCTTTTCTTTTCTTTCCTGGAGTCTGAAAGCACACCCCTAAGGTAAGCTGGAATTCTGCCTTTTCTACAATAGCCACTTTCTGACTGAGGATGTATCAGTGGGTCTCCCAGAACACTGGTGATGCACTTCCACTGCCTCCTTAACCTGACACAATCATCAGATTTCAAAGGATGTTTTCATAAGGGCAAACAGAGATCAAAGCAAGAGGCTCCAATATTAAAGACCCCATAGAATGAAAATCACTGCAAGATATTTGCTATTGATTTATGGCATTCTCTTATGGATATTTCCATTAGTACTTTGTAGATGTGGATTTAACCACTCACTGAAGGACTGAGCTTCATAAACAATATTGTTTGTTTTAAAATGAATTGAACGCTAAGCAAAACTTTCCAAAGCTCATGTTTGAAAATTGTCACTTGAAATGAAGAGTTGTTTTCATGATAATTTATTTCACATGAGGCTTTAATAAACTGATTTTCTTAGGTCTATGGTGGAATTTTTTTAAACCACTCAGGCATCTACTCATGCCTGCTTCTTCAAAAGTCAAACAGTATGTTTTGCCGGGGAGTTCAACAATGGCAGTGTGAGGACAGCACTAAGAGCTCCTATAGATATGCAGCAAAGCTGTTCTGACATGCTGTAAACCCAACATGTCGTAGCAGACTCTCTTAATCAAGTCTGCTGGAGCGCAAAAAATAACACACTCCAGCAGCCTCCAGCATCACATGTATTAGTGTCCCTGCACTGAAAAATGGTGGTGGAACACTTTAAAACTAAAGTGTGTTCAATGAAATTTAGTTTAAAGTGTCCCACTGCCATTTTTTCAGCACGGAGATGCTGATACATATGGCACTTGGGTGCTTTTAATTTGTGTGGCTTGCTAATTGAAGTGCCCCCCCACCCCATTTCCCAGAGTTTGACTATAAATGCCCTAAATGCTTTAAAAAAGCTACTTCTATTTGTTTCTATATTGTTTAAAATCAAGTTTCCTATCAGAAATACTTACCATTTTACCAGTTCTTAAAATCTTTCCTAGAAAAACAACCAGTTGTTGAAATTTCTAACTTAAAGTTTTATCAAATAGCAATTTCTTTAGTGTTTAAAAAGGAAGGATCTTGTTTTACTACATTCAATGGGATAAAACAAAATAATTAATTTTCACATTGTAAGCCATCTTAATTTTGTGCTTATAGAACTCATTTGACCCAGGATTTTTGGCCATGTGCTTCTATAAAAGGTATTGTTACTGTCAACTGTTCAAAATTTTAGAAGTGATGAGATTAGTTTAAAAATCATGATTAACCCCCTCCCCTCCACACACACATCCTTGGCATGTAAATTTGAGTTCTGGCACAAGAATTTCTACAGGTCAGAATTTCAAGCTTTCTATACAACCACAATGGCTGTAGGACTTTCATTTAAAAAAATACTGAGATTCTAAAGATAAAGTCACAGCTCCTGGATTTGAGAAGCACATGCTGCAGGGCTTGCAAGAAAATCATGAGAGCTGGCAGCACTATACATATGCTCCTGTGTCCAAATGCAAGCAAAACAATTCTGACAGTTATTAAGCAATTGTAATGCTCATTAATATGGTGTCTATGCCATCATACTTATTATTTTTTAGTACTTTCATGGAAGTGACTGTGCAGTAGCTCATGGTAGCAATGAGCGACTGTGCAGTAGGTCATTGCTAGTGCACAGTAGCATCTCATGTAGATGTGCCCAGTCTTGAAAGATTTCAACCTTGTAAAAATAACCTTTCAAACTATCTGAAAAATCTTTCATGGGTTGAATTCTAGACTAGCTCATGATCCCAAACAAGGGATCATGAGCCCAATGGAAATTAAACTGTACCACACTTGCACTAGAAATGTAGTTATAAACCACCCATTCCCCCTGCAAAAATTGGACTGTTCTAAGACATCCTGTAGAATGAAGTCAATGGCAGTTTTATAATTGCTCTTTGTACCATTTACGTCTACTGTAAGTGCCTCCAAAAACCTCAGTGTGGATTTTGTTTTTCTTGTTGGAAAGAGGGACAGGGAGAGGGAGGGCTTACTGGTTCTGGGAAAGTTGAGAGTGCTTGTTTGGTTAGGTTTAGGTGGAATTTGCAGGGTTTCTTTTCCTCCTTATAATCTAGGGGTGTGTGTAGATGAAACAGGGACCCTAAATCGAAGCAGTAGGTTTTTCAAAACACCATTTCAATTGTAAACCCCTGAAAAGTAAACCCCTGTGCTGTCCACAAACCCCGCACTTACCTGCTTCTCTGGCAGTGGGGAGGGGAGGGTGAGCTGCTGGCAGGTGGAGTGGCCCCTGGGCTGCAGGGGAGTGGGGAGGGTTGGTGTTTCCTTCCACAGCAGCAATGGCCCTCCCAGGCAGCACCCAACTGCAGGCACCCAACTCAGGCAGTCCTGAGAAGCACCGCAGGCACAGAGGGAAACACTGGACACCGCCCTCCCCCCCCACAGCTCAGGCAGGCAGGCTCCAAGGGGGCATGGAGGAATCAGGCTCACCACTTTTTTTGGGTGGAGCCTGCCTTCCTGTGCTGCTGCCAGGCTGCCTGCAGGGCTTCTTGCAGAGGCACAGAGATGAACAGAGCCCAGTGCTTTGCTCCGCGGCTGTAAGGGCAGCAAACTAAAACTCCTCAAAGGATGAACACCTTGCTGGGGTTGTTTGACTCCAGTACTCTTTCCTGCCATGGCAGGGGGTCGGACTCGATGATCTGCTCAGGTCCCTTCCGACCCTACAAACTACGAAACTATGAATTTTAGTTTGCTGCACCCCGAGTCATTTAAGGTGTATTATGCTGCCGAATTCCCTACATCAACTGGAATTAATGCACAATAAGCCACCAAAGCATGCAAACACCGACACCATTAAAGCGGTCCAAAAGCATTTAGCCCACTTGAAAGTGTTATGCACACACACCCCACATTTCATCTATACACGGCCTAAAGCTTTAAATTGCGTTGATAAAAATGCAACCTTAAATCCACATTATAGTTTAATGTAGTAAATGTGAGCAACAGAGATTGCATCCAAAGTATTTTTTTTTCAGGTATAATCATGTATAAGGTTGAGTAAACAATTTCACCCAAGTAGATGCACACATTTAAAAAGGAAAAAAAAAATCTATCCGTCACGTCAGTTAGGCAGAAAACCCAAAGGAGACTTAGCTAATTTTTTAATTAGTTAAAATATGTTAACACTCTTTTTTTATACTGGAAAATGTAGAAAGTGTAAATAGATGCTAATTTAGTTGACATGCCTAACAAGGATGTAACTAAACATTGTTTTATACTGAATAAAAGTATATATACTCACACACTCCCACTGCTAATGATTCATTTAAAAGAAAGGACCATCAGAGAGTAGCTTCAAAGCACAAACTCATGCTTTGTTTACTAAACCTTTGTGCTCCAGAATATTAAGAATTGCTCTACAGCATTAATTAATCTAGGTTATCCTTACTGTCAAGAAGGTAAATTTTGTGCCCTTAAGCACAGCCTTGAGCTAGAGCAGTGCTGCTTCTGCAATGCCCAAGGGGAGGTAGAGCAAGATATTGTACCTTAGAAATACACTTTCAGGCAAAATTCCTCCAAGGCTGAATTATATACTGGAAAATAATTTGCTACAGACCTTGAAGGGGGTAGCATACATTCCACTGCCTCATGCCCTTCCACTTTTCTGTAGCTGGCAGAGGTCAGAGTCATTGTTCTTCCCACTCAAAGTTGAGTTACATCCTGGATACCATTTTTGCTCTCTCCCCAGCACTGCATTCATGAAAGTGCTTTTTGCAGGAGGGTGGGGTGAGTTCTATATTACTGTATTTCTCTGCATAGCAAGATTAGATCAAGACACAATCTAACCCTAAACATAAAATAAAAGATAACTTTTATCTGTATTCCCCCCCACACACTTAAAAATACGTCTTCATTAAGTAAGAAGTAATGTTGTAGAGGAATCCATCTAACCAATACAGGCAACAGAAAACAAGAAAATAAACAACTAGGAACAATTTTATTCCCACCAGAACAGATATACATATCCCCCGTTCCCACCTCAATTACAGTAATTCATATCCATGGAGGAGCTCCCTTCAGCTTAAAATCATAGAAAATTAGCATTGGAAGGGACTTTAGGAGGTCATCTAGTCCAACCCGTTGCTCAAAGCAGGACTAGCCCCAACAATAGCTTCCCAAACAAGGCTTTGTCTAACCAGGTCTTAAAAAACTCCAAGGATGGGAATTCCACAACCTCTCTGGGTAACCTATTCCAGTGCTTTACTAATCTCATCATGAACATTTTTTTTTCTAATATCTAACCTAAACTTCTCGTGTTGCAATTTGAGACTGTTGCTCTTGGTCCTTTTATCTGCCACCACTGAGAACAGTCTAGCTCCATCCTCCTTGGAACCGCCCTTCAGGTAGTTGAAGACTGTGATTAAATCCTCCTTCAGCCTTCCTGTGACTCAGCAATCCCAGTTTCCTCAGCCTCTCTTCAGAAATCATATGCCCCACCCATGAATCATTTCCATTGCCCTACTTTGGACTCCATTCAATTTATCCACTTCCTTTGTGTAGTAGGTGGCATAAAACTGGACACAGTACTACAGATGTGGCCTCACCAGTGCTGAATAGAGGGGAATAATTACTCGCCCCAATCTGCTGGCAACTTTCTTACCAGTGCAGCCCAGTATGCCATTAGCCTTCTTGGCAACAAGGGCACACTGTTGGCCCATGTTTATCTTATTGTCCACTGTAACCCCCAGGTCTTTTTCTGTAGAGTTGATGCTTAGCCAGTCAGTCCTTAGCCTGTGCTGGTGCATGGGATTTTTCCACCCTAAGTTGAGGGCTTTGCACTTGTCCTTATTGAACCTCATGCAATATCTTTTGGTCCAAGCTTCCATTTTGTCCAGGTCTCTGAATCCTAGCCCTATTCTGCAGCATATCTACTACTCCTTCCAGCTTGGTATCATCTCAAACTTGGTGAGGGTGCTCTCCATCTCATCTTCCAAGTCATAGATGAAGATATTGAACTAAACTGGCTCCAGGGCCAACTCCTGGGGCACTCCATTTCATACCGGTCACCAACTGGAAGTTGAGGCATTGATTACAACCGTTTGAGCTGGGTGATCCAGCCAGTTTTCTATTCCCCTTACAGTCTTTGTACATCAAACTCATACTTCCTTATCTTGTTTTCAAGTATGTTGTGGGAGACCTTATCAAAGGCCTTGCTAAAGTGATGGTATATTACATCCATTGCTCTCCCAGCATTGACTGAGCCAGTCTTCTCATCATAAAAGGCAATCAGGTTGGTTAAGTATGACTTGCTCTGGTTGAATCCATGCTGACTGTTCCTGATCACTTTCTTCTTTTCCAAGGGCTCAGAAATGGATTCCTTGAGGACCTGCTCCATGATTTTTCTAGGTACTGAGGTGAGGCTGAATGGTCTGTAGTTCCCTAGGTCCCTCTTCTTCCTTTTCTTACAGATGAGTACTATATTTTCCCTTTTCCAGTCATCTTGGACCTTTCTGAATTACCATGAGTTTTCAGAGGTAATAGCCAGCAGTCTGCAGTCACATTAGCCAACTCCCTGAGCAACCTTGTGTACGTTGTGTCAAGCTCCATATGCTTGCACACATACAGCTTTTCTAAATAGTTATTAACCTGTTCTTTTAACACTGTTGCCTGCTTGCCTCCTCCTCAAACTGGTGCAGTAGTCTGGGAGGTGATCTTTCCTGTGAATACTAAGGTAAAAGAGGCATTGAGTACTTTAACCTTTTCCATATCATCTCTCACTAGGTTGCCTCTCCCATTCAGTAAGGGACTCTCACATTTCCTGATCTTCTCCCCATTGCTGACATACTGGTAGAAACCCTTCACGTCCTTGTGTTGTGGCCTTTCTGATTTTATACTTGCATGCCAGAGCAATACTCTTATACTCTTCCCTACGTGTTTCCCCACGTTTTCACTTCTAGTAAGCTTCTTTTTTGTGTTTTAGCTCACTGAAGAGTTCCCTGCCTAGCCAAGCTGGGCTCTGCCATATTTGCTAGTCTTCCAGCCCATTGCGATGGTTTGTTCCTTGCCAATGAACAAGTAATTTCCACTCTGAAAAATGTCACCCATCAATTCATCATCTTAATATTACCTATGTTCCCCCATTGTCACATTGTGTCATTGAAAAAAAGGGATCTCGCTTGGCACAGGCATGTTGAGGGAGTCTGTTTAAACACAAACTACTGTTTCCTGCTTTTAAATATTTCTCATAGGCCTAAATGGATGAAGGCTAGTGGTAGATTAGAAACCATAACTACTACCATTTTATATAAAATTAGAACAGAAAATAGTGTATGATCATGGAAAATAAAATGTGAAATGAAACAGTGGACAATAATATACAGCAGGATAATTCTATATGATTTTGGCCATTATTCTTTCTGCAAGTATCACAAATGTATTAGACAGGAGTATAAGACAGGCTCCAAAGTGCTAGAAAGAAGCTATATATATTTTTTTTATTTATTAGTCCAGGATTTAATATTTCCCATTAATAGATATCAATTTCTCTCTTATTTCTTCAAAAAAAAATCAAGATCACCATCGCTGGTATATATTGCAGGAATTAGGTCCTCGCTTGATTGGCACCCTACCCCTTTGTGATGTCAGGGTGATATTCTACATAGCACCACCTGTGGGATCTAGTCACTTGTTCCCGCTCACCTGCCATGTGTTGATGTTCTTCTGGGAAAATTGTTCCAGCAAGTGATGTGTGTGATCTCACCTTTAGTATCTTTGTGGGGCTCCAACCACCCCTTTACCCCAGCCTTACCACATCCAGTTCTGGAACAGACATTGCTGTCTTGAGGCTCCACTTCTAGGTGATCACTTCTCACCTGAATGTCCCACCTTTGGGAAGTGAGACACCTCCTAGCCATCAGCTCTTCTTAGGCTGTCTTTTGGGTATGGGCAGGTATTTGTAACTTAACATGCTGCAGCTTTGCATTAACAATGTTTTTATAAAGAAGAACTCAGTTAAAGCAAACACAAAGATGTACAACACCTTCTGTTGCTCGTATGTGGCATACCCAGGGCTGTGCTTCCCCACCACAAGCTGTGCTCTGTGCACCTGGCAGTCTCCCGCTGCACCCTCACAGCTGCAATGAGGTCCTCCATTGGGTCCCTGCTCTTCAGTCATTACCTCCAGCTCTCTGTAGAGCCAGTTGCTCTGGGGCCTGGCTCACCCTCAAACTTCCACCCCTCTGTATGGGGTCCCTTGGCTGTGGGGCTCCCCAGGGTCTTCCAGCCTGCCTCTCTTGGCCACGAGGCTGTAGAAAGCTTCACCACACCACATTTTCATGAGGGGTACCTATGTAGCCCGGAGCTGCCTGCTCCAGCTGTGCTCAGCACTCCTCCGCCCTTCTTCCCCAGGCTCAACTGCCCTTCCCAGACTTTGTCCCTGGGTTCCCTCCCAGCATCCTTCTTCCAGACTGTCCAGCTGGCTCTACTCCCTCTGTGGTCCAGGTGCAGCTTCCCAGCTCCAGGCCCATTCTCACAACAGCTTCTCTCCACCACTCTGTGCTCATTCCTTTTTTTCCCCTCTGGCCACTTGCTTGGCCAACTCCTCTTTGGCCTACCTCCCAGGCCCCACCTTCTTTTCTTCTCCATGGCTGCATGCTCTGCTGCTCTCTTCTCAGCTTGCTCAGCTCCAGGGCTCTGCCCCTCTCATCTCAATGTGCAGGCTCAGGCTGTTCCAGAACCAGCACTCCTGAGCCTGCCATCCCAGCGCTTCCTTGCCTGTTGTGGGGAACAGGGGAAGCCTCCATCAGGATGATGAAAGCCCCTCTTGACTCTCTCTTACCCCTCAAAATCTCAAATAATTTTTTGAGTCATCTGTCTCATTCTTCCCACGAAAGCACATTCTGTCCGAATACATATCCAACACCACTTGTCCCTGACAACTACAGGTCTCAGTAGACTGAAACTCAATCTAGTAATGGCCTCCTGTTGTTTGTAGCTTTGTACCACAGACAGATAGGTTTATAAGCCAAAGGAATGTTTCATTTTAAAAAGGGGAACTCAAGACAAACTACTAGCATACACAACTACAGGCTGGCATCTTTAATTCTTAAATGTGTATCTTGTTTTAAATATAAAGGAAACATTGGATCAGTGATTCTCAGTACATATTTCCAGAGGAATATAGATGTTATTTAACCATCCAAATCAGGATTTATTTGGCAATGGTGAAGCTCAAGAATGCAGTTCCTAGAGTCCATTCACTATTAATATTTCCTTTATAAAAAGTCTCCTTTTACTGCTACACTTTTTGTATTCTAGTTGTTTATCATGGTTAACTGGTAATGTTAAGAGATAGCAAAGAGTAATTCATTCTGTGTTTTAAGTACACTAATAGATAAGTTACTATTTCATGTATATAGCTACAATTCTCATTAGGAAACATTAGCTCTTGCACATCAACTGATTAGGTGGATAAATGTGCTTTTGTCTCTGTTAAGAACCAGCTATGCTGGGGGGTGGGGTTAAGTGTAGAGTATACATATTCACAGAAGTTTAGGGCTGGAGGGGACCTCGTGAGATCATTAGGTCCAGCCCTCCTGCTCTGGGCAGGAAAGTTGTATGAATTAGGTCTTTTCTATGTTGGAATTTTCTCCTGATTATAGACATTACTATGAACTATGAACCTGTAATGGTGCAAGCTCAGCATTGATGAAACCAAGGCTATTTGTTCTAGTGAAACTTGTTCCTCTACTTGAAGCCACTGTAAGTTGTAGTGGTATATGGCAAGACATTTCATAACTTGTATGAAATTTTGCATAGCAGCTCCACATTGGAGGAAAGGCAGGAGGTAAGCAGGGTGCAACCCAGCTGAGCAGAACTCCCACATGAATTTACCCCGCTGAGAGTGGGGAAGGGCAGTATCTGGGAGCCAGGCAAGGCTCCTCAAACCCAGACTCCACAGGAACAAGCTTGGGTCTGGTCACCATCCCCAGACATGGGCAGGGCTTACTAAACCCTGAGCCTGCGGAGGCACAGGCCCAGCGCGGGGGCTGAGCGAGGACAAGGATCAGAAGTGAAGGGTAAGATGTGACCACAAACCTGCATTTTGAGTGGAGGCTGAGGAGGCTGGGGTCCATTGGCTGGATATAAGAAGCCGGGACCACAGGTTGGCACAGTGGCATGACAATTCTGATGGTTGGCGAGTGGATGGAATATAGGGGAGGAGGAGCCCAAGAACCAACCATGACAAGGCAGTGAGTATCCCATCTCCAGGCCCGGGGCAAGAAATCGACTGAACGCCTCCTTTCAGTTACTTTTCTACCAAGTCATGGTAGGCAAGTTTGGGGGCCCACCCCAGGAAGTGGGGAGATACTCACAGTATCTATCAAGGTTGCTGCCTATGGGAAACAAACTATGTGCAACAACTAACCCCAAGACTGAATTAGACCAGTTTGGCTTACTGGAGAATATGTATGTATGATAGTTACCATAGCAACCCTACTTTAGCTCTGTTCTTGTATATTTGCATCCTAAATTTATCAGAGTATGGTTGTTTTAAAACTATATTTATATACTATGCTATGCCATTATCAAGAAAATTATTGCTTTTTCCTCAAGTCTTTTCCCTTCGAAAGTACCATTTAAAAGGAAATACTGGACTGAGAATACACATCTCAACAGTTTCCTGGATACAATAACAGCACTCTGGGATTAATCACATTATTTAGTCAGGCACCACAGAACCGAGATGAATAAAAATATGAAATTCAGCTACAGGCAATATGAAACAGTGCATCATAGCTATAAAGCTGAATTCTAGAGAGACATGAAACTACACAGTGACATTGAAAATTGTAAAAACATCTTTGCCTTTAACCTTTACAAGCTTTTCGTTATTTTAAATAAGAAAATTGTGTCTTGATCTTTTTGTGTATCTTTTAAATATAAGTTTGGAGACTTCATGTTTTACAACCTGCGTTGATTTATCTTTGATTAACTTTGAGAAATAAGGAAATTTGTAGTGTAAGAATTACAAATTGACCTTTTTACATTTTTAATATCACTTGCCTGTGATTTATTAAGCCAGCCATTACTGTGAATTAGTAATGTTTACCAGTGGTACTACATTGCTTAACCATTCTTAACCTTCAGAGAAAGGTGCTAAAGTGTCTGAGTAGATTTGTAAGCTAACCAGATGTTTCTGTTTCATTAGAATAGCATTCTTGTGGACAGCATGCCGAAAAATCAATATTATGTGTGGAAAAGCCTTGAAACTCAGGTTTAGCCTAATTGCAGGAGGTAGGGATAAGAGCTTAGATGCTGGGCTACTTGGGCTAAAACTGCAGTATGGCTGCAAGGTTAAAAATACAGTACATAAGCGCTCGTTGTCTTCCACTGCCTTTTCCACAATGTTTCCCATTAAGTGACTGGGAAAGAATACTACTGAACATCCGTACAAAGACTCATGTGATTCTTGTAGTGATTGTCCATCACTGTTGATGACAACCATCGATTTCTTCTCTACATTAATTTTAATCACTAGTTCTCATGAGGTTATATTACAATATTTCAGACATGTACGAAGACTCACAAAAGTGAATGGAGAAATAGCAAGGGTACAAGAAAAAGGGTAGGGTTTTCAGGCAATGCTATATAAGTATGCTTGTATTTGGGATAAGCTAACCCAGTACTTACAATTGTAACCCAGTGCTTACAATTGGGTGACAGTCACCTAGCTTAACAGTGCTGTGAAGATATCTGTAACAAAAGTCCCACTCCAGGAGTGACCACGAGGCCCCTGGAAGCCTCTCAGACCTTATCAGCTTCACTCTGTCAAGGCAATCTCCCCTTCCCCTTTCCTGCCACACCTTGATGTGTTTATCTTTTAGAAAAGGGAGGCTGTGCTCATTGTCTTAAGAGCTAATTACATGGGGTTCATCCTCCCCAGTATCCATGTCTTACAAATGTCACACATGTTAATCAAATCATAACTGCTCCTACTAGCTATGGGCTCCTGGATCTGTTCATTCTTACACCAACCCCAGTCTAGGTTATGGGCACTTTGGTCCCCTAAGTCTCCTGCTGTGGTCCTTTTTGGTCTTTGGGCCTTCCTGAGCCCTGGCCCCACACCTAGTCTATTAAGATCTATAGGTACCCTGTTCCTAACTCAGGTCCAATGACCATTCATTCTCTCTCACTGGGCCCTCTGGCCCCCTCTCTCTGGGCCAGCTTGGACCTGCTTACTCCTCCTTAGTCTTTTCCATAGAATTCCAGAGTTTCTTACCCCAGTTCCGACGTTAACCAGGAGCCCTGATATAGCCCTGTTGTCCAGGTGCTCCTCTCTCCATGGGCCTCAGGACTAGAATGCCTGACTAGTTCAGGCCCTGGGCTTCTATGCCCTTTCTGGTCAAGTAACTCGCTAATTAGCCCCTGCCATACCTGCAGCCTTTCTTCAAGCCTCCTGCTACAACATGCCCTTTAGAGTAGATAAACTTCCTGTTCAGAAATTAAGTGACAGCTGCCAAGCCTTATTGTTTTTTAGCAGAAATCTATCAAGTTCCGGATCCACACAGCAGACACACTGAAAAGAGGGATGAGCCTTTAAATAAAGTAGTACTTTATTCTCTCTGCTAACATCCACAAAAGAGCACCCAACATAGTGACCAGTGTGAAATGCATAGATATATGGTTCCCAGATGAAGGAAAGAAGTAGCAGTACTGGAAAAATTAGCCATTTCACAGTTGAACATTCCTCTTCCTATTGACCCACCTACCACAACATCAAATTCAAAAGATTGCAAGTCATGAGTCATACTCCCCACAACTGAGATTTTTTTAATGAATTTCATTTAGCTATGTTTTTGTTGTTCCTGTTGTTGTTTTTTACACTCATCTACTCCTCTGCCAATGCATATGATAATTTTCACCTGAAATTAAACTTGAATGCTAACAGAAATGCATGCCTGTCACCCATTGTCCATGTGGAAACTCCATTTACCCTTACATTAAAGGAAGTACCATCCTTGTCTTGACTGTTTCAATGACCAGTGCTCCAGCTGTAGCAGTAGTCCCAGGATTATGCTTCTGCATATGATGGAACATGTCTCTAGCTCCTTGCCTTCCCTTTCTCTAACTTCTCCACAGACCACATTTGCAACATTTCCCCACCTTTCATCTTTCATCCTTTCTCTTTGCTCCATGAGGAACAGCAGCTTGTGCATCCAGGGTTCAGGTTCTGCGACTGCAGGAAGGAGGGAAGTGCTGCTGCTGGATCTGAAGCCTTCCTCAGCTTTTCCCTGATTCCCCCATTCCTGCCTCTGACTGCCCTACAACTCTCTTTTTTCCATCACATCAGTTAAGGAAAGCAGTTCTCTGTGGGAAGTGTGGGTATTCCTCACCTTGCAAGAGCTCTGCCTATGCATCCATCCTTGCAGTTCTCAAGGTATCAAAACAGTTCTTGAAAGCCCAGTACTTATTAGCCCTTTTGTAGATTATACCTGGAAAGCTCAATCAAAACTCAAGGGTATATATTTATGATGGCTTTAGAAGTCATTTAACGATACCATAGAAACTATCCAGGACACTGTCACAAGGTGAAAACTTCAGTTTTATTGCTTATTTTATGCTGTGTTCTGTTTTTGAAAAAAAAATCTTGAAGGAATTGTTGGTTTTGCTACCAGATTCTGTTCTCTACCAGTATTCATTGGAACATATTTCAGAAAGCTCTTCATAAACTTTAACATAAATAAGGTAAGCATTATTGCCTAAATAACTTATTTCAGAGCCAAAGAAATCACTAACCTTAAGCTCTGTTATGCTATGTTAACACCCTACAGGATCAGAGTTTGCATTCTGTATCTTATCAATGTCCTCCAGAGAATGAGTTGCTCAGCTTCTTTTTTGACAGGGCCTGCGTAACACCTGAGTGACTGGCCTCTCACAACACTTCTACTTATCTCTGTGGCAGTGAGGAAAAAATGATTTATGAAGTTTCTTGGTGACTAAAAAATAAAAAGATCTCTTCTACCTGGAGCAGTAGCAAAGACTGAAGTTCATGAGTTATAAAGTATTTTAGATGTAAACAAAACCTAGCCCAGTCTTTCCAGAAGCATGGAGGGTGTCCTTTCCCAAAAATATACCAAATACTGGGTGTCTACATGAGATTACTTTACTGTACAGTAGTGAAATTTATGACACAGTAAGCATGCATGTCTATATGTCAATACGCTTATGGAGCAGTAAACTTTGCTACTTATGAGTAAATTTGGTACCTGCAAATGCAAGTAGCAATTTTACTCCTGAATAGTTACTGCATAGACATCAAATGGGAGTAAATTTGTTCCTGGTCAGCCCTGCTACTAGGGGCCCCCAGAGGCCAGGAGCCTCTCCTGCCTCAGGGCTTGGCTGGCTCCATGGAAGCCCCAGACCCTTAAAAGCCTGCAGCCAGTTTGAGCCCTGGGGCACAAGCCCAGGGAGTCTTGGATGACTGATGGCCACTGCTGCCCCTGCACATGGTGGCCAAAGCTGTACCTTCCAGGTCTGTGGGGTTCTCCAGGCTCCTGCAAGACCTGCCAGCACCTGGGCCCAGCTGCAGCCAGCTCCTGGACACTGGGACCAGCTCCAGTTGGCCTCTGGGACCAGCTCCAGTTGGCCTCAGCCAATCCCCTGCAGGCTGCCTGGAGCCTGAAGGTGCTGTGTGGTTTGCATCACCACATGGCTGCTAGTCCCATGCCATGCCTCTTGTGCTGGGTGCTGCAGGCAACTGCCCAGGCTGAGCACCAGTGGGATAGCGGTGTGGCAGCCCAGAGACCACGCACAGGAGCCCCAATGGCCTCACTACAAATGCTACTTGCAGCCTCTGGGGACCCTGACTGGTCACAGGAGGAGATTGGTGATCTGTGGCACTGTGGGGTGAGGCAGAGTTGCTGCAGCAGCTCATGTGGGGCAGGTGCTCCAATGCCCATGTGTATGAGGGGCTCTCAAGGTGGATGCAGGAGCATGGGCACAACCAGTCAGCATGCCAGTGCTGCATAAAGGTGAAGTATTTGTGGGCATAGTGGGTTACCATCACTGACCACAACCATCAGCTGGGGAGTGCTCACAACTCCGTGTCCTTTAAGCAGCAACTGGATGCCATTCTCGTGCCCTGGGACCCAGGTTACAGCCATGCAACCTGTAGCATGGGTGGCCTGCCCAAGCCCCAACTCTTGCCTGGCACCTGTGGTGATGTGCCACCAGGGAAAGGCCCCTTGGGGTGCCAGCAGCCCTTCCCAAAGAGCTTCCCACCCCAGCCTCCACCAGCAGCTAGGGGAGCTCAGGTCAGCACCTGTCCCAAAAGCTCTGCAACCTCAGCCCCAGCCACAAAACACAGCCGGCCATGTCACTTTGGGCTTCCAGCAGCATCAGCCCTTCCCTGAGGTGGGGCAGAGGGCTTTGCCCAGGCACCCACATGCCAAACCCCTTTGACCAGTAGGTCCACCAGGAGCTGCTTGCTGTTGCCAGCATCCTGGACTGACCAGAGCCAGTAGGCACACCATCCCTTCCCACATGATAAGCCCCACATTGGGGGAAGGGCTCCCCCTACCCCAGCCCTGGCCCTTGGTGCCTGCCTCTATCCCACTTCCTACCCAGTCCAGCTTCGCTCCCCTGGCCCCTGGGTTTCCCCCTGCACAACACACAGGGAGGAAGATGATAGTGCAAAACTATTCACCAGCCTGTGCCCCCACAGTTAAGCTGTCATAGGACTTTCACATGCTGAGGAACTCCTTGATGGTGGCAGTGATGTGGGAGGCAGGGGCAGGTAGCACAGGTAGACCTCCAGGTGGCAACAGAGGTTGCAGGGCAGTGTGGGCTGGCCTGTAGCATTGTTAAAGCTTGTAGCCCTATACCAGGTGGGCAGCATGACCATCAAAAACAACAGGGCATAGTGGGTCAGGCACCCCTTGGTTCATGCAAACAACTCCTTGCACTGCACATGGGACACATGCAGCATAGATACACTCAGAGCAAAGAGCAGCTGTACTTGGGGGTTGGTTCCAGGACACCCCCCTTTGAAAGGCCCCCCCATGGTGAGGGGAGGGGCACCTGTTACAAACTAGTCAGGGGGGATCAGCAGGCACTGGGGAAGTCCCTGTTCCTCTGAGCACTGCCAGGAGTGACAAGGAATAACGGTCACAAGCTGGTAGAGGGTAGATTTAGGCTAGCTCACAGTCAGGGTGGCTAGGATCTGGAACCAAATTCCAAGAGAAGTGGTGCTAGCCCCTACCCTGGGGGTCTTTAAGAGGAGGTTAGATGAACACCTTGCTGGGGTCGTTTGACTCCAGTAATCTTTCCTGCCATGGCAGGGAGTCGGACTAGATGATCTACTCAGGTCCCTTCCGACCCTAGAAACTATGAAACTATGAAACCTACCCTCCACATCTATGCCCCATAGCTCCATGCCCATGCCCCACTTCCCCTGAGCCTGGGCACCAGGAGGTTGGCAGCAACGCAGGAGAGAAGTTGGCTTTCAGAAGCATAAAGGGGAGGAGGGAGTCTGCAGTCACAACAGCAGGTGCTGCCAGCAGCCAGCCTGGCCTGGCCTGGCCTGACCTGGAAACAGTGTTGGGGAAGCAGGCTGCCTGCAGCCAGCACCAATCTGCCTGCCAGACTCTGGGGAGCAGTCAGGGATGGGAGGCTTGCCCAACAGCCTCCTGAGCGTGGGCCTGCCCAGCTGTCCTGCCATGGTCTGTGGGAACCTGTGTATGCACAAACCATGTTCTGAGGCCAAGCAGCACACAGTCCTCTGGTACAGAGAATCTTATCTCAGAAATAATTCAAACTTTCACAACAGCTTCTTTCTCATGGTTCTTCAGGCCCTGTAGCTGTATTCCAGAAAGGGGCTGCAGTTGGCAGCCAGGATGCACCATCAGGATCACTGGCACCTACAGCTGAGTCCCTGAGGATGCTCCAGCTCTTTAGAAGGAGGACCTAGGACAAGACCCTACCCCTGGATCAGCTGGTGACATCCTCAGAGGGTAGGCTGGCAAACACGCAGGTGTGGCGTGTGGAGGAGATCGCCCACCAGGACAGGTGGTGGGCAGAGGACAAGGCCCACAAGGATGCACTAAACTGACATGAGGAAGCATGGGACTGGCATGAGAAGGCATGGATGGGACTGGGAGGAGCAGGAGTTCTGGGCATAACTGGCAGCCACCCTGGCCCTTGGCAGCCACCCACTGCCCAGCAGCAGGCTCCCTTGTGGTCCTGGGGAGAGGTCTAGTGCTGCCTCCAGTGGCCAGGAGCTCCTATTTGCCTTGGCTCCATGTGGGCACAGAGAAGAAGTTGCCTACAGTGGGATCAAGACTGCACACTAGCCCTGCTGGCCCTGCCCACTGGCTGCCAGGGAGGGAGCTGCCCACACCAAGAGACCAATGGCCATCATTGCCCCTAAGTGAGCCCCCCACATGCCAGGCTCACTACAGAGTGTGTACCCAAGGGGGAACAGTCAGAAGCTGGGGTTCAGGCTGCCTGTCCCGGGGATCCACTCCCTAAATGCCCCCACCTCACCCACCTCACACCCCCTAGCCCAGGATGGTACACACATACAAACCATATTGTAAATAGTTTGCACAGGTAAGAGGGCATTTTATTGGTAGGGTGGGCGGTAGAGGGGCTCTGTTTTTGGGGAACGAGGGTGCAGTCTCTGTTGTTGATGGAGGGGGGAAGGGGAGATGTATTATTGGAAGGGAGAAGGGACAGTCTCTGTTGGGGAGGGAGGAGTTGAGGAGAGCTCTGTTGTTGGGGAGGGACAGAGAAAGGTGGGATCTCTTTGTTGTGAGGGCAGTGAAATGTTTTTTTTTTCTGAGAACTCTCTGCAGTGAGCATGGTGCTGGGGGTGGGCATTGGGGAAGGGGGTCTGTGGGAATTGGGGCAGGGGCTCCAGGAAGGCTACAGCTGGGAGTTCAGGAGGAGGTGGTCAGACTGTGCCTCTCACAGCCAGTGTCTTGGCCCCCACTGGCAGGTGTTCAGCTTGTCTGGGCCTTGGAGGGGGCCCACCACTGTCTCTGTCACCTCAGCTGATGCTCCTGCTGCCAAGCATCCTCAACCCACTGTGCCTCCTCCATCCAGGTCTCATGAAACAGCTCCCCCTGGACCTTGCAGCTGTTATGCAGCACACAGGCTAGAATGATGACCTTGGGGATGTTGGCCTTGGTAAACTCAAGGCAGTTGTGTCATGCCATTGTCTTTTGAAACACTCCACCAGGGCGTGGGTCCAGTCAAGGCACCTTTTGAAGTGGCCCTGGTGGTGGTCCAGCTGGCCAGTGAAGGGTTGCATGAAACAGAGGAGACGCAGGGAGGGAAGTCTCCAGTGAGGAGGGGTGGGACCACCATGGTGCCAGGCTGGAGGCCCAGCACCCTTGGTGCCAAGTGCCTGGTCTGCACCAGGGCCGGCAGGGTGGAGTTCCTGAAGACATAAGAATCATGGGCACTGGCCCCTCAGTCAGCATTTACATCAGTGAAGGCAGTGCAATGGTCCACAATGGCCTGAAGCACCATGGAGTGAAAGCCCCTCTGGCAGTAGGGACAATCACTATGGCATGCACAGGTGATAGGGATGAGGATCTCATCCAGGGCCCCAATGAACTGAGGGAATCCCAGGGCATGGAACCCCACAAGAGGGTCATGCACACAGAGCATGGTATGTGCCAGCACATCCTGGAGGGCACAGCACTTCACCAGGACAGCTGCCCTGGCGGTGGCCTTGCCCATGCCAAAGAGGTGGCTTATGCAGCAGAGGCTGATGAGTGTAGCCAGCTTCAGCAAGGCAATGGCTAGCTGGGTAGCTGGGTGTCCACGGGGAGGGTCTGCTGCAGGGTCTGGCACTGTAGGTGTGGGCAAAACTACTCTAGGAGGACCATGATGGTGGCCCAGGTCAGAACATCTCCAGTCACTGCTCATCATCTCAGGTGGCCTGGACAATGTGCAGCCACCAGTCCTGGCTAGAGGCAGGGAGGCTGGAGGCCCAGGAGGGCATGGACAGCCCAGTGGTGGCATCCAGAGCATGTTGTCAGTGTTTCTGCCAGGGTCCAGCCATCAGAACAGGGTCCAGGAAGAAGATGCATGGTAGCGGGGGGCCTGGAATGGCATGGTGGGGCTGGACAGGTGGCCATTGCAAGTGGGAGAGATGACAGGGCCCAGACAGCCATGGGCCATACGGCAGTTGGAGCAGTGGGCCAGCAGGGCCAGCATGGTGGGCAGCAGGAGCACAGGGATCTGAGCATCACTTCCAGGGGAAGGGGCTAGAGTAGCCATGGTGTGGGGAGCAGAGGTTACAGCAAGAGAGCTGCTGAGTACTGCCCTCACACTGTGCACAGTGCTTCTAGCCAGAAACACAGGGAGTGGGGCTGGCTTTTAAAAATGGTCTCTGGCTGCCAGAGCCTCCAGCTCCCCCTGGGGGGTGGCAGGAGCCTATTTCAGTGTCTCAGGAAGTAGAAGCAGTTTGCTGCCATTAGCTGCAAATCTCTTCTTACTTCCCTGCAAGTGTAAATGCCTGCCTGGAAACATTTACTCATGAGTAGTTTACTCACAAGTAAACTGCTCCCACATCAGATGCACATGTAGACACACACACAGAGTGATCAAGGTTCTCTGTGTTTGACCACCCATATCTATATTTCAATGCAGCCTATCCACTTCAAGGCATTCTTCATTGTCATTTGCTTTAGGGCCATGGAAACAACTATGTTTTTAAAAATATCTTAGCACATTTACTTAAGTTGGTTTCCTAAGAGATTTTTTGCGACCCATTTTATTAGATTGCTTTTTCCTTCCACTGCTGTGCAGAAAAGTTTTAGCCCTTTCTCCTGGAACTCTTGCCAATGGAGACAGAGGAGATTGTGTTCCTTGACCATCACTGTACTGTTTGCTAAGAATGTGCCCTTACTATTAGTGAGAGTGCTGAGGACCCTAGCTTCAGTGTGCCACATAGAAACTGCTACTTGAACAGCAATCTTGAGAAAAGGGCTGCTGCAATAAAGACCCTGTGACCTGTCACCTGGGTATACCACTGACATATTCCTTTTTTCTGGACTGGCTGACTCAATGCAGTGAACAGCATCAGTGAAAAAGGAGCTTGTCTTCACAGGGTTGCTTTAGCATCCAGAACATACAGACTAGTTTCTGACTTCTCTAATACAACCACTTCGTAACTGAATTATAGATAAGCCTTCCCCAGAGACAATGTATTGGAAATAGCTTAGGTTTATACAAACCTAAGCTACAAAAGGACCTAAAGACCTAAGTCCTGTTTGTTTGTTTCTGTTAGTCAAAAACATGGAGCCTCAAAATCTCCTCCTCCAGCTCCCACCTAATAGTGGAAATAGTACACAAAGCCCTAAGTTTTGGCAATTAAATTCATAAGGTGCCCAAAGAGCCACATCTCAGCATGCCTAGAACTGTCTAGGCTTTAGCAATCCTGAGCTGAGCTCAGGAGTTAATTCAGAACCATGAACCATACTAACTCCCAATGTCACCAAAGTTGTATAAACTAGGCATTATTCTGTCTCCTCTAAGGAGCTTGATCCAGAGCACTGAATCAAACCCAACACAACAATGAAAGGCAAAGGTCCTGGAATGGTTCTCACCTTTTAGCCAATGATCTAGTGATTTAGGGCATTCTTCTAAAAAGGGAAGCTTGATTCCAGACACTTAGAAATAGTAGGAGCCAAATGAAGATAAATGCAATAAGAATTAACAGCATGGCTTTTTTCAACAGCTGCCAGGGACTTTGTTATTTTGGGAGGGTTACTTTGGTAAACATAAATAATAAGGTTGCTGCTGCTTGAGCTTCTTATGTACAGTTTAATTTTATGTGTTGAAGTAGTGAAAATCCAAATGCCAGATTTTTACATCTTTACATTCAGGGAGATATGAAATAGTTAAGGAATAATGACCTGTCAACTGCCTTAAATACTTATGAAAAAAAACCAGTCTATTTATATATGCTACCTGTAAGCTGTACTTTAATGTCTTTATAAGCTTATTTTATGTGCTGTAAAATCTAGCATGTAAAATAAACTGGATAAATCAGTACAACTGGATCCAGTTTACCTGAATCTGCTTATGGGCTTTTTGTCCTGTAATGTGAGCATTATGTTTGTTACAGGCTAAAGATTTTCTTCACTGTAAGGCAAAAAGAAGCAGTCAATGTTTAGGATGAGTTCTTTACCTGCAAATATTCACTTCAGTGTCTTCTCTAATGAATGAAAAAGTCTGACTTGTTATTACCTGTCAAGCCTTGACAAAAAAGTGCAATGCAAATGACTGAAATAGCACTCAAACTATTTCCTTTCTTCCATAGTAATTTCTTGTATTTCTGTATACTTCAGACTGACACTTGATTGTCAGTGAGGCAACCCATAATAAAACAGTTTTTGTAGAGATGCTGGCCCACAAGCAGAAGGAATTACAGCCAGAACTAGGTGTTGCATTGACCCTGGGTTTGACCCAGCCCCTATACCTTTGTTCCCGGAGGGCACAACCCTCGGACTGACCATAACACCTGTCAGCTGATAATAAGTAAGTTTATTGATATACAGTGATAGAAAATAAAAGCAATGCAGGTAAAATAAATACAGTATATATTAGCCAAATTCCCCAGTCCCAGAACATACACACAAGGTGAGCGGTCTGTCCATCTGGTATGTAAATGTCACCTCGTGTCCTTTGCTTAAGTGTCCACCATCGCCAGCCTTAGAGATTGGGCTGATGTCAGCTGCTTCTTCTTCTGTTTTTAAAACTCCTTCTTTTGTATTCTTTCTTCTCCTGGTGACTTCTGATGACTCTTGATCCGACTGTCCCGTGTTGTCATCCAAAACCCCATTTTCACAAATCTATCATATGCCCACCTCCTAATTTGAGACTTTACCGGTGTTCTCCCAGTTTGTTTCCCCAGAACTAGAAAGGTTAAGGCTTTTTGTAAGCAGGCACTAGTGCCCTGAAGCCCTGGAGCCAGCCCTATCTCTATTATGAAATAAAGTTTAGATGTTTTCAGTTACCCAGGATGTGTGGCCTTGCTGTTTTCCTGCATGGGTTAGACACTCTGTCAGCTTCTGCAGGCTGGGAGCCCTGTGTAACTTTGAGACACGAGCTCTTTAGAAATCAATGAACCCTTTATAATACATATATCTATACCTGTAAGACAATTCCCTCAAAAAACAAAAACCCTTTAAACACCATCTTTAAGCCAACAGCAATATGTTAGGCTATGTGCAGACATTCAAAAAGCGTGAGGCAGAGGCAATCAAATGTATGCAGATTTCTGTAAGCGTAGGTTAGTTTGGGAGTGAATGAATACATGTTTGCCCTTTGGTGTGGAGGGCGAGGTGGGGGGGACACACAGGCTGCCTGCATTGGCCAAGGCCAACAGTTAGGGACAATGCTGCAAACCTCCCAACAGGTCACATGGGGTCCTCAGGCTGCTGGAGACTGCCAAAAGCAGCTTAGCACCTGGGCTGGGGCTCTCCTGGAAGCCTAGTGGTTGGGGGCATGCTCACCTGTGCCTGGCAGCCAATCAGGGGTGGCCCAGGTGCTCCAGAGAAGGAAGGATCAGATCCCTTGGAGCTCTGGCACAAGCAGCAGCCAGTAGCAGGATGTACCCAGAAGCCAGGGAGGCTCACGCCAGGCAGCAGGGAAAAAGGGGTTCACCAAGGGAAGGTTCAGGTTCCACAGAGCTCAGGCACAAGTGGCAGCCGGCAGCAGGAGGAAGTGGTGTGCTCCTTTCCCTGCTGCCCAGCATGAGCCTCTGGGGCTGTCGGGTGTGTCTTGCCAGAGCTCCAAGGGGCCTAATCCTTCCCTTGGCACAACCCTCCTGTCCCTGCAGCCCAGCATGAGCCTCTTGGATTGCCAGGCATATCCTGCCACTGGCTGCTGCTGATGCCAGATTTCTGAGAGGCCTGGTCCTTCACTCAATGGAGCACCCTGTTCCACCACCCAGCATGAGCCGGGGTCACACTGCAGCCACCACAAACCATCCTTCCTCCTATTACTAATGGAGCATTTGCAAAGTGCAAATGCAGTATGACCACAAATACTCAGATGAATACATATCACTTCCTACTTTCCAACATATGAACACATCAGCCAACATAGAAATGAATCCAAGTGTTAGAATAAATTCATTATGAACTAGTTATCTTTATTTTCCACTCATGTTCACTGCATTACTGAACATTATGTGCTATAGACAAAAAATTAGGCACTAACATAATTAAATAACTGATAGAAAATATTTTACAGATAGTTTGTATCTGTAATTTTGTGTGGCTGTGGGGGTCCCTGTTTGGGTTTTCTGATGCCAGGGTTGCATTCTCACAGATTGGTGCCTGAGCACTGGAATACTCAAGGGCTCTGTGTCAGGTCTGTGTATACATTATGGGGTACTTTATGATGGGGTAGAGAGGGGGCATGGCCCAAGGACATGGAAGCCCAGGTGTAAGGGCTCATGCAGGAACAGACACCTCCCTCCTCCCCACAAACCTGCCTGCATCTGATAGCTGGCCAGAGGTAAGCGGTGGGCCTTGGAAAACAGTATGTGCTAGCTTGGCTATGTGACAGGCCAGGGACAGTTACCCATGGGCACTTGGCCAAAATAGCCGATGTGGGGTGAATGTTAGCACATGTCCCTGCCAGGGGAAGGTAGCAGGGTTGGGGGCCACAAAGGCACCCAAGATGCTAGTGGACTACAACCTAACATGAATCAATAGGGAATATGGTACAGAGGTTCAACACACTGGTCTAACTTAAAGCAAGAAAGTTTGAGTGCACATCTATCCAGGTCTATTTTAAACCAGGTTCCGCCATCTGTAAGCCAGTCTATTTGCTGAACTTCTGTTTTGTTATTGGTGTAGACCAGTTCTTGGTCACTTATACTGGTTTATGTGTAATGTCTATACCTGGCTGTAACAGGAGGCTTGCTTGGGGCCGATTTAACTGTGGCCCGCCCACCTGTTTTTGAGCTAACCACCCACCTTCTCTCCTGCCATGCCTTGTTGTTAATTAGTTAAATGATGTATTTAAGTGGGAGGCTGCCTATTTCCTGTCCTGGTGCCAGGGGGCACTAGCTGCGGCTCCGTTCCTCCCCTACACTGCAGCCCAAGCCTTGCAGATGGCATCTCAATGTTATTATCACCGGCCCCCACACTGGGCCCCAGAATCCTACTCATTGACTCATTGAATCCCACCTGGATTCCTGTCTTCAGGCAGTCTCATCTGCCTTCATACTGGGCACTATAGCTCCCTGAACTGCTTCCCCTTCAGGTGTGATTTCCCTCCCCCCCAGGACCTTTGGCTCATCTAGCCTTGGCCCACCTCCAGGCCAGTCAGAACCCAAGGACCGCAGCTCTTGGGCATTCCTCGTGGTGGGCCCCTGGCCCTTTGACCCTTCCAGTTCTGGCCCCAGCATGGACCAGTCAGGGGAATTTCAGACAGGCCTGAGTCTATGGCCTTTTCTCTCTCTCAGAGGGTCCACCCTCCATGCCCTCCAAACAAGGGGTAACCCACCTGGTTGTGAGGGCAGGGGTTAAGATACCCTGACCCACCTTTCAGCAGTGTGGTAACTGGCCTAGCATTTCCTGGGGGCTCCTGCAGCACTGAGAGCCCCACCAGGCCACCCACTCCTGGTGGGGTGCAGTTTTAGATCGTACCCAGGACCAGGAACCTCCTATCCATCCCCTACACCTCCTCCCTTACCTCCAGATGATACCAGCAGCCATGCAGCCAGGTGATGTTGTTGTCTGCTTCCAGCAGCAGAACTGCCCTGTTTATATGGGAAGCCCTAGATTCACAATAGCTGCTCTCATAAGGCACCTGGCAGCTGCCAGCTCCAGGCCCTTAAAGTGGCAGGCACAAACAGTGCCCTGCCACTCTAGCCTTATAATGTAATAGAGACCTCTGGAGACATAGTTTAACTTGCAACTCATAATCTGTAGTTTTATGACTCCGCCTACACTAGTGGACATGGGTTAAAATGTTTTAATCTGAAAGCAGTTAAAAGAAAAGTCTTTCATCCAAGGCATAAAATCTTAATTGTAGCTACATTTGTAGGCCAAGACTGGGATATGACCACTGTGACAGGCACCACAAAAATATGTTGGATTGAAGTACAGCATAGGGAAGCTGTCCATACTCCCTATTGGCTCAACACTGCTCCTTTCAAAGGGAATGACAAATTTATCATTTATTTCAGCAAGGCAGTATTCTTTTTCCGGGTCTAGCTTCCTTGAGCTTAGAAAATTGATAAGAAAGCTTCCTGAAGAACCAGCAAAAACTTTAACCTATGAGTCTAAAACCACTGCAGCAACATAATGGAAGCTAGGCAATGTACAGAGAATATAAGATATGCTATTGAGATACTAAACTAAAATAGTAAAAAAGAAGCATGAATGTTGATTCAATATTCAAATGTCCTCAAATTTCAAAATTAAATTTGTTCCTACACTTTGACTTGCTGCACAGGCCACAGTGCACAAGCCACATATCTGTGGGAACATCTACACATGCATTTAGTCATTACCAGATATACTATGCAGTAAGTGATCTGGGTCGGTGTCTGTACGTGCAGAGACCTGGCACTAAATTTAATGCCAGATCCCTCCAGCCTTGTCATATGCCCTTGTGACCACCAGGGGGAGCTCCATCCCGCTGCCCCAGCTGCCAGCACTTGGCAGCCATATTTGAAGCAAGACCCAGCTGCCAGCACTTGGCAGACATCTTTAAAACATAGCCCTGCTCAAAGGAGCAGCATGGCACACTCAGGCAGCACATGACAGCTGTGTATATGCCCCTACATGTTCCTGTGCTATGCCTGCTCAGCCCCTGGTCCTGGCAGTGAGAAACAGGGTCCTCCAATCCTGCTGGCTGCCTTGCTTACCCTGCTGGCCTGCCATGGTCATCGTTACCTAGCCCATGGCCAACTCAGTCCACCTGGTTTCCACCCACACAGCGCTGCCTGTCTGTCCACTACACACCCTCTCAGGGATCCCACCACCACACAACTGGTGCCAATAGTGATTATGATAAGGGGCTCCAGGAGGGCATGGCTGGGGCTACCACCACTCTTCTGGACCTCCAGCCCCACCATCTCTGATCCCACAGTACCAGCTGGGATGGTGGCAGCACCTGGTGCAACAGGACTGGGACAATGATCAGTGAGTCAATGCCTTTCAGTTGACCTGGGTCACCTTCTCTGATCTGCTTCACCAGCTTCAACTCTACCTGGAGCATGAGGATGCTGGCATGCACCCAGCCCTCCCTGCTAATACCTGCCTGGCCCTGGCACTGCTCAAGCTGGCCATGCCTGCCAGCTTCTGTTATATGGGCCACTTGTTCAGTGTGGGCAAGACCACCTTTGGGGAGGCCATTCTGGTAGTGTTCATCACCCCCCCCCCGGATGTGCTGGCAGACATCATTCTCCTTTTCCATAACATCCAAGAAGTGGTGGCAGGGTTCTGTGTACTGGGGTTCCCCCAGTCTATCATGGCCCCAGACAGGACCCATATACCAGTCACCTGCCTGCCTCACAGAGATTGCTCCTAATATTGATGCAAGGGTTTCCACTCCATGGTCCTGCAGGTAACCACTAAGGCACATTCATGCACATTAGTGCCAGCTGGACAGGAAGTGCACATAATACCTATGTATTCAGAAACTCAGGACTGGCCATGCTGGTGGAGAGTAAATGCTTCATACTGGGAGTGGAGGGCCTGTAGCTAGGTGCTACTGTTATTCAACCCCTGTTCATCAAGGACTCAGCATACCTACTCCTGCCCTGGATGATGAGGCCCTACAACGACCACCTGCTCCCACTCCCGCAGGCCCACTCTAATCCATGCCTGGGCCAGAGCCATGCCCTTGTTGGCTGTGCCTTCAAAGGCCACTGGTGCTTCCTCACTATCAAGGTGGCCAAGAACAACCTCCCCTAGGTTATCATCACAACTTGTAGGCTACCCAATATCTGTGAGGCCTGGGGAAATTTGTTCCATGAGGCCTCGGCACAGGAGGCACAGTGGGTGGAGCTGACCTGGTGGTGGGAGTACAAGATACAGTGGCATCAGTAGCACTGAGTCCCCCACAGCGTGGCCCTAGGTGAGGTGTGCACCCTCCAGTGGGAGCCAGAGCACTGTGTGAAAGAGGCTCTCATGGACCACCTCATGTAGCACTCCTCCCTGTAGCCTGCCCCCCCATCCACACACTGCATACCCCTGCTCACCCCCAGCACCACTCTTATGCCAGTTACACGTTTAAACAAAAAAATCCCCATCCCCTTCCTCTCCCTCCTGAAGATACAGAGCCCCTTCCACCCTCAGTAAAACAGAGCCCCCTTTCCCCTCCCTCACCAATAAACAAAGCCTCTCCACCATCCTCCTCACCCACCAGCAATAAAAACCCCTCTTCTCAGTTTCAAAACTATTTTAAAAAACAGAGTCTATGTTTTTTGTTGTCTTAGAGTAGGGGGCTATGGGGTAAGGACACCTGGGGGTCAGACCCAAAGGGCAGGTGGCCAGCAACCAAGCCTTGTAGTGGAAGTCCACTTCCAGGTCTGCCAGAAAGCATGCCAGCAGGGCCTCTGGACATCCCTGGCTCAGCAATTTGCTTTGGGGGGACTGCAGGTACCCCCTCAGACCCAGGAGGCACCAGTTGCAGAGCTGGCGGGGGGCACAGTGGGGGCCCCTACACACTCTCCAGCAGACCCAGAAGTGGATCAAAAATGCTTCTGGTCCACTTTTGGGTCTGCTGCCAAGTGTGCTGGGAACATCCCATGCTCCTGTGGGATTCTCCATCTGCCACAGCATTGCAGAATTGATGAGCCATCTGATACGATGAGGTATATAGAAAAAAAAATTAAGGCTGTGCCTATGTCAGAATTGCTGAATCTTTCTGAATTTCTCTGAATCAATTTGGAGGGTTCCAATCTGATTCAGAGAGATTAAAGGGTCTCCTGATTTGATTTGGATTCAGAAATTCAGCCAAATCTTTGTTGAATTGAATCAGGGACCCCAAAGTTTTGCACAGCCCTACTGCCTGGGCCCGGATGTCATTCTGATCCCTCAAAAGTTGGAGGTGCTCCTGCTGTGGGTCCAGGAGTTCAGCCTGGAACTCCCACTCTACGTGGTCTTGCACCTCTTCCAGTGCCATCTCCCAAGCAATATCCTTTACCTGCCACCTCTCCTGGTGGGTCAGATCCTCCTCCTTCCAGGCCTGAGACCACTCCCCCCACTCCTCAGCTACTGCCACCAGTCACTGGAGCAAAACTGGATATTATTGATACATTTAGCATTTAAGCTTCCCCAGATAATATTATCTGACTTCAGGCAAGTCACCTTTCTTTTTATCTGTTTCCATTTGCCATCTTATTTACAAGGTAGATATAATAGGAAGCCAAGGGGCATTTAAGAAAAGCTGCAGTAATCTGGCCTGGGCCTGGACAGGCAGGTAGCTAAAACACAGACTAGCTGCTAAGAAACCAGCCAGTAACCATCAGGCAGTCTAAGAGCTACACAGATGAATGTTGCTCCAGGAAGTATCATCCCAAGGGAACAATCACTGAGATGTAACCTGTTCACAGGTCCATAAGAAGCTCCAAAAGCTCAGAGTTTCAGGAAGCTGCGCTAAACCCTAAAAGGGAACACAGGCTGGTCCACAGTGAGGAGCTACCCTGGAAGAATGGCCAACCAGAAAGCCCTATCAGAGACACCTGGTCGGGGATAAGGAGCCAAATGACCAAAGAGGTGGGGCTGAGGCAGTATATAAAATTAAGCTATGGAGGAGTCTGGCTCTGCAAGCTTCCTGGAAAAGAGCTCTGTTCTGAGATGGTTAAGGCAGAACAAGGGGCTTAGAGCCCACTGCTACAAGAACTGCTGTCACGGAAGAGACACTGTGGCAAGGTAGTTGTGGCTGGAGTAAGTGACTGAGCTCTTACTACAAAGAGAGATTGTGGGTGAATTTCGGGGCTGTGGGCTTGTAAGGAGTTAAACCCAGGATGCAACAGGTGTTAATGGTACAACCAGCATGCTTCGAGTTTGGGTTGAGGTTAGTATGCCTGTGTTTATTCTGTTATAGTTTAGATTGGAGGACCGGGAAGATTTGGAGGTCTCATTAGTGCCAGAGAAGCATGGGAGGTTTGAGCCTGCTGAAGGCAGGGCCCAAACTGCAGTAGCCTGAGAAGGTGGTAATCAGGGTCAGGGGCCCAGCACAAGACAGAGATGTAAACAGAGCCAAGTGCCTGAAAGAGGTGGAACCAGGGGTCAGGGACCCATAGCCCAAGAAGGCAGAGACAAGGGCCAGGGGCCCAGTACTTGGAAGAGGAAGCAAGGTCAGAGACCTATTGCCCAAGAGGATGAGACTACAGTTCTTTATGGGGTTAGACCCACGCCCTCAAGAGACAAGACTAGAGCCCTTAAAAGGGTGAGGCCAGAACCATAGAAGGGAAAGGCCCAAGCTCTTAAAGGTACAACACCAGAAGCCCAGACCCAAGAAAGATGAGACCAGAGTTTGAGCCCAAAAGCCTAATCTTGCACAGTGGATCAGGGCTAAAGGGTCCAGCAAGAGGAAAGAAGTGGAAGCCAAACAAGGTAAAACCCCAACAGGAGACAGAAAGGCCTGAAATATGACTGGGGCCAAGTGCCCTGCAGTGATTGGCCAGCAACACCTGCAAAACATGGGCATAGCTGTAGCGGAGGTCAGAAGCCTTTAAGATGATTAGACACCTGAAAGCGCACAGATGGGCCAGAAAGGCCCAAAGTAGTATCTAAGGGCAGAACAGACTGTGAGGAACTGGGATACTATAGGAAGAACAAGGCTCACTCTGGGACCCTGGGGCATCTTCCCTTTAGCTTAAGTAAGACCTTAACAGGAAGGTGTCAGGCAAGAGCAAAGAGGGCCAGAGCAGGGCAGGATGCACTAGGCCACCAGGGGGCATAATAGCCTACCCTGGGGGGCTTGGTCTGCTGTAATAGAATTGTTTGATGCTTTTGCTGTTGAAAAGAAGAGAAAATGTCAGTTCTGATGAATAATTCCAATATATTAAGAAATAAAAAAAAAAAAAACTTTGAAAAAAATCCACATTTTGCTTTATTTGACATGTTAAACTGAAATCAAACAAATAAAAAATACTTTCAGAGGCTGATCTAAAAAGGTTCAGGTTCTCAGTTTAATCTTCTCAGAAAAAAAAGCAAAGTTTTATGATGGAAGAACTCTGGAAGAAAGTATTCTCTTTGTTACTTCTTGATGAATTGTACGTCTTGAGCAGCTTTTTCTAGGTAGAGACATCCTGTCAGGAGTCAGGGCAGCAGGCAAGCTAAAATGCACCAGTTACCTGAATGGACCTTGTTGCCAGCTGAGTAAGCCTGGCTGCCAGGAGCCTAATTAGTCCTTCTAGTCCTAGTTGCTTGCATGAGCATGGCTGCTTGCTTATCAGCTCTTTCAGTGCCTAGCAGGCTACTCAACTTTTTGTCTATCTGTGGGCTCCTGGCTCCTTGTTTCCTGGTTCCTGACTGTTTGTTGATAGTTCCCTAATTTCTGTGTATTGGCTTCCTAGCTTCATCCTTGTTCCTGGTTTCTACCCAGTGGTTCTTGGCTCCTAACCCAGCCCCATCTGCTTCTTGCTCCTAACTTCAGTTCAGACTCCTAAGTTCTGATAGATAGCTTGTGGTTTTAATTAGGCAACTGCCTACATTGTGGTTATTTACAGCTACAGCTGCCTACTCTTCACCCCCTGGCTAGTGCCTCCAATCTGGATCCCTACTTTCTGTGTATTGCCACCCCATGTTGTGACTCTATCATGGTAACTGCCTATGTCACAGTCTCTTATGTCTTGACCCACCAGATGCTGACCCCCTGACACATAACTTGCTTGGACCCTCATCTTCTGATCTTGTTTCTTTCCAATAGTGGCATAAGAAGCAGAATTGGCACCTGGGACAAACCCCATAGGAGAGCTGGCAGAGAATGGGGAGCACACCTTCCCAAGAGCAGAGGTTCCAAGAACATGGGGGAAGGCATGTGTGTTCTGAGAGTGAAGGGGTCATGGTTACAAGAGTGACTGAAGGATAGGGCAAGGCAGGGGATACAGTGGTCTTACAAATCCCAGGAACCTCTAAAGATGTTGCTGTTGCTATTGTTTCATGCTCTGCCTGCCCTTGCTGTTTCTCTTAAAGCAGCAGTAGCAGTCAGTGATTGTTTTGGAGTTCCAGCATGGGTATGCTATGGAAGGCTCAGACTCTGCAGGGAAGAGGACGATTGTGACACCCCTCCTAACTTGGTGACCATGACAGGTACCACTCTTGCCTACTCTGCTTCCCAGTTCCCTGGGTAGTAACCCTCTAGGGTCAAGCCCTGACCCTCCATGTCCTAGTCATAACCCTGATGTTTTTCTCTTAGTATGTGCCTGCATTGTACTAAGCACAAAAGAGCCTTAGTTTTGCTTAGGGACTTTAGGCAATTTGTAATTTATTAATGTAATTAATAATCATAGTACAGTGATTAAGATTCCATAATTACCTCAGTTTTCAAAAAGGAAGAGTGTGGTTTAACTTGGAGAGGGCAGGAAAAAAAGTCTCCCAAGATCTACAAGCTGACATCAAAGGGCAGAAATCATTCTAAATGAGCTGTAAGTGGCATTTTTAACAAGCATGTGATTTCCCCAAAACAAACTTGTACACATTAAATGATTATCACCCATTGGCAACATGTAGGCAGGGAATGGGGGGGACATATGCCCCCCAGATTTCTGTGATGACAGCAGATCATAGGATGGCAGCCATTCATGGACCCAAGGCCTGGCAGCAGCAGGGGCAGCAGTGGAGAGTTGTGCCCTCCCCACCTTCCGGCTACTGGCAGCACTTATACATCACCTATGATATCACCTATAGTGTACAACACAGCCAGATATGTCAGAAATGTCACTGAGCATTCATTTTAAAAAGGCACTATAAATCAGTGTGAAGAGTTCAGTTCAGGTACTCAAACCACTTGCAAATAGGAAGTTTGTGCAAGAGAGAGAAAGACAGGGAGAGAACATGCAAACATGCATGAGTATATGTGGGTGCATCTACATGCTCAATTAAAGCAAACTAATAAACTCTAGAGTTTATTGCCATTTGCATGTGTACCTGGGATCCCAGCACACTGAGCTGAGTTGGAGCAGCCGCAGCTGGCTGGAGGCCCAGGGGGTCAGCCTGACAGCTCAGGGCTCCTCCCTCTGGTTTAACATGCTGCAAAGGGGTGGCTAGGCTGTGAGGCTGCTTCAGAATGGGGCTAGCCAGCAGGCAGCCCCCACACTAAAGCACCTTGTATCCCACCCAGCCAGAACAGCTGCTGTATTATTTTTTTTTACTCTGAAGCAGGATAGTACTTGTAATTTACAAGTTCTTACACGTATTTACAAGTACTATATTGCTACAAAGTTTATTAGCTTGCTCCAGCCTAGTAAGAGTGCACATGTAGACACTGAGACATTTACTTTGCAGCTAATTAGTTTACTGTGCAGTAAATGTCTTGTGTAGGTGTACCTGTGTATGTAAGGAATATGTATTTGATTAAAAAGGTCTAACTGTGGATACTGTCCAGGGAAACATAGAATAATTACATACCCATCAGCTCCTACTGACCTCAGCATATAATAAAAGGCTCTGCACTTTGTTGTACAGGAAATTTAAAAAACAAAAAAACCTTTCCATTAGTAAAAAAAACAAACAAAAAACCCAAAAAACAAAACCCCCACCCCACCAGACATGTCTACATGTTCATCAATGCATTTTTTCTAATGCACATTAAATGTAGCACCTCCAATATGAGTTACTAAATAAATCTGCATTAGGCTGCACTAATGCACAATAGTATAAGCACACACTTTTTTAGTGACACTTAGTACACAGTAGCCTATTCTATTGCCCGTTAGTGTATTAGCATGGGGTTTTTTGCATTGCTTTAATGCACAGTCAAATAAGTTACTGTGCATTAAAGCACACACGTAAATGCACCAACTAAGAATGTAGTTCTGTAACATAGGCAAAAGAGAAAAGCAATATTTCAGGTGAAATTTGAAATGAAATGGAGACCTAATGAGACAGAGATCTAAAGGAAGAAACTATAGCTTCTGTGGAACCTCTTTGCTTTTGCATAGCAACAATACTGATTGCCATGAATTCATGATCCAACATTTTTATATCAAGAGTTTACAATAATAAAAGTAACAGTGTAGAACAAAATAAGTCAAAATTTATAATGAGAGGTAGCCAAGAGGCTTTGATGATATGAAGGAATGTCTTTTGGGGAGAGGAATATAAAATCATGTTCAGACTGTATGTGGCTATTTGACAAACTAACACAACCAAAGAACACTCTGGTTTTAGTCCTAGGAAGCAAGCCAGGTAAAATAAATAAGATTGATGCTGGCTAGTGTTCAAAATTTTATCATAACATTAGCAAATTTGAAATGCTCTTGAGTTTTTTGTTTAAGGTATCATATAGGACATTTAAATCACAGGCTAATGTAAGTAGAGTTCATGATACTGGAACCAGAAACTTTGCGGCAGTATGGATCACTTCCCACTTATATAGAACCAGCAAGCAGAGCTATTATAATTACAGCTACTAGCTAGCAAAGTACAGGGGCTCCACTTGCCATAAATCCATGGACCAACATCTGTATATCAAACAACCTTTCACTGCATCATATATGGAAACAAATGGAAATCTGCCCACTTTTCAGAAGAATGAAAGGCCCACAAGAAGGGGGTGCTCTTTTTAGCAAACAGCAGCATGTTTCAGTGGACTGAATACGAGATCAGAAGTCCTAGATGAAATTCTGTATTGGGACTATACTATGACAGTTAATTGAGTTTTGTTTGGTATAGGCTTTATTGGTGACCTTGTTTAAATATGTTAGGTAGAGAATATTTTTAAATGAAAATATTTAGATAGCAGAGTGAGTACAAATATATGATTCTGACTCTGCCACTGACTCTGTGTGAAGTTGCCCAATAACAATCTCCTGGTTTATTAAAATACTTCTCTACTTTAATGAAAAGTTAAAAAGTTTGTGTATATTGCTTGGTAACAGATATGTTAAACAGCATTAATCTTGTGTTCAGGATACTGGTTACTGTGATATAAATATTAAAAGTGTAAAAAATGCATAGCTGACTCAATGCAGAATATATCCCAGTAGACACAGAATTTATGTCAGAATCTATTTAAGAAAGTAACACTAAGTGTGAAGGTACATGCTGTGCTTGGAACATACTAAGGGAACTTAAAACATGAGTGTGCACACATTAACACTTTTTAATTCAGGGGTGGGCAGTTATTTTGAGTGGAGGGCTGCTTACTGAATTTTGGCAAGCCACAGAAGGCCTCATGTGTAGCCTTGCCCATTGACAGGTGCCCCACCCCTGGTTGTTATCTTGGGACCACAAGTCCTGCCCCCTAATCTCTGATCTTTGCCACCAAAAGTTCCTCCCTTTGCCCCACGGAAGTACACCTTTCAGCACGGGGTTTTGCCATCTCTGAACCAGAAAAATACCAAATTATATTCCAAAAATCAAACATGTTCTACAACATTCATTAATTTCATTTTTAAAAATTGTTGTTCTGATTTACATGCATTTGTATAGTATACATAGAAGTGATAGTATAATAGTTTAAAATCAAGTCTTATTCTTGTATCTTGTGGGAGGGAGAGTAGGCATAGGTTTGTGGGTATGAGGGCTGTGGAGGAGGGTGCTTGTGTTGGGGAATTTGTGGTAGGTTGGATAGATATGGGGGTGTGGGTGTGTGAGATGTGGTTGGGTGTGAGTTTTGTGGGGGGGCTATGAGTGTGTGGGGGGAGGGTGGCTGGGGAGGGTTTTGGCTTGCTTGGAGGGGGAGAGTTTGCCCCCTCCCACTCCCGCAGCAGGCAGAGCCCCCACCAGTGATCCTGCAAGTCCTGGCTCTGCACTCCTGCCACTCCTTGGCCTGGGGTACTGGCACAGCCCCGTGCTCCTGCTCACTGCCACTTGCTCCCCATCTGCCACTGCCACCCTTCTCCTTCTGGTTCCCCACCCCCTCCCTTCCTCCTGATGCTCCAGCTGTGTTCCCAGCACTAGATCTGCAAATCACATGATGCCAGAGCGTGGCAGCCAGGTGGGTGGGGAAATGACTGTGGCAGGCAAGGGAAGGGACAGCAAGTGGGCACGTGGAGCACAGTGACAGCCAAGAGGGTGCTCAGGGCCCATGCCAGTGCACGGGGGCCCACACAGGTGGGGCCCAGATTGGGGAGGCAAGAGTGTGGAGCCGGGCTGCCAGGGGCTCTATGGAGCTGGGCTGTGCTGCTTAAACAGGGAGAGGAGGGAGCCAGCCTGGATCCACAGAGCACATGGCAGCCCAGCCTTCCACTTCTGCTGCTCAACTCTGGGCCCCACCAGCAGTAGCCCTGCTGCACTAGCATGGACCCTGCACTCCCACCCATGTGTCGGTGAGCTCCGTGCACCTGCTTGCTGCCCTTTCTTCCCACCTGCCACAGCCATTTCTCTACTCCCCTCACCCACCCATTGGCACCATGTGGTTTCCAGCTGCAGCACCAGAACCACAGGAGCCAGCCTGGTCTGGGCTTGAGGACTGGGGCAATTGCCCACTGTCCTCCCTTGTCTCCCTCCCCCACCTCCTTCTTATCTGTATTTTCTTCAGTACAGGGAGGCAGGAACAGTCTTAGACCAAGCTGGTGGCCTTCTACGACCAGGTCACCAAATCCTTAGATGCAGGGGTAGCGGTGGACAAAGTCTTCCTAGACTTTTGGAAGGCCTTTGACACTGTCTCTCACCCCGTTCTCATTAAGAAAGTGGGGAATGGTGGTATTGACACCTACACAGTCAAATGGATCACCAACTGGCTGGAGGGCTGCACCCAGAGAGTGGTGGTGGATGGGTCATTTTTGACCTGGAGGGATGTGGGTAGTAGGGTTCTGCAGGGCTCAGTCCTCGGACCTGCACTGTTCAACATCTTCATCAGTGACTTGGACAAGGGAGTAAAAAGCACCCTGTTCAAATTTGCTGATGACACTAAGATGTGGGGGAATGTGGGCATGTTAGAAGGAAGGAATAGGCTGCAATCAGACCTAGACAGGTTACAGGGGTGGGCATATCAGGCTAGGATGGGATTCAACACTGACAAGTGCAAGGTGATGCACCTGGGGAGGAAGAACCAGCACCATACCTATAGGCTGGGGAACTGCCTTTTCATCAAAGCAGAGGCAGAAAAGGATCTTGGAGTCATCATTGATGCCAAGATGAACATGGGCCGACAGTGTGGGGATGCAGACAGGAAGGCCAATGGCACCTTGTCATGCATCCACAGATGCATCTTAAGCAGGTCCAGGGAGGTGATACTCCCCCTTTATGTGGCACTGGTTAGGCCGCACCTGGAATACTGCATCCAGTTCTGGGTGCTCACTTTAAGAGGGATGTGGACAACATGGAGAGGGTCCAGAGGAGGGCCACTCGCATGATCAGGGGACAGCAGGACAGACCCTACGAGGACAGGCTACAGAACCTGAACCTCTTCAGCCTCCATAAGAGAAGGCTGAGGGGGATCAACTGGCCATGGCAGGGGGCTGGACTTGATGATCTGCCCAGGTCCCTTCTGACCCTACTAACTATGAAATTATGAAACTTGGTTTGTTAAATCCAGTCTGCAGGCCATATTTTGCCTGCCCCTATGTTAAATGATGTTAAGTGCCTTCTGGGCATCTCAAAGTTACATTATTTCAGGCAAAGGTCAACCCAAGAATGTGCTATCTAGCTTACATTAAGGTAACTTCATACTGCTTCATGGAAATAAAATGAATAATTTGTTATCCTCCAGAATATCAGGGGATGCATCTACACATGCTATTACTTCGCATGAGTGCACCATTTGAATGTGAGCCCAGGAACAATGAACTCCAGAGCAACAGTTCCAGTTTATTCATGTGCAGCACATGCAGCTGGGTCAGAATAGGCCTGGCTAAAAGGGGGACTACGAAGTCAGCTTGCCAGCCTGGGACTGCTTCCCATGGCTCAACGTGCAGTGGAGGGCCTGGCAAAGACACAAGGGTCCTCTAGCATGGTGCTAGCTGACAGGCAGCCCCTGCACTGAAGCACTCTCATGCCCCAGCCAGCTCTGTCAGCATCTACACATGCAGTGCTGCAGAGTAAAAAATACAAGTACTATCCTGTTATGGAGTAAACTAATTTACTTCAGCCTAATAGGGGCACATGTGTAGATACTGAGATAGATGTTTACTGTGCAGCTAATTAATCAGCTCTAAGGTAAACATCTCACATAGACATGCCCAGGATGAACCACTCTGTCCCCCCACACACACTTCTCCTAATCTGATTTATAGCTATCTTCCCCAAATTCTAGTTTTTCTAAGATCTTTAAAATTATTATCTCTTTTCATCTAACTTTTTATTTGTCTTCCACTGTATTTTTAAATATTTAGTTCATATCTGAAGTGTGACTTTTCTGTGTGGTTACATTTTTAGATGTGGTAATGATGCCAGAGAGTCCAGCCTTCCTATGATCCAAGGCCCTGTTTGGAACTGCAACATCCCTTCATAAAACAACCCCTAATAGAAAAAAAATAAAAGTTGTGTTTGTTTGTTTTCCTTGGTTCATAATAAAAAGTTTGCAGCAGGCAGATGAATCTGCAGCTGCACAAAAACATTCAGTCCCTGATTACAGTCAATTACTTGCTCAAAAAAATAAAGCTGGGAAATAGAAGGTATTTATGTAATGATTTGAGCATGGATATACTGTGATCATGCCAATGCAGATTACAAATTAAAACATCAAATAAGCTAATACAGCTAAGCAAAAAGCATCTGGAAAGAACACAGCAGAGGAACAAAGTAAATGGCACAAAGCATGGGGTAACTAGAGCAATTATCCAAATTAAAAGTAAGATTAAGAAGTAAATGTTTTCCTTCAAACAGATGATGTAGATCATAATAGAAGGATTTCCTTTACAAAGGTTATAAAAGACCTGACCTTGAAAAATGCAGAGTGCTCCTATGAGATGCAAAGCACTCAGCTCTATTGAAGGGCTAGGGTGGTGTGGGTGCTAAAGCACACAGTTGACAGACAAGAGGTCATAAACTCAATGCAATAGCAGAAGTGCTCACAGTGTGGCCCTGTTAGAGTCCAAAGAACCTGGGAATTCTCTTGGTTATATATTGTTACAAGGACATGAAAAAGGAAAGTTCTACTAAAGGTAGTAGAAGCTGAGGGTACACAAAACCTTACAGGCATAGGTTATACTGGGTACTTTTGCCCATGCCTCTTTTGAGTGGGCTTAACTTAAAATCACCATTTTAAGACACATTAAGTGCACATGTCTACATGTGCATGCCTTTAAAGCACCTTAAAATCGTGATTTAAAGCTACATAAGCCTAAATTTGATACCTACATAAAGCAGGTAACAAATTTAGGAGTGACTAGCTAAGTTGCATTAGCACACATGTAGATGTGTTAATGAGCATTAATGCAGTATGTGTCAATGAATAAACACCAAGTTAATGTGCATTAGCACGTCTGCATGTGCATTATTGTGAGTAGCTATTTGCACCTAAATTTAATGTGCGTTAGTGTATGCACCGTTAGATGTGTGCCTAAATCACCTTAATGTGCCTTAAGTATTGTGTATGAATAAATGTCACACCCACTATATAACTAGATGAGGAAAAGAATGATGTGACTGTCAAACCTTCCCTGAAAACCAAGAAGTTTCAATGTAAAACTGAAGGTGTGAAACTGAAGGTGTGAAAGATCTTGCAGAATCAGATACAGAAAAAAATTCAGATAATATTTTGGAGCAAATTATAATCCATGAAGTCACAGACATTTTCTGCAAACCAGACAGACAGACCCAATTATTTTTGGTTTGAAATTTGAGTTTCCTTTTCCTCTCTATTTGCAGGAGCTGAAAAACCCCACTTGGATGAAACAATCTGGCACCAGACCATCTGCCTTGTAGGTTTCTGTGACTAAAAGGCAAGTAAGAGGAGATTAGCCATCAAAGGTTATATAGTATGCTGGTTGTACGTGGCATTTTCCATGGAGTGAAAGGTTGTCTTCTAACCCAACTCAGCCATAGCAATTCTGTAGGAGAGTTTGAAGCACTAGGAGTTCAAAGCACTAGGCTGTGATGAACTTGAGATGAAGGCTGTGCTGGCATGTTGTCTATTCATGTCCCTGCCTAAACCCACTGTGTCCAAAATTAAAATCTAGATATCCCACTTGGAGATTCAATTCAGCAATTCAGCTTGATCAAAACTCATTTAACATCCCAGATGCCTGGATACAAGAGTAACTTAATTCACACCTCAATACAGAAATTAGTATTACAAATCCCACCATTAGACAAGTTGGCTTTCATCTCCCTAGATATCTTTGGTCTTTTCTAAACCACGTCAGGACAGGACACAGCAGATGTGGATTTCTGTTGCATTATGGAGCTGACGTAGTTCACAGAACTATGACTGTGGCACTCCTTTTCAAACTTTGACCCACTTCACTCAAGTGCCATCTCTGTGCATTTAATGGAACTCTTTTGGATTTGAACAATACTACACCTGAACCCATCAGTTTACTGCAATCTTTGGACATAGAATTGTGAATATGTTTTCAATTGCTTTGTGATCATTATACTGCCATATTCTAAAAAAAAATTAATTCTGCCCTAAATGGCTAGCATGTCAGTCTTGCCTAGTCTCTGCTTATGGTGCATGTAAACTGTAGTTTCCTCAAGCCTGAAATACTTTAGTTTAGCCAAATGGCTAGGCTCAACAGAAAGGTTGCAGGCTCAAATTGGAATGGCTTGTAATAAACAAGAGGTAAACTAGGTGATCTGATGGTCCCTTTTCCCATTAAACTCTCTAAAATTGTGTCCTTGTACAAAAATTTATCACATGGGATTCTAATTCTGACTGGAACCTGTGTGTGCTTCTGTAATAAACACTTTAACCCTAATCTTCAGATGTGATAAGCAACAACCCACTCCACTGAAATGAATTTCTTTGAAGATACACAGTATCATTTGAGATCACCACTTGATATGAAGTCATGTAAAATATTTTTGAAAATGTATAATGACTCTGAAATTATAAAAGAGCTTCCATTCTGATAGCACATGTACACACATATGCATGCACTAATGTTAACAGACACTAACATTAGGGCTCAGGGGAACAGAACTTGGGTGGAATCCAGAAAATAATAAATGATCCCAAGTAAAACTGGCAATGACCCTGGGAGACTTTCTCAATTCAATAACATAACCTGGCAAGTTCTCAAGAATGATAAATGCACAAATAATCAATTACGTCTGGGTTATGAAGAGGTTAGGTTCATTGAAATGAAGTTTTACTTGACACACTTTAGTTTTACATTAGAAAGAAGAGCAAAACAAAAGGCATCAGTCCAATACTTAACAGGGAAGGAGAGAAAATAAAAGATGATAGGGAGAAAGCTGCTGTATTCAATGCATTCTTTACTTCAGCCTTCACAAAAATGGTTCATTGTGACCGGACACTTAGCACAATTAATTCTATCAAGGTATATGAGCACATGTTCAAATAGGGAACAAACTGCTCAGCAAATATCTAGGTAAATTGGATGTATTCAAGGTATATGAGCACATGTTCAAATAGGGAACAAACTGCTCAGCAAATATCTAGGTAAATTGGATGTATTCAGGTTAGAAAGGTCTGATGAAATTGCCCTGCAAGTACTTATAGAATGAGCCAACAAAATCTCCAAACCAGGAATTATTATCTATGGGAAGTTTTGAAGCACAGAGGATGTCCCAGAAAGCCAGGTCAGGCATGGTACCTAGTCTTATAAGGGATCATTAGGAACACTTGGGGAAATTTAAACTGGCTAGCATCAATGCAATAACAGACACAATGGATAATGGAACAAACTATTAACAGTTAAACAATGAGTTACCTACAGATAACAAGCTGGTAAGAAACCTAACACCATGGATTCATGAGAGGAATTCATATCCTGCCAATCGAATTTCCTTCCTTGACTGGGTAACTGGCCTAGTAGATAAGAAAGGGGGGGATTAAAAGATGTGATATCAGTAAAACTTTGCCACTGTCCCACATGTTATTTTCATAACAAAGGGAATGCAGTCTAAGTGCAATCACCATGAAGTAGATGTACAAAGGGTCGGAAAAACCCCCCACATTTTGAGTAGTTATTTATGTTACGCTGTGGGCGCATCCACACGCCCCCATGGCACTATTGTTATTACATGTCCGCCCACAGCACTTTTTGCAAGTACAAAACAATGGTGCAGTAACAGTTATTACTGCACTGTCCTGGTGGTGCACGGTTATTTTTCAATATTATATCACCACAGCGATGTGCTCTGACAAGGTAGCTCATCACTATGGTGGCATAATGTCAGCATCATGGTTTGTGCTCACAGATGCTACATCACTGTAGCAATGAGCTACATGGCTGTAGCACATTGCTATGGTGATGTAGCATCACCTATAGACATGCCCTGTAAGCACAGAAGGATATTTTAAATGGAATCCTAAAATGGTCAAGTTCTATTCAATGTTTCTATATATGTTGGAATAAAGGGAATACTTGTACAATTTGAAATAATCTCAGAAGGGTTACAAACATTTTAGAAGACAAAATCAATGTATTGGAGAAATGTTCTGCTGTTAACAAGTTAGAATTCAATAAAAACAAATACAAAGCACTAATCTTTGGGAAGAGAAATCAAATGTATAAGTGCAAATGGAGAATAATTTGGTGGGCATGCACAGAGCAGAAAAGGATTTAAGGGTTATCATGGGTTCAAACTGAATTTAAGACAATGAAGTGATATATACATGGAACAGCACAAAGAATAATCAGCTCACTTCAGTACTAGTAAAGATTTCTATCTGTAAGTACATATAAGTATTGAAGAAGCTCACAAGGAGAGGTTGTAGAATTTCTTCCGTTGGAGATATTTAAGAACAGGTTAGGCAAATATCTTCGTGGGATAGTTTCAGTATGTTTATCCTGCTTCTGAGAAAGTGACTAGAAACTTACAATTCTATGATTCTGTTACTTGGCTTTTAATCTATAAAGAGTGATTATACGTTGCAGTTAGCTCTTCTTAAGGGTGCTTAAAATTATATAAAAATATATATATTTTATAAAACTAGAAAGATTGTACTTTTTGACTAGTTACTAGTGCTAAGTACCATTTAGGTATCTAAATGCTGCTTCAGGGGAGGATAACCACTGATTGGTGTTAACTAGTTCTGAAAAATTCTGAGCATTCCGTGATATAAACTGACCAATTTGGAGTCCTCCAGCATCCCAGAATGTATCATTCCCAGCTTTTTCCACTCTCCTGCTCCAAGGGCAAATGTCCCACCATCTTCCACTCTGCAGCAGCTGGCAAACCCCAGAAGGGAGCCTCATCAATGACCTGCTTACCCCCAATAGCCTGCACTATGTGCCACCTCTTATTACTCCCCTGAAGATCTTCAGCCATTCAGCTGCTGTGAGGGAAGGCATTGTACCTTTAAATTTGAAGAAACAGTTTGATTGCAAGACAGGAGGTGCTACTGGCCCTAGCCAAAGCTTGAGCCCCATGTCCTGGGAGGTGCGGGGTGTCAGCTAGCAAGTGGCACAGATTCTTAGGCTGCCAGCCCCAGCTCTTTCCTCCTCTGCCTCTCCTTGCAGCCCACTGTCAAGAACTACCTCTGGCTTCCCCAGAGGGGGCAAGAAGTTAGACAGCTGGCTGTATGGCTGGTTGGCATGTAGCCACCCATCATTATGAGTTATAAAGAGTTTGGTGTGCCTGAACTAACCTCCCAACCGCCACCAGGGGAACCATGGACAGATTCCTCATTCCCCTTTGTAGCACCCCCACACCAGACCAGTGCCAACCACCACCACCAGATAGCCCTCTTGCAACCTATTGTGACTTCCCCCAGCCTCAAGCCAAAAGGGCTGGCTGTGCTGGAGGACCAGGTATGGCCTACACCTACTGCCCAATCCTTTATCACCACCCACAGTTTATTGAAATAAGTGAGAACCTAGCATCTTTTTTTTCTTTCCTGTGTTTTATTTCAATCAAATAATAAAGCTTTTAAATAACTACCCTTTACACAAAATCCCACATGTTCCATATCCATGTTTTTCCACCTCCAGGCATGCTGATCCCTCTCCTCTCCAGAGCAGGGAAAGCCCAGGCATCCAGGTTAAGACATGTCCCTACTCACCAGACCTCTAATAAAAAGTCTAAATAGTGCATATTAGAGAGGGCACTAACCCTTAATGTGCCACTGATCATTAGCTCATGATAAACTTAATGCCAACTAACATTCCTTGCATTTAAGACGTGCCAACTCGAACATGCAATCTCACCCTTACATTCTGTGCCCTCATGCTAACTCATGACAGTTCTGTATATTAAATCAGATCTAATGGAAAATACTATCTATAAAAAAATCCAGAGCTGCCAATTAATTTACATAATATAAATAAAATAAGCCCCACTTCATTTTGAATAATCCCTTTTTATTGCTGTTTGTTTCCCCTAGTGCATTCACTACCAATTATTTAAGCAAGTGTACTGTAGCTCTGAACTAATTATGATTAATACCATGCTAACTTCCTCTGCATTATCAATCCATTAAAAAACAGCCCCATTAAAGGAATGTCTCACTGCAAAACATTATCCCTGAAATCACCTGGATTGCAAGGCACTTTAAAATCAAGCTCTGCTATTTTATAAAATCAGTGAATGAGAAAACAGTAAACAATAGCAAATTCATCATGCAGTATGAACATGCTATGAAGAAACTGTAGTAAGATATTTCCTTTGTATTGTGCATTGAGCGGCATCATTAAAGAATAATTACTCCAAGGTTATGAGAAACTAATCCAAATGTATATTTCTCAAGAATCTTTCTTCTTCTTTCTTTTTCTGTACTCCAGTGTTATAAACTTGTTACAACTTGGAGAATTTATATTTTTCTGTAATCCCCTTGTCCAAATCACTTCAAACATGGTAGAACATTTTGCTTTATTCCCAAACCCCAAACACTGAACTATTACAATGTCAATCTGACTTTTTTTCTGGGTTAGGCCAAATTGAGTGAACACACAGTAGTAATTCGATTACTGGTATAATTTTAACAAGGAAGCATCTGCTATCATTTTGTAACTAAGGAATGCTTGCAATTGCTATTAGAATTTTAAAGTATAGGCATGTCCCCATCCCATTTCTTTACCTAAGTAATGAGAGACTACTCTTTCTAGGAATAAGTTGTCCTCTTCCTGAAATAATCAGCTGCATGAAACAGCTTTGAAATAATTCATAATTATTACAGAAATAAGGAAGTGCTCTTGCTAATAGAACCAAAGTGGAGAATGGGTAGGTGACCTACAGGCCATATGGGCGTGGGTCTAAGATAGAACTATCTGCCACACAGATCATGCTCCACAGAATGAAGCTGGGACTAATAATTAGGGTTGTGTGAAATTTTGGCTGCTGATTCAATTTGGAGGAGATTTGGCCCAATTCGGTAGCCAAATCTCTGAAACCGAATCAAATCAGGGGGCCAATTAAAAGGTCCAATTAGATTCAAAGCTGTCTGAATCAATTTGGAAAAGATTCAGAGAGCTTCTGCAATTCAGGCAGTCCCCGCTGGCCACAGGGCTACTTACCATGCTGGTAAGTAAGGGATGAGAGAGGGGAGATTAGAGGAGGGGAGAGGGGACCCCTGCCAAGCCCCATCCCCTGCCTGCTCCCCCATCAACCTTCATCCTTGCCTGCTGTTCCAGTCCTGTCCCCCCGCCACCATGGCTGCCCTGCCTGGCCCCAACTCCTGGTTGTTTAAAAGGAAGCCCCCACTCACTGGGTGCTGCCAGGCAAGGGGATGATCCCCACTGCCCCACGCTGCATGGGCAGCTCTGTCAAAAGCCCCCCAAATCCCACCCACTCTTCCAGCCGCCACCCCCCTATGGCTGCTCCACCCAACCCGGATCCTAGTTCTTTTAAAAACAAAACAACTAAAACCCCAGACTCACCAGCTGCTGCAGTGGCCTCCAGGCTTCTTGGGCCTCAACATACAGTGCAGGGCAGTGGGGGGCAGTGAGGATTGTCCACCCCTCACTGGGCAGGAGCCGGTTGTTTTTTTTAAAGAGCCAGGAGCTGGGATGGGCGGGGCAGCCATCCCAAGTGGGGGGCTGAGAGAGAGGGCAGGGGTTGGGGAGCTCATGGCGGAGCCCTCCCACATAGTGTGGGGCAGTGGGGAGCAGCAGGGAATCACCCCCTACTGGGAGGTGGGGCCGGTGAGTGGGGGGAAGGGTTCAAAGAGTCAGGAACTGGAACCAGGCAGGGCTGGGAGAGCCAGTGGGGGATGGAGCCTGTGTGATTTGGAGATTGGCTGATTCGGCAGCAGCCAAATCTCTGAATCAGATTCAGCCAAATAAATTTGGGACAGTGATTCAAATTACTGAATTGAATCACTGTTCCCTGAATTGGCTGAATTTGAAGTGAATACCAGCCGCTTCGCACAGGACTTCTAATAATCAGGGACTGGGGTATAAAAGCAAAGTACTAACAACCAGAGTAGATCTCTCCCAACCACTAGAAAAGGAATATATAACAAGGTGAATTATTCCATAGGAAAACTATGTTGGAAACTGTGGAATCAAGGGATAGTAGAGGTAAAGAAAAGTCTAAGTATCCAAAGACTACTTCAACCTTGGAAATCTGGAAAGCTACCCATTTGATCTATGGGTAGATTTCTGAACTATAGCCAGAGGGAAGTGACATAGACATAATCTGTTGTGCCTATAACTCCTGTGGCATTATAGTGATGCTCCATTGTGATCAAGAAGATCTTTTCAGGGCCAAATAATATCCAGAGATTAGATGGGACCAAGCACATTATGAATTATGTGGAAGAAACAAGTAGTACATACTGGGTGAGCCTACATGAGATACTATGTCACTGTAGCAATGAGCTATGGTGATATAGCTCATCACTACAGCAATATCGCATCGGTGGGCAGTAACTGGGGGCATCACCAGGGATGACTATACTGCAGTCGCTCGGGGATGTAGAGGTGCAGTCAGAAAGGCCAAGGCAGAGATGGAATTAGGACTAGCTTCCCAGATTAAGGACAATAAGAAGTCTTTCTTTAAATACATACGGGGTAAAAAGAAGCTCCCGGGTAATGTGGGGCCCCTGCAGGACGCGTTGGGAAATTTGGTCGTCACACCAGACAACAAAGCTAACACATTTAATGATTTCTTTGCCTCCATCTTCCTAAGTAGGGACCAGAACAATCACCTCCCTACTGGGCCCCCCTCAGGCCCCAGGGGAGGCACACCTGGGCCAAGGGTTAGTGAGGAACTAGTTAGGGATATTCTGGAGGGACTGGACATATTCAAGTCAGCTGGTCTGGACGATTTCCACCCTAGAGTTCTAAAGGAATTGGCCGAGGTCATTGCAGGACCCCTGGCATGGCTTTATGAGCACTCGTGGTGCTCTGGTGTGGTGCCAGAGGACTGGAAGAGGGCCAACGTGGTTCCCATCTTCAAAAAGGGGAAGAAGGAGGACCCAGGAAACTATAGGCCAGTTAGTCTTACCTCGATCCTAGGCAAGCTGTTTGAGAAAATTATTCTGGCACACATCCACAAGGGGCCAGCAGGGGCCTGCATGCTTAGGGGCAACCAACACGGGTTCATCAGTGACAGGTCCTGTCAGACCAACCTGGTGGCCTTTTATGATCAGATCACCAAATCATTAGATGCAGGGGGAGCAGTGGACATAATCTTCCTGGACTTCCAGAAAGCTTTCAACACTGTCTCTCACCCCGTTCTCATTAAGAAACTGGGGGGCTGTGGTGTCGACACCCACACAGTCAAATGGGTTGCCAACTGGATGGAGGGCCGCACCCAGAGGGTGGTAGTGGATGGGTCCTTCTCAACCTGGAAGGACGTGGGCAGTGGGGTTCCACAGGGCTCAGTCCTTGGGCCCGCACTGTTCAACATCTTCATCAGCGATTTGGATGAGGGGGTAAAAAGCACCCTGTTCAAATTTGCTGATGACACTAAGATGTGGGGGGACGTGGGAACACTGGAAGGATGCAACAGGCTACAATCAGACCTAGAGAGGTTACAAGGGTGGGCGGATGAGAATAGGATGGGTTTGAACACAGACAAGTGCAAGGTGATGCACCTGGGAAGGAACAACCGGCACTATACCTACAGGTTAGGGAACTCCCCTCTTGTCAGCACGGAGGTGGAAAGGGATCTGGGGGTCATCATTGACTCCAAGATGAACATGGGCCAGCAGTGTGGAGAGGCAGTAAGGAAGGCCAACCGCACCTTGGCATGCGTCCAGAGATGCATCTCAAGCAGGCCCAAAGTGGTGGTCCTCCCCCTCTATGCGGCACTGCTCAGGCCACAGCTGGAGTATTGCATCCAGTTCTGGGTGCCACACTTCAAGAAGGATGTGGACAGCATGGAGAGGGTCCAGAGGAGGGCCACTCATATGATCAGGGGACAACAGGGCAGGCCCTATGAGGAGAGGCTACAGGACCTGAACCTGTTCAGCCTCCAAAAGAGAAGGCTGAGGGGGGATCTTGTGGCCTGTTATAAACTAGTCAGGGGGGATCAGCAGGCATTGGGGGAGACACTGTTCCCCCAAGCACTGCCAGAAGTGACCAGGAATAACGGTTACAAGCTGGCAGAGGGTAGGTTTAGGTTAGACATCAGGAGGCGCTACTTCACAGTCAGGGTGGCTAGGGTCTGGAACCAGCTTCCAAGAGAAGTGGTGAAGGCTCCTACCCTGGGGGTGTTTAAGAGGAGGTTAGATGAACACCTTGCTGGGGTCATTTGACCCCAGTACTCTTTCCTGCCATGGCAGGGGGTTGGACTAGATGATCTACTCAGGTCCCTTCTGACGCTAGAAACTATGAAACTACTATGAAACTGTGAAACTGTGATGCTGTTGCTACTGTGCTGCTATGAGCTCATTGCTACTATGCAGTAGAGCAGAAGATGACATGGGTGCCACTAGGACTGCACAGTACTGGCAAGAACTACTCAGTCATTTACTAATAAATGACTAAAGCAAGTACTAAATGATGGCACAATGCCACCTGCACAATGGGTTGCATGTGTAGATGCAACTACTGAGAGTGGTTTCTTAGTCTCTCTAGAGGTTCATAGATTGTTAGGGGCTAGAAGGGACCTTGTAGATCATCAGGTCCAGTCCCCATGCACAAGGCAGGAAAAGACAACTATGGTCAAGTGACCCAAGCAAGGTGACTGTCCAGTCTGCTTTTGAATATTTCCAGGGTAGGTGACTGCATCACCACTGGAGGGAGCCGTGCAGGTTCCGGCGCCATTTCCAGCTTTGCCGTGGCTCCAGCTACAAGTAAGAGATTTTCCATCTTTTCGTCACTTTTCTCATCTCCCCCAGTGCATTCCGGCCTCCAGGGTCCCCCCCTGGTTCCTCGGGGTCTGTCCTTTGCTTCCTCCCTGTGACAACTTCCTTAGTTTTCCATGAGATGCAACCGTTAATGCAACGGTTCACTAAAGGCCTGATGCCTAAAATAGATTAAGTTAGGTATTCGATGAAAATGAATGTTTTTGAAGTAACTAAAAGTATAGATATGGTTGCAAGCTGTGCTTTTCTGCCCAGATGTCCTGGAGTCTCTTCAGTTTTTGGGAAAAGCCACAGTTAGTGGCAAGGAGTAAGATCAGGCAAAAGGATTTCTCTCAGGTGGTGGTGCCAGGCCAGGGAATGATAGATTTTATTTGGGGAAGGTGGTTCACATTAGGGTTTATGATATCATATATAGGCAGTCAGGAATCATGTGATATGAAATATTTAAAGTCTAGGAAGTATTTGAGTCATGTAGTGAGCAACAGACATCATACAATAAATAATTGCTAACGGACTTGCAGACAACTTAGATACTTACTCTTGGGAAGCTTGTAAACTTCTTATTAGGGTTTATTTCTGAGAAGCACTTGGACATAGTGCTTGATTCACACCACCAGTTGTGCTTACAGGTGAACGATCCAATATACTCAAATTAGGTTCAGAATGATATTGTTTCTTTGATCAGGCTATGATTATGGTTAGGGCTTGCAGCCTGCTTGCACTCAGCCAATCAGTCAGTCCTGAGGCTGCATAACCATTGGGGACCCTTTGATGTAGCAATAACTTCTTCATTCTTCTGGGTCTTTTGCAATCCTCATACAATCAGTCAATTTTAATCCTATCCAGTCTTCGATGTCGGTAGTCCCACTCATCCTAAATCTTGTTCCTCTTTTTTATCTGTCCACAGAACCCTGCAGGATGGTAAGGATGCCGGGTCTTCTTCTTACATGTTCAAACCACTGCATCTTTCTTCTTCTTCTGATTTCAAGTAAGGGTTCATATTTGCCAACTTCTTGTCTAATTTGATCTTTCACAGATGCATTTGTCCTGTGTCCAGGGTAGGGTATGGATAGAAGTCTTCTGAAGCACTGCATTTCAAAGATCTCAGTTTGCTTTACCAGAGCCCTAGTGAGCATCCAGGCCTCACAGCCATAGAAAGTTGTTGAAGTGACAACAGCATATAGTATGTGGGGTTTCATTTTCATTGTGATGTTGCTGCTAGTCCAGATTTTATTGAAGTTTGCTAGTTGTCCAATGGTGATGGGTATTCTTATTTTTACTTATTTTTCTGATGTAGCATCCATAGGGATGGTTGCTCCAAGCTATTTAAAGTATGTTACTTTTTCTAACTTCTTATTACCAATTTTTACTGATGGAACATCATTGCTATTAGCTGATATGGTCATTACTTCGCTCTTCTTTGTGCTAATTTCCATCCCATATCTCTTTGTAGCCTTATGCAGCCTTTCTGTTATTTCCTTAAGCTCTTCTGAAGTTCCAGCTATTAGATCAATGTAATCAGCAAAACGAAGATTGTTAATTTCTCATCCTCTATTCCAGTGAAGTTCTCTAAGGCAGCTGATGTGATTTGTTCCAGGTATAAATTAAATAAGCATGCTGAGAGAAGTCAGCCTTGGCATACTCCTACTGATGTTGCAAACCACTCCACAATGTTGTTGTCAAGCAAGACTCCACTACTTGCATTGCCATAGAGCCAATGTGCACAGCCAATGTGCTTTTTGCCACACCCTATCAAAAGCTTTTTAAAAAATCTGTGGAATTATGATGGACTTCTTTTTGATGGTCACGGCACATTTTGCACATGATTCTGAGGTTGAAGATCTGTTCTGTTGTGCGTACACTGCTAGCAGAACAAGGCAACAAGACAGCTTTTCAAGAGCAGCCTTGTAAGTCCTTCAAACTTTGACTTTCTACATTTCTATTTTGAAGGACATTTTTATTTTGACAAATTGATGGCAATAGGATGTGCTGTCTCCTGCTCAGCATACAAAGAATTCAGCGCTGTACTGGAATGGATGGATGGTACATTGTTTGAAAGTTTCTTGTTTGCAGGCAGCACAGATTCTGAGGAATGAGTCAGACTGTTAGCTTCATTCCAGTCACTGACTTGTAGGCTCGGACTGCCATTAGCAAAGAAAAAGATGGAGAGAAGCTGTACTAACCTGATTTATTTAAGGATTGGGATAGATATACAGGTTCATCTAGCCCACCGAATAGAATGGAAAACAGTAACAGCCAAGTTATGCTTCATGACCTATAAGTTATTTTTGGACATTTTAATTCTTCAGCCTGAGTGGTAAGCCTCAGACAGCTGTGTAGTACTCCACTGTCAACTTTTAGCTGTGATTTCTGGTATACTGAAGCTCCACTGTTTTATGAGAGTGAATAAGGATATGAATGGATAAGGATAGATTCAGGATGAGTTCCTGAATCACTTTATTGGCATTCCTTCCTTAAAGAACCTAAAGAACATGCTATTCCTAGGACCTTTTCTATTTAATGATAGTACTACAAAACGTGAGTTTCTCAACAAAAGAGACCATTTGGTCTCTTTTGACAACCTGGATATGTGGTAAATGTTAGGAATAGCCAATTATCCATCTAATGGCACATGGCTGATGATAGCATTCACCTTGCTGCATTTGAAACAGAATGCACAAGATCAAAAAAAGGCTTGGATGATACACTGCCACACTTAGATACCACCAAGAGTCAAGAAAGATAAGAAAAATGCCAACATTCCTCTGGAAATCCAATGTATGATTGCCTTCAGATGAGCTCAGATTGACAGAGCATTGGAGGCTACAGATATCTTGTGCATGTGCTTATTCAAGTTTTCTAAACTTGTAAAATAAGATGTTGATGCAACGCAGTGTTTTTCAACTTTCTTTTTATTTGTGGACCCCTAAAACATTTTGAATGGAGGTGCAGATCTCTTTGAATTGTAAGTGTGGGTATTCACATACTTTGGTTGACCATAGTCATCTTTTGCAGACCCCTTAGACATAGTCTGCAGATCCCCAGGGGCCCACAGACCACTGGCTGAAAACTACTGATATAGGGAAAAGCCCCAAAGCAAAGTAGGAATGAAGGATTAAGTTCATGTCAACTGCTGTCCTGGAGAGAGCAAACCATTTCATAAGCATGGTTGAACAGTTATAGAAGGGAAGATTAGTACCCTGGGGGCATATCTACACATTCCTTAATGTGCCTTTTCTAATGTACATTAAATTTTAGTACCTCCAATGTGAGGTACTAAATTAATGTTCATTAGGCTATGCTAATACACAGCAGTTCATTTGCATGCTTTTTTAGTAATGCTTAATGCACAGTAGACTATTGTACTTACTGCTCACTAGCACAATGTCACAGTTTTTTTTACATACTGCTTTAATGCTTAGGAAAGTAGTTTGCTGTGCATTAAAGTGCATGTGTAGATGTGCCCCAGTAGTCTTTATGTTATGCAGATGGCAGGATGAAGCATTACCTTAAAGCCTAACTTTTTTCAGAGAGACATAAACTTTTGTAGGTGATATCAGATGCTATGAACGGACTTGCAGTTACTAAATAGAAAGGATTAAAGTAATGTAAATACAGAGGATAAGGAAAAGAGGAGAAAAGCATAGGAGGACAGAGCAGTATTGAGAGAAGTTAAAGTGTGTTGAAGAGATCCTTTCCTTATCCTTTGTACTAAAATAACATATTACTTTCTATTCAGAACCCTTGGCTTCTGCAAGTCTATTCATAGTATATGATGAAGTAGGCAGTAACCTACAAAAACTCATGCCTCTATGACTGAGATACCCTCTAAGAGCACTTTTACATGTGCTCTGAGGGTGCAGGGGGGCAGGAGCGGCACTTTAATTAGAATGGGTCCAAGAACCTCCGTAATCAAAGTACCACTGTGTCTCCTATATCAGTGTCCCCCATTTAAAAATGGTGGTGGGGGAATTTAAACTAAAACTCAATTGACAAGCTTTAGCTCAAGTACTCCCACCACCATTTTTAAGTGTGGGGACACTGATACACAAAATGCAGGAGGCTGCTGGAGCATGGCAATCGCCATGCTCCAGCAGACTCAATTATCTGTGCAATTAATTGGGTCTGCTTCAATGTGCCGGAATTCCATTGCACTGGAGCAACCTCAGCGCTAATGCATAGGTGCTCTAAGGTGTCACCCTGCCTGCCTGACTGCAGGCTGACATGGCTAACTACCAATTTGTCTCCTGATGCGAAGCTAGCAGAGTCCCGTCAGTTGATTTTTCCTAAAGCAACCAACCATCCCAAAAGTTGAGGCTATGACAGCAAGGTCTACCTGAAACAGGGCTTCTGTCCTGAATTTGAAATTGACACCAAGTGGCATCTCGCTGCATCTGTTGAGAGCAGTAGGCTACCTTTTAAAAGAGAAGCAGTACAGCCATTTCCATGTGGCATTGCCCAGATTAATTAAGCTCTGCCTGTCAAGCGTGAACAGTTATACTAATTACCTCTGCTGACAGGCAAAACTAATTAGCTTGGGCTCAGTGCCACATGAATATAGCTATGCTGCTCCCATTTGGGGTGGTGGCTGTATGCTATGCCCTAAGCACAGAAGAAGATAGGCAAGTTCACATTCTAATCATACTGTACACAGCAGGCACATCTACACATTCATTAATGTGCCTTAGATACTGCACTTTTAGTTTAGTACTTGCTTAATAAAGTACTAACTAAATGCATAGTACCTAGAGTCACTATGCAGTAGCACCGGCACATGGTTATTTAGTGACTCTTTGCTATGCGTTAGCCTAATAACACCATGCAGGAGGGTATTAGCGTGGTTTTTGCCATGACACACAGTACTGTGCAGTGGTATTAGGCAAACGCACAGTATGCGTCTCACGTAGATGCATCCAGCCAGTACCATGATGGGTACACCAACTGGAAACAGAAGTAAAACCAACTGTTTAGAGGTCTGTGGAGCATTTAAGTCTAAGTCCCACATTTCGCTTCCTTAAAGTTGATTCCTTTTCTCTTAATGCAAAGCACTAACAGCATATTTTATTTTAATTTGATATGATCATTAGCATTTTTATAGAACATTAGCCACTGGCTTGTATGCATTGGGTAGCATACAACTTTATCAGATTGTGTGGCTGGATGTTTTGAGATGACAAATGTACTTGATACTATACTTCCATATTTTATGAAAAGATGGAAAAAAGCAAGGCCCAGCCAGCACTTAAGGATTTTTTATTCCTTTCTCCAAACTGGGTGATGATGTTTGTCATGTATTGTTTGCCACTGCTGAGGTACATTAAAATTGTTTTGTCCCTGTGGCTTCTATGCCTACTATTCTGCAGATGTTCCAAATTACCACTTGGAAGGATAAGTAATAATTCAGTTTAAATGATAGTTCAAATCTAGGCTCCCCTGGGAAGAAACCTGCTGATAATCAAAAACTATTTTCTTATGGTTTTGCAAATTACAGTCCCTTAAAGACAGAGAATATTACCAAGCTCACTCCTGACTACTGCAAGGCAAATCATTTTTTGTCCCAACACATGCAGCACAGCAGGTTTTCTGAACATATGCTAGGTGCTCGCCTATCTAGCTCAAAAGGTATGATTCTTGCCATGTAAGTAGTGGGTGGGAGGAATGACATGCCAGGGATTAAAACTAAAACTTCCTACAGATTGACTGCAATTTTAGTACTAACAAGGCTTTATGTAATAATTGGATTACTCCCACCTTTTTGTATTATCCTGTCACTTGATGAATTTCTAGCCAAACCACTTAAAACACAGAAAAAAGAACACATTTTAATCTTCCTTGTTTTCTTAATCTTTAGGGACATTTCTGTCTTTTGAAAATTAGTTTCATGAGCTTTTAGGTCTATGAGAAAATGGAGTAAAATTGCTAATGCACAAATATTTCCCAGATATGCTGAAATAAACTAAGGTGAAAAAATACAAAATTCAACCCCTTTTAACTTCATAAATATGAACTTTATTCATTAAGGTTGAGAAACATTCAAAGTAAAAATGAAGCCACAGAATGACTTCAGATTGAGTCTTCTACCTACTGCTTAATGCCAGGGTATATCTGAAAACTGTATCTGGATAAAGAACTGGATTCAGTAAGCAAATCCCATGAGAATATGCCTCTTCATTTTTTCTTTAGAAGTGAAAAACTCAGTCAGGGAAAACCCATGGAAAACACTGATTTCAGTATGATTGTTCTCAAACCACTCAGGAAGAGAAAGGGTAGTAAAATTGGACTCCGTGGGCACATCCCCATGAGCCGGAACATGTGTTTTCCTGGGTAAAACTAGCAGTGGCACAACTTGCAGTTTGCAGGATGGTGACCAAATTAAATACCGGGAGATCCCTGTCTGTGCACTGCCAGAAAATGACTAGTCAGAGTCACTCTCCAGCTGCCAGCTAGGCTCGGCAAGCCCAGATTGCTGCAGCTGCTGCCCTGGGAGGCCCCCAGGATTCCAGGTAAGGCTTCTAGGGCCAGCCCAGGCCCCAACCTTCCCCAGCCTTCCCAACTCCATCTGGGGCAATTTGCCATGCATGAGACTGCATGTACAGGGGTGTGCATGGGGACAACTAGCAGTAGCACAAATATGTTGCCAGTGCCATTGCTAGTTGTGCCCATGCACACACCTGTATGTGCGGTCTGGTACACAGCAAATTGCCCCAGGTGGGGTTGGGAAGGCTCGGGCCAGCACCTGGGCTGGCCCCAGAAGCCTTACCTGAAATCCTGGGGGCCTCCCAGGGCAGCAGCTGGGCATGCCGAGCCTACCTGGCAGCTGGAATGTGGCTCTGACCAGTCATTTTCTGGCGGTTCACAGACAGGGATTTCCCAGTATCTAATTTGGTCACCATGTTGCAAATATGCAGCACTACAAATGATTCACAAGTACTGCATACATGTCATGGCACCTCAAAAGGCTTGAAGGCACAACAAACCACATGTTCCCACTCATGGGGATGTGGCCTGCGGGTACATCTACACATGCGTTTTACTGCAGAGGAGGCTAATTAGCTCTGCTGTAAAGTGTCACCATCTACACCTAAACTGGTATTGGGGCACAGTCAACTAACTAACTCTGCTGTAAGATAGTACCATATAGGACAGTACTATCTTACGATAGTGTAACTGACTGCAGTGAAAAGCATGTGTAGCCAGTGACTGTGGGTATAAATTGCACCCAGCCAACCCATACAGCCAGGGGCCAGACTCCTGCTTGCTACCTAACCACACATCTCTGCAGGTTCTGTATGCACATGCCCCAGCCAGCCCCTCTGCTGCTTGATGCCTCCACCTGGAGCCCAGGTCTCAGCATCCCCAAGCCACCTGCCAGCCTGGGCCTGCTCCACCCCAGATAAATTTGCTGCTGCCCTAGGTAAATATGCAGAAGCTGCACCCTGGAGGAGTTTACTCTGGCTCCAACTTCTTCAGAATTTATTGCTTTGCATAATTGCTCATGAAGATGCACCCTGTATGTTGCATTGCACTAAAGGTGAAATCCCAACCAATTTGAATTCAGGAACAAAACTCTCATTCGCCTTAATGGACGCAGAATTTTGCCTCTACTACTACTTTAGTTTCAAAAATATTTCTGTGGTGCAGATGTTGCCAAGTCAAGCAAATTCAATCTGTCTTCAGTCTCTATACACACATTCTTAAGTTGGGGAGAGGGGACACGGGGATGGGGAAGGAGGCATATTTCTGTCAAACAAGTACCTATGTAAAACTGAGTATTTACTTCGGAGAGAACTTCACAGCAGAAAGCTGGCAGGTGTTTATGAAACTCATTAGTTTCACGCAGTTTTACATAAAGAATCCTAAATAAAAATTGATGAGCAGGAGTTAGGGAAACACTAAGGCAGGCATCAGTTATTTCTAATTAACCTAGTACTTTTTCCAACAAGTAAATCTTTTGTGAAAAAATATTTTATTGTGATGAATTTAATATATTTTTTCAATTAAATTATTTTGGCCCATTTCTGCTCACTTCTATCCTATTTCTCATTTTTTTCTTCTTGAATTCTGTTTCCTATTTATTTTTTTTTATATGAAACTGAACCCTAGGAGCCTCCATATATTAATGATCTTATGCCACTTTTTAATAGTTTTATATAGGTGACATAATGTCCTTAGTCAAAACTTTCACTCTATACCACTGCTATGTAGTGCTGATCTCAACCCCCCCAAGAACGAGTAAAGGACTGTGCAATTCATACACTCAAAAAGACATAAGGTAGTCTGGAAGTATTAGCAAGCTCCCCAAATAAATTCTAAATTATTGTAATAAAGACTTAGTGGTAATGATTAATTAGATGAGGGAGACGGGAAGATCTCCCGATTTAGGGAAGCAGACTGCATCTAAACTTTGAGGATTAAATCTTAACAGTTAATGTTTTGAGTTCAGCAGTCTCACCTTTCATCAGGGCGCAATGTTGAACCATGGTGGCTCCAAAACAGCCTGTGCCTTAGCAACCTGTCCTCAGAACATGGGAAGGAGAGGCGACTGGCTCTTTGACCGTGTAGCTGTCTTTCACGCTCTACTAAACTTGAATTCTGATGGCATGACATTTCTACCGTTATGGTGCGCTTGACAACCTTTACGGCCAAAATGAAGATCTCCTCAGGTTTGGACAGCATGTAGCATGAGGTAGTCACAGTAATGCCACCTCTGGGAGGATAGAGCATTAGATATGAAATCAGAAGGAAGCCGTCTGCTTTGACAACATATTTTCCTGGACTTAAGCCACCGAAGACTGTTTTAGAATGAAGGCCCTCAAAAGTTAGGATGGTTGGCAAGTAATACAATATAGCAACTGTTTGTACTTGTGGGAAGCCAATCTCAAAGTTTGCAGATTTACTTTTCTTTAGTTAAGTGCCCCACAGCCTAAATACCAAGGTGTTTATCCAAATTGAGTGAACAATAGTAAAACTGACCTAAAAATCTTAAGCCATCAGCAATAGCATAACTAGGGTTGGATGACTGGGGCAGACAGCAGTTGCTGCAGCTGCCTGATTGCAGTTGTGCAGTATTGTGGCAATTGGAAGCTGCTCTGTGTGGGACAGCTGCCCTGGGTTGCCAAGTACATCATTACATCTCTGGGTATAAGGCTTTTCTCAGAAGATGCCCAGGGCTTCCTGGTGCATTGTTCTACCAAAAAGTACAGTGTTTTGAATAATGAAGGGTGTGGACAAAATGAACAGGGAACTGTTGTTCATCAAGTCCCAGAATACTAGAATAAGGGGGCACTGATTGAAATTAGTAGGAGACGCATTAAAAACTAGCAGGAGAAAATACTTTTTAAAGCAACACATAGGTAAATTGTGGAATTCATTGCCACAGGAGGTGGTGGAGGCAGATAGCATATCCAAGTTCAGAAAGGACTAGACAAATTAATGGATGATAGATCTATTAATAGCTGTTGAACAGAATGTTAGAGATGCTTTCTTTGGCATCTTTAATCTAATAATGGTAGATGCCAAGGAGGGTATTGACTAGGGGATGTGTAACTCTAGATGTATCTGGTTCAATAATCTCCCTCTAGCATCAATTTCTGCCATTGCTGGAGACAGGTAATGAGCTAGATGGACCATTGGTCTTATCCAGAATGGCATTTCTTGTGTTCCTATGTTCTTATACAGTGATTTCATTGAGTAAACCTGGGGTAGGCTAGATATTAAAAATCCATTGGGAATAATACAGCAGAGACAGCACTGTCCCTGCATGTAGTAACACATGTTAATTCTCAGAGCCCATTATATATCTCTTTTCTTTTCAACTTTCTAGGTTTTATTGAGCTTTTCAGTGCTAACTATGAGTTTTAATACATGATAGGAAAGACTTCCTCAACTTTATTTCCATTTAACCTGAAACAATCTTTTGCAGATTTTATTTATTTATGGGGTAGAGTTTTACAATCTACAACACCCACACATAGTTTAGTTTGAATTGTGGACAAGAACTTAGGCAGGAAGGGAGGGCAACAAGAGGGGAGCTTTATTATTTTTTCTTTTTTATGAGAGCAGATTTGTCTAGCAATCCACAAATCACTAAGGCACTTTGTCCTTAAACACTCCTCAACTTAAACAGGAGGAAATAAGTTATTACCAATTATTATTATATAGTTGTTTAATGAGCATTAACAATTATCCCCTGGCAATCGTTCATTGGTAGCCAAAAGTACTTTATAGCATGGTTAACAGAAACTTTTGAAATGAGTTACAGAAGCAGTGATAACATGTATAATGTACCATTACTTGAATTAAAACAACAATCTTTGAGATGGATGAGATAGAAAAGCTGATTATTTATGCCAATTATCTTGCAATATAAGGACAGAACAAAAACAGAAAGCATCTGGTATTGACATATAGTCTAGGCTATAAATCCGTTGCACAGGTAAAAAATACATAAATGAATCTGAGCAAAGGGGAGCTCACCCTGAAAAATGGTAGTTTACTGTACAGTCACCTTCTTTCTGACAGAAACTTTTCCATCTACTCGTTCATATCTTCATTTTTCAATCAGCTTCATAATAGACTTATCAAAACTTCAAAGGCAAGAGGAAATTGATAGAAACTTTTCTCTTTAGTCATCTTGTCCACTGCTTAGGGGAAAAAATAACTAAGGAAACTGGCAGGGAAAACAATTCATCTGCAACAATGACATTATTACTTAAGAAAAAGGCATTTGCCCTTGAAACCAAGGGCAAATACATGGCATGAAATACTGTATTTAGTATATGGTAATAGAACTACAAGAGCCTTAATCAGCACAGACTGTGCCAAAGCCCAAAATGAAACCTGAAATTAATTTTCATTTACCTGTCCCTTCACCTATAAGATATTAATTATACTTTACTTGGTAATGCATACCAACTATACCATTTGCCATTTCCTTCCCATATTTAAAATCTCTCATTGTTTCTGCTGCTTGTCTTGGACTTTGCCTCTTTCTTTTATGTTTGTAATTTATCACTACTAAGACAATACTGCCATCCTGTCTTGGAGAGGATGTGATTAAAGAAGGCGAATCACAAAAGAAGGTTTATACATCATGACAGAAGCCAGGATTTAGTTTGAAATACTTTCTTGGCTGTTTGTTTGGGCATGAAATACAGAGCTAAAGTAGTTGAAAGGTAGGTTGTCAATACTGGTAAATTCATGAGAGAGTATCTGTGTGATAGGAAGAGATCATCCCCACACTGTTAAAGTAGCAATATTAAGGTAAATATTTTTCTCAACATTACAATACCACTACTGTATATTCACTTATTGGAGCCAACTTCACACAGAGTAATGTCATTTCATTTGGGTCACAAAACCTGTGTGACCTGTTAAGTTGTGGGAAGTCAGCGTTTCTATTGTTCTACATGTTTGCTTTTTATGCAACCAATTCTTATTGTTGAAAAGGGAGATTGAGACATAAAGTCTAGATATGCAGGGTGACTATAGAGAAAGAATAGAAACAACTAGTTAAATTGCCTGTGAATTTCAATCATGCCCAGTTTTCAATTTTTGTTATACCCCAAACTGCCAAACTTTTGGACTCAGATTTTCAAGGGCCTTACCATTAGGCCTGTGCAAATAGGGAACTATTTGATTCAGATTCGGCTGATTTGGAAGACAGTGATTCAGCACTGATTTGGAGAGATTCGGTGATTCGGATTGGCCAAGGAGAGGCAGGCACAGCCAGATGGCTCCTCCAGCTGTGCCTGCCCCTCTCTGGGTGGGGAGGGCTGTGGGATAAGCCCCCATGGCTGCTCTGCCCAGCCCCCACCCATCCCCAGCCTGGCCCCAGCCTCCCAGCACTTAAAAAAAACCAAAACCCACACTCACCAGCTGCAGGAACAGCAATTGGGGCCTCTAGGCACTCATGGTTGAGTATCCCCCCCTCCCCCATGTAGCACAGGGCAGTGCGGGGCAGTGGGGTTTGCCCCTTCCCCTACCTGCTACCCACACGGCAGCTGCTTCATGGTGCAGGTGCAGTGCAGCTTGGCAGGGCACTGCACACTGCCTGGGAGCTGGGACCATTGGGGAACCACTGCCCCAGCTCCCAGGCAAATCAAACCAGGGGCTGGGGAATTAAGATGGGGACTGGGAACTGAACAGGCATCTAGGGAATTAAACTTGGGGCTGCGGGAATATTCAGGTCCCTGAACATTCCCTCAGTTCCCAGTTCAGTCCCCCAGCTCTCTGATTGCTTCCCCCAGCTCTTCCTGGGGGGCACAGGCCCCCAGATGATGTAGGATGACATCAGGCTGCCACTGCTGGCTGGTGACTGTGGCAGCTCTGGGCTATTTCCCCAGCCAGCAGCAGCAACCTGCTGAAACTCTGCACAGATCCAGGGGCTGCATCCCCCAGCAGGAGCTGGGGGAAATGATCAAAGAGCTATGGAATCAAACCAGGAGCTCCGGCTGAGCAGTGGAGCTGCCCCAGCTCCCAGACAGCATGCAGTGCCCTGCCGAGCTGAGCTGCACCTGCACCACAGGTGTGGGGGGGAAAATCCCCACTGTCCCCTGCTGCCCCACACTTCCATGAGCCCTCTTTGGCCCCCAATTGCCACTGACAGAGCTGGTAAATGTGGGGCTTTTTTTCTTTTTTTTAACATGCCAGGACTAGGCAGGGGATGGGGCTGGGCAGGGAAGCTATGGGAGCCTCTCCCATGGCTCCTCTGGCTGTGCCTGCCTCTGCCCTGGCAGAGGGAGCTGCAAGGTCTCTGCCCTGTTGCCATTTGCCCAGCCAGCACGGGGGCAGGGAGCAATGCATGCACAGCTCACTCTGGGTGGCAGCAGGGTATAGCCCCCACTCCCAGTGCTGCCGTGCTCACATTTCATGCCCCCCTCCCCAAGTAACATGCTCCAACCTGCCCCAGCTTGTCCCGGCCCCAATCCCTCCCTCCCCCATGCCCTGCCCCTCCCCAACAGACTTACCAGCTGAAGGCACCTGTCAGCTCCCTGTTTAGTCTATGGCCAAATTTCTGAATTGGTCAAATCTTTTTTCTGAAGCTTTTCTGAATGGATTCAGATGTTTTGAATTGATTTGGAACTTTTACTCAGTCTCCCGATTCAATTCAAATTTGGAGATTCAGTCCCTGAATCGGGCTGAATCTCATCCAAATTGAATCAGCTATCAAAGCTTCACACAGCCCTACTTACCATTTCATCCCAGAGATGACTTGGTCTGAAAGCTTGAGCAACAGTTTCATAGGAGGCACTTACAAAGAAAATAACTTACTCATTGTAAACATTTCCAATGACCCTTTCTAGACTGTTCTAACATTTTGAAAAATAGAGATAAGAAGTTGATATTTTACAAAGGAATAGTCTAAAGTGGGAAAAATATCTGAGCATTCTGTAAAAACGGGTCTTGATATGAGTAAGCACATTAATTCACACATACATATATATAAAGATAATGGTAGTGCTAACAATCTCCTGATGTTCTATAAGAGGACAAGCCTTTCTGCATCTGCTTTTGTGGCTAATATGTATAGACATATTTGCAATATACAAGTGAGACATTAGTATTTGTCTATATTTACTGATTTAACAATTCAGAAAATTTCAGAAAGCTCCTTAGGTTACAGTAAGAGCAGTCCTTCATCCTAGCTCATATTATAATACTGTAGGATTCACTCCCACAAAAAAACCCAAAAAACAGTTGAATCTGATTTAGAGGTGTCGCGATGAACCCGGCAGAGCTGGGAAGCCAAGCTCAGGGTCGCGGTCATGGTGGATTGGCCGGGTGGTGGCTATTGGCGCGGACAGGTGGGATTAGCGGCTTTGGAGTCTGAGAAGTACCCAGGTGTATTGGTTTAACAAAAGATGGTTTATTTTACTCACGCTTTGAAGCGGAGGCACACAGTTGCTTTCTTCGGTTACAGTAATAACGCACAGACAACAAAGGGGGTCTGTTGGCCCACGAGGTTCAGTCCAAAGACCTAGTCCCAGGGCTGGTCAACAGCTCATTAATGAATGTGACATAAAACGAACTGTAACGCATAGGTAGCGAGCCGCGTGACGCCAGTCCACAGCAATGGACAAATCAGGTGGTCGAATATGAAAAGCCGAGGTCAGTAGCCAGAAGATGAAGCCGCAAAGATGTCAGGTTAGAGGGTTGAGCCGGGTCGTAGTCAAAGAAGGAAGCTGAGGTCGATGGTCCGGAGCCAGGTTAAACAAAGTCCAGAGGGTGATCCAAAATCGTAAGCCGTTAGTCCGTTCAAAGGTAAATCAGGAGCCAGATGAGTACAAAGAGCAACTATCAACGAAGTCGAAGGAGGAGATCAATAGGCTCTGAAGCCTGACTCAGAAACAGTCCCTGCGGGAGCAGCCTCTGTCTCCAGTCCATGCGATCTCCCCCCCGAGGGAGGGGCTCACAGAACTTTTATATCAATTTAGCGGCCAATCAGAGTGCTCTCCGCAGAGAAATTTCTAGTCTGATTACCTCATGTCAGGTTCTGACTGAGCATGCTCTCAGTCAGGAGCTGACACAGTCTGAGCATGCGTCTGTGGGGAAAGTAGGTCAACAATGATTGACAGCTCTGCAAGTCACCCAGGGGGCAAGAACTGGGTGAGCCTTGGAAATTTCCACTCAGAGCTTCAAACCGTGCATGTCAGTTTAACCTCTTCTGTGCTGGCAGCATATACTCAAACTTTTTTCCATGACAAGAGGTTTGGCAAATAGATGAAGTCTGCTTCCCATAAAATTATTTCACTTTGGAGAATGCAACTTATAGATTCATAGATGTTAGGGTCAGAAGGGACCTCTATACATCATCAAGTCCAACCCCCTGCATAGGCAAGAAAGAGTGCTGGGTTCAGGTGACTCCAGACAGATGCCCATCCAACCTCCTCTTGAAGACCCCTAGGGTAGAGGACAGCACCACCTCCCTTGGGAGCCCATTCCAGATTTTGACCACTCTAACTGTGAAGAAGTTCCTCCTAATGTCCAGTCTAAATCTGCTCTTTGCTAGCTTATGGCCATTATTTCTTGTGACCCCCAGGGGCGCCTTGATGAGTAGAGCCTCACCAATTCCCTTCTGTGCTCCCATGATGAATTTATAGGCAGCCACAAGGTCGCCCCTCAACCTTCTCTTGCGGAGGCTGAAGAGGTCCAGGTGCCCTAGTCTCTCCTCGTAGGGCTTGGCCTGCAAGACCTTAATCATACAGATAGCCCTTCTCTGGACCCTGATGATGCATGATAAAGTGCAGTTAGTTTTTCTGATGACTTTGTCACACTGACAACTCATGTTCATCTTGGAGTCCTTGTTAAATTGCATTCTATTGTTTTCTGCCCATTTTTACAACCTGTCCAGATCTGCCTGTAGTTGTTCCTTGCCCTCCAGTGTGTCCACTTCTCCCCACAGTTGTGTATCATCTCCAGACTTGGATAGAGTACACTTCGCTCCCTCATCCAAGTCACTGATGAAAAAATTGAAGAGTATCGGTCCAAGGACCGATCCCTGTGGGACCCCACTGCCCACTCTCTTCCAGGTCGATGCCGTCCCATCCACTGCCACTATCTGGGTACAGCCATCTAGCCAATTTGCCACCCACCGGACTCTTAACTTGTTCACCAGTATGTGGTGAGATACCATACCGAAGGCCTTCCTGAAGTCTAAGTAAATTATGTCAACCCCTGCTCCTGCATCCAGGTGTTTTGTAACCTGGTCATAAAAAGAAACTAGATTAGTCAACCGTGATCTACCTGCTACAAACCTGTGCTGGTTTCCCCTCAGCATAATTTTGCTTGCTGGGCTCTCACATATATGAGCCTTAATAATCTTTTCAAAGACTTTGCCAAGGATGAAGGTGAGACTGACTGGTCTATAGTTGCCTAGATCCTCCTTCCTCCCCTTCTTGAAAATAAGGACCACACTGGCCCTTCTCCATTCCTTCAGTACCTGTCCCATGTGCCACAAGTGCTCAAATATTCTTGCCAGTGGCTGTGCAATGACATCAGCCAGTGCCTTCAGTACCCTCAGATGGAGCTCATCCAGGTCTGCCGACTTAAACACATCCAGTCCTTCCAAGTGACTCTGCAACATCTCAGAGTCAACGTTTGGTAGTCTGGCACACAGCTGTCACCTTTCTACAATGTGAGACTTGTCTTGCACCTTGTTTAGGAAGACTGAGGCAAAGAAGTCATTGAGAAGTTCAGCCTTGTCCCCCCTGTCTGTCACCAATTGCTTTTGCCCATTCAGTAGTGTTCCTGTACTGCCCTGGGCCTTCCTTTTACTCCATATGTATCTGAAAAATAATTTTTTGTTACCCTTAACTTGGGATGCCATCCTCAGCTCCATGGTAGCTTTGGCCTTTCTAACTGCCTCCCTACAACTTCAAACTGAGGAAGTATACTCCTCTATAGTAATCTTTCCCTGTTTCCACTGCCTATATGCCCCCCTTTTTTGCCCTTAGGCTGGTCTGGATTCCTTTGGTCAGCCAAGGAAGCCTCTTGGCCCCTTTCCCCCTTTCCCCCCACATTGGGATCATCTCCCTCTGTGGCTGAAGGATCGTTTCCTTAAGACACAGCCACCCTTCTTGGGCTCCTATCTCACCGTATCTCTTACTCTGCAGTGCATCATTGACTAAATGCCTGAGTTCGCTGAAGTCAGACTTCCTAAAGTCTAGCACTTCCACCCTACTAGTTACCTTACCCACTCTATGCCTTATGATGAATTCTATTATTTGGTGGTCACTGTCCCCCAGGAATAAAGGTTTGGATAAAGGTTTATCCTATTGGGATAAAGGTTAAAGCAAAGCACTAGTTCTGCTATAGTAAAAGTTCAGAATTCCTTTCCATTGGATTGATTTTCCTATATGTTCTAAATTTGAATAATTCATGGGATTGCTTTGACATTTGTGATGCATCATAGAGGTCCAAGGCAGAGTCAGTCCTTCTACTACCCTCTCCTCTAAAAGAATCCATCATTTCTTAAAGGTGACATTCTACTAACTTATTTTGAGTATACCCAGGATTTTGATCAAGGCTCTGATTGTGTCCCCACTGACCTTAGTCACTTGGTAGTTCTCCCTGATTCATGTGATTCCAAAAGCTTTGGTGAACACTTCAAAACTACTGAAAAAATAAAATAAAATAAAACAAAACAAAACAAAATGAAGCAGTTTAGCAAACATTACATTGTGCTGCTAAAAAAAATGCTGGGATTTTTTTTTTTACTTACCAATTTCATGTATTCAGTGTTCTTCAAAAGGACATACCATTACTACCGCTACTGCATTACCCAGACAGTTTATCTGAAACCTAGCCTTGAAAGAAACAGAGAAAGTACAGGACTTTGGTCAATATTCATCTCTGCTATGGTTTTATTATTATTATTATTATTATTATTATTATTATTTAATTCTTACAAGTAAATGTGATCTGAGAAGAGAAGATAATTTGAAAACCATCTGAAACATTTTTTAAGGAAATACATTGCACATGTATTCATAGACTCCTTGGTGGCATAGGAGAATGGGAATGGAGTAGAAGAGCTGGGAGGGATTACAGGAGAGTATGGAAGGATAACTGGGGATGCAGGGGGGAAATGGGGGAGGTAGGGTGAGGGGAGCCAAATGTGAAAGTAAGTGGGAAGCATTGGAGTACTAGAAGATGGAGTGTCCATGGGGATCAGAGGTCATGAGATCTGTCATGCTCACATTTTTTCTTCCTTTGTGGCATATGGGGAAGCCTTCTTCCTCTGAGGAACCAGAGCTCCTCTCCAATAATCATGGTATAGGCCAAAGTAAGGAGCCCTGAAAAAAAACAATTTAAATTCTGAAAACCTGGACATATACAAGCAAGGTATGTATCTCATCTTTGTGAGGCCAGGGAAGGTGGGACTGCAGTGGTGCAAGAGGTAGATAAGGTGATCCAGAGATATGCTTGGGAGTGCCTGCTAGAGCACATGTTGAGGACCTGACTGAGGGGATGTAGTACTGTCACAGTAGCAAAGCTTAATCTATGTAACTGAGGAAGTGTGTGACTTCAGTAAATGATTGCCTATGACATGAGTATGCAATGGCAGAGGGCACCAAACTGCTAGGGGCTACATTTTGACATGCAATGGGCTTTTAATGTGTCTGTGATTTAATAAGAGAGGAATATATTGAAAATATTAGGAGGAGCTATATCACGCAAGGAAAAGAGGATGGGGGTGCAAGAAGAAGGATAAAAAACATGCTGGTTTATGTCATATGCTTAAAGTAAATGAAACTGTAACATAATAGCACTCAAGATGGTTGGGATACAGAGTAGATCTGATTTCTCTCACTGGTCCTGAGAGTGGTTACACACTCCAGATCCCAAGCAAACATAACCACAAATGTTATTCCCTATAACAAGGGAAGAAGGAGCACTGTGAGATCACTTAGTAACTGCCACCACATCAATCCTACAGCAGAAACATAGTTCTGCCCAAGATGACCCTGCACACATACCATCCTGCACTACAGGTATATGCATGCAGGGCTGCTCTGAGGTCATCCCTAACATCCTCCCTCAACCACACTGGACACCTAGGTCTAGACAGCAATCTCTGAGGTTTACCCTGAAAAAGCCAAACCAAATATTTGGGGGCTTGAATTATGTGTGGGGAAGCAATGAAAAGGACAGGCTGCTCAATGTCTTAGCTAGTACATGCTACTGAAGTGCTGTAGACATGTGCAGTGTGGCCTCTGGCATGGACCTTCTAGGTGACCTGGAGCAAGCCAACTCACTTTTCTGTGCTTCCCTTTCCCTGTTTCTAAACTTCTTTAAAATCCCTTGGTATTATAGCTGTAGTAGCCTTCTTCTACCTGTAACTCTTCCCAGTAACTATAACCGCCTACCTGACCATTAACTTCTAACAAAAAATAAATCCTCTTTCTGTTCAAAGCTAGGGAATTTAAAACTAATGAAAAGTTAAGGTTGCCCTGTGGCATTTTTTGCCCTTTTAGAAAATTAGTTCAATGATACTCAAACCCAAGAAACCCTCAAAATGTAGAATTTCAAGGCTCACACCAATAGAAGCTTAAGTCTGTCATCTTTCTGTTTGTTTTCACCCACAGTATTCAAACTAAACCTGTATTTACATATTACTAAATCAAGAGACTACTTACTTCTCATCTCACTGCTGAGAAATTTGACAGCAAGATACTATTGCTACATCACTACCAATGTGATCTGAAGAAGAGAATGCTGACATAAGGCATATTTGATGTCTCATGGTACATATGCACAACTTTTCTTTTGATCACACATGGGAGATGGGCACAGGCCCTTAGGTGCTTCATGATCCTTATAATATATTCACTGCTCTATTGCCCTCTTCAGACTAATCCCTATATCTCCTTATACCATAAACGTAGCCATGTCAAATTGCTCCAGCTAATCCCCATATTGTTCAATAAAGCAAAGTTGCACCTAACATAGTGAATGTAGCCATGAAGGCAGATAATTCTCAGTGACTGTGGCCAGCTCCAGAGAAACCTTAACTCTTCTTCTGGTTTTGAAAAGTATGAAGGTCCCCAATATCAAGCATTCCAGAAGAACGCAGTACAAGCTTAAATCTGCATTAAAAGGTTGGGGTTTCTTATGGGGGGTGAAGGTGAGAGGTGTTCATCAGTGAGGTCATGTAAATATAACCACTTTTGGCTTAAGATACCTACAATAGGGGTGTTAAACATATGGCCCGCATCATATATGCCATATCATCTGGCTCCTGTGGATTCCGGAAGGCCAATAATTTGGGGAACAGGGCAAGGGCCACTGCCAAAATCTGAGATATGGGATCCTACTGGGGATGTATGTGGGAGGCAAGTGACAACTGCATTATCCCTCACAGCTCCATGATGCTACTCATAGGTGACGCATGGGGGGGCAAAGGGAGACACGTGCCCCCCCCCCGAGATAAGGTGCTGCTGGCTTCTGTGGGCAGTCACTGCCTGCACCCCCCTCCCTCACTGCCAACGTGGCCGCCAGCAGCTGCAGGTGGTCCCTGCTCGCCGTTCGCTGCCATGGTGCACCCCCCTCCCATTCTCAGGAGGCACCAGTCATTCATTATGCTGCTCATGCCAACATTGCTTATCCTGCCAAAGGAGGTAGATCCAGATATAGCACACCAGGAGCCCTGTAATCTGTATCAAGCCCGAAGGAGTCAAACCAGTTTGATACTCTTGCTCTTCAACATAAAGGATGGCAGAATCTCACTAATCAATAGTTAGGGCTAACCAGGGAGTGGTGTCATATTATCTTAGTGTCCATGTATAGGGAAGCTGTTCCGACATGCTGTAATTAACTGAGTCTGCTGGAGCATGCTAATTAGCGCACTTCAGCCAGCCTTTGTGTCTCATGTATCAGCTTCTCAGAGCCACTCTAATTAAACCCCCCCCCCACCAGACCCCATAAAAATGCCCTTAGGATCTAATTTTCAGGGAAGCTGGGAAACACCAGCTCCCACCCATTTTACTTGAAATCGTAGGTGCTCAATCAGCATTTTTATTAAAACAAAACTACAACAACCCAAAAACCTACTGTTAGTCATCAGAATAAAGCACAAAATTGCTTGCTTTTCTTTTTGTGATCAGATTCTGATATTGTTACTGGTTTATGTCCGCTTTTCTTTCCCTAGCCCCTAGTCTTCCTACTTTTACTTGTGAACAAAGAAAGTGCTGGATCATCATCAGGTGTACATCATATCTATTTACAGCTGCCCCAAGGTCTTTCCCACTTCCCTTACCATCTCTGCCCTATTAAATTTCCTTTACAGGAATGACTGAAAAAGGAGAAAGGGAGTGTATAGAGGATATGTAGTTTATTCAGCTGAGCTCGGCTACTTTATCTTAGATCTCAGCTTTTATAACAGAGGAGTCACACTCCAAGTGTGCTTAGCCCTTGGCCTCCTGACAACATCCATTGGGCAGTGTGCACTGAATGTGTGCAGGTTTCCTGATAGTAACAGCTAGGAATTAGAGCTGGGGCTATCTCAGTTGTAATTCTTTGCTTAGAGAAATTTGATAAGAGTAATATTTGTGCCCAGCTCTCATCAGAGCTGATTTTCAGATATTGGCACAGGGGAAGAAAATCTATTTAGATATCAAAGTCATAAGCAATGATCCCCCTGGCTGTGTTGCAGCTAAATCAAGTCTTCTAGACCAACAATATGATATGACAGTAGGGATTTTTTTTTACAGTTGGCTTAGGTTTAAATCTTGGATAGATGGACAGCTACTTGGGAGGGGGAGTGAAAGAAAAAAAATCCACACATGATAAAATATTCAGAGTCTGAGTATTTTATTCCTAATTGCTAAAATTTTCCGGGTAGTAGTTTTTTAATTAAGGAACTAATGTGCTGAATGGCCACACATTGGTTGGGATTTGACTGACATTCAAGTCCCAATTTTGCCACTAGCCTCTTGGGTAATTGTAGGTAAATTAGTTCCCTGCTCTTGCCTGTTTCCCAAACTGTAAAATGAGGATAATAATACTGACCTTTACTTTAAAGTGTTTTGTCATCTGAGGGGAAAGAACTTATACAGGAACTAAGTATTATTATTTTCAGATCTGGATCAGGATAGGAATCAGATTCTGCAGCTAAATGGGGCCTAGAACCTAGTGTCATAGCCTGGGATTTTCAAAAGGGTTGGCACTGGCCTCATTTTGCTCTTATTGCAGCAAGGAAGAGTTTTAACAGGGACATCCAGGGAAGCAAAGTAAGGACAATATTAACTGCTTTGAAAATCTCATCCATATTAGGTAGTGCTAAAACCTTCCCAGCTACTCTGGCAAACTTTAGATAAAATGCTCTCTCAATCTAGTGTGAAGGACAATCACAAACAGACAAACTAAGTTTGATTTTCTGGTTAAGATCTAATAATTAAAATTCCAGATGTGTAGCAAAATTAAAGTCACTATGGGTGCCTGTATATGTGCAGGGAGGCTGCTCCTATGCACTGTAATTACACCGCATCATAACAGACTTGATTAATGGAGCCTGCTGGAATGTGCTAATTAGCCTCAGAGCGTGTGCAAAAACACCCTAAGGGGAGAAGCTGGGAAACAGAAGCTCACACTAACCTCACTTAATTGTAGATATGTACAAACACCTTTGTATCTCCAAATTTGGCTTGGATAGAAGTCTTAACAATGGATTTTTCCATTCTTTCCTTCCAATAGAACTGCAAACACCAGTTTACAAGGAAAATCATGTAAAAATGTAAAGACATCTATATATTAAAAAAAAAAATACAAATCTTCCCAAACACTTTAGAATATAATAAGATGCATCTTATTTGGGGTGATAGCTGGGGTCGATTTTATTTAAACTTATCTACCTGCCCCAATATAGAACCTGGAACTATAAACTATACGCTGATCTCCCCACTTCTGTAAGTACAGCAGCTTCTTAATTATACTTTATTTGTATGTTTTCTGTAGTTCTAATACTTGTGTAAGAGATGACTGGATGAGCAATTTGGAGGCCTGATCCTACTAGCCTCTGAATACTCTCAGTTACTTTGAGACGTTTGAGTAGACCTTTTTCTCAGAATCCTATATGTTCTTGTTTGTTAAACTATTAAGGAATGGGCTGCTCTCTTGAAGGCTACAGAGGTTTGATAAAGTGCATCCATATTTCAGAAGATGGGTATAATAATATTGGTAAATTTCACCAAATTCCTTACTGTAGAGCTGATCAAACAACATCCTAGTGTCAAAAAAACCTACTGATAATAAAAAGCTGTGTGGTGCACGTGGCAGCAATGTACACCACCAGAAAGGGAGCTAGGCTGCTATCTGGGCTTTGAACAGCTGGCTCAGTGCTGCTGCTGCCCCAGGAAGCCCCCAGGACCTAAGGTAAGGCTGCTGGAGCCCCAGGTCACTTTGCTGCACACTGGAGCATGTGTGCAAGGGCAAGCCTGGGGACAAATAGCAGCAGCATAAATATGTGCAACTGCTATTTGTCCCAAGGGAAATTCAGCCAGAAAGAGCACAGTGAGTCAGAATGTGAATTATGTTTGCACACCCAGCAGTGATAACTTTGCCTAGCATCCAGTGGTACCCCCGGAAGTGTCTCAAGACACCCCAGGGTGCCAGGGCACCTTGGTTGAGGATTACTGCCTTAGGGTAAATGAGAATCAGCCCTAACTCTTACTATGGTATACAGCAAAAATATAAACTGCTAACATTTTTAAAGGTGTCCAAACTGTGCTGTTTACATTATAATTGACAGTAATCCATTATTTTGGCAACTGGTAGATGATACACTGTAATTTGCAGGTATGCTGTTTAAAAAGAATACTTAACAGAATAATTATAGTATTTAACTGGGATTTGTTTCTGAAAAAAATATTATAGTAAAAGGTAGGAGGCAATCCAGCAGTGGCTGAAGTAAATATTGTTTGCAGCTGTTTGCCTTTTCTAAGAATGGAAAAATGAATGTTAACATGACTTTGGATGCATCTACTTTTATTTTGATGTTTGTAATAAGTTGCGTGCATAAGGATGTGAAATTGAAAAAAGCCAGGGCTGTATTTTAAAAATGATACTGTATCTTGTATTTGGCTGTCTTGCCTTTACTCGAGTGACTACAAAAGAAAATAAAGTGCTTCCGTACAGAGATTTATGTCTTGAGTCAGACCAAGAACAGGCTTGAGAAGGGGAAAGGAATAACTGATCTACAAGCAAATGAAAAATTAAGATTTTATTGTAGATTTTTATACTGAGTACACAATCGCAAGGAATTAACATTTTGATGCCTGTCCAGTACCTACCCAAAGGGGTAAGATGACATAAAGGAATTTAGATGTAATACCTGGAACAGCCAATTCTGGTAAATTACCTATGGGCAGTGGGGAAAATATTCTAGTGGATTTAACTATTAGTTTTAGGTGCTGGGACAATAATTCTGAAACCAATGTGACTAAGGGACATCTGCTGACAGAAGAAAAACCCCAAAACTATCCAAAAGTCCAGGTCTGGTATTGTTGACCCAGGTAACATTTATTTCTGTAGTTAAGTATGTCTGTATCTGTGCAGGGGTTGAGAATTTACTGCAGGTCTGTTAAGAACTAGGTAAGAGGTTTTGATACCTCTTACCAAACACAATACCAAGGTAAATGATGCATTTTAGAAGAGGGCTTCATAGATCTTGATTCCGTGGGACATAAGAACTATGATTATAGCCTGACAACTGGACTATTTGAAAAGATACTACCTCCACATTACTTCATGAGAGAAATGGGGAGTATAGGAAGATACAGAGGTGGAATATAGAAAGTCTAGAGTTTTTCAAAATTGTAGAAATACCTATGTACATCTACACTTCCTAGATCAAGCCTTGTGCATGAGCCCAGCCTTAACACCATACTTTCTCTGTCTCTGTTTTCCCTTTGGAGATGTTCCAATGAACTATCCTTTGAAATAAAATCTTTTGCATTAGTATAGCTGATTTTGATTTCCTTCCCACTCTTAGTGTTTTTTAGGGATCCATACTTTATTTATTCTGCTACAGTATTTCACTGGTATGAACAATTCATTCCTTTAAAAATAAGTTCTTTGAGGGGGGACACCAAACAAGCAGTATTTGGAAATACCACATTTCCATCCTTTATTAAAAGTAATTAGGCAGGAAAGGAAAAACAGTTTTGTTTTGTTTTGTTTCCTGAAAGAAGCAACAGAGTTTAGTTTATAAAGCCCAGCTTGGGGTCACAGTTGCAATACAATGCGGACAGACAAATGAGGAAAAGATGTCAAGTATTTCCTAAGAATCCAAATTGCTTATTTTGGAGAAAAGGATAGAATGTACTTACATAGCATTAAACAAGCAGTGTAGCCAGGCTGATGGCTCAGCTACTTGGCAGACACAGAGATGTAAAAATGAGTGTCGAAAGATAGGAGAACATTCTCTCCATTAAGAGTTGTCAGGTTTTTTTGTACTCTCCTTAGTACACATAATACTGATCATATTAGAGAATTTCTTGATCATGGATCAAAACCCCCCAAAAACAAACCCTTAAGGAAGTACTTTTTATATGTGTTTATGCCTATGGTGACATTTTGGTCAATGACAATGTTACTATTATTTAAGGCTTTTTTGGTGGTAGCCATGTTGCTCTATGGACATAGGCAGACAAATAATTGTTCCTGTGACTATTGTCCAGTTACAAATAGCATGGTTTTACACTGAGGAAGTAATGATAAAACTTTCTGCTGTAAGCTAGCAAGTTTATTAGTTGGAAATGGCTACGAAGAGACATACATGGGTGTACTAGTTAGTTCCAAGGGGTGCCTATAAATATGCTAGGGGATGAGCAGGTGGGAGCTGTTTCACTTAGAGCGGCTCTCAGGAACCACTCTAATTAAAACTCCCACTGCATCTTGTGTATTCAGCATTCTGTGTTTCAAAATGGAGGTGGAGGCACTTAAACTAAAGCTCATTTGATGAATTTTAATTAAAACACCCCACCGCCATTTCAAAACATAGGGCGCTGAATAAACAAGACACTGGACCATTCTGATTAGAATGTGTTGGAATGTGTGTAAAAGTGACCAAGATGACTAAGTGCTACCAGCATAATAGAGCCATAAAAACAACAAAGATAATCCCAGGATTATATTAGGTGAGGCATTTCCTGTAAATAATAACTCCATTGTATAAGGCACCATTCTAACTTCCTTCAGAGTACTGCATACAGTCCTGGTTACACAGATTCAAATGGAAGAATTCAAGCTTGAACAGAGGCAGAGAACTATGGGAGTGGAAGGCCTGTCTTAGAAGAGGAAACTAAAAGAACTTAGTATGCCAAGCAAAGAAAGAATACGATTTCTCTACATAAATAAATATGAAGAGCAAAAGAGTAGGAAGGAAGAAGAGAGCTTTAAGTGGAAGTAAAATTGATAGCATACAAACAACAGACCACAAAGAAATTTAGGCTAGAAAATAAGTTTCCTAATCATCAGAGCAATTAGTTTCTGGAACAGAACGCCTGAAAGGAGTAGTGGAAGCAAAGGCTTAACTACTTTTAAGGTGGATATTCATAGTTTCATAGTTTCTAGGGTCAGAAAGGACCTGAGCAGATCACCAAGTCTGACTCCCCTGCCCTGGCAGTAAAGAGTACTGGGGTCAAATGACCCCAGCAAGGTGTTCATCTAGCCTCCTCTTAAAGACCCCCAGGGTAGGAGCCAGCACCACTTCTCCTGGAAGTTGGTTCCAGATCCTAGTCACCGTGACAGTGAAGTAGTGCCTCCTGATGTCTAGTCTGAATCTACCCTCTGTCAGTTTGTGACCATTATTTCTAGTCATTCCTGGTAGTGCTCAGGGGAACAGGGACTCCCCCAATGCCTGCTGGTCCCCTGTGACTAGTTTGTAACAGGCCAGTTGATCCCCCTCAGCCTTCTCTTGTGGAGGCTGAACAGGTTCAGGTCCTGTAGCCTCTCCTCATAGGGCCTGTCCTACTGCTTCCTGATCATGGGAGTGGCCCTCCTCTGGACCCTCTCCATGCTGTCCACACCCCTCTTGAAGTGCGGTGCCAAGAACTGGATGCAGTACTTCAGCTGCGGCCTGACCAGTGCTGCATAGAGGGGGAGGATCACCTCCTTGGACCTGCTTGAGTTGCATCTGTGGATGCATGACAAGGTGCCATTGGCCTTCCTGACTGCCTCCCCATGTTCATCTTGGCATCAGTGATGACAAAGATCCTTGTCTGCCTCTGCACTGATGAGAAGGGAGTTCCCCAGCCTGTAGGTATGGTGCTAGTTCTTCCTCCCGATGTGCATCACCTTGTACTTGTCAGTGTTGAATCCCATCCTATTCTCATCCGCCCACCCCTGTAACCTGTCTAGGTCTGATTGCAGCCTATTCCTCCCATCTAGCATCCCCACATCCCCCTACATCTTAGTGTCATCAGCATATTTGAACAGGGTGCTTTTTACCCCCTCATCCAAGTCACTGATGAAGATGTTAAACAGTGTGAGCCCAAGGACTGAGCCCAGTGGAACCCCACTGCCCACATCCCTCCAAGTCAAAAATGACCCATCCACTACCACTCGCTGGGTGCGACCCCCCAGCCAGTTGGTGACCCATTTGACTATGTAGGAGGGATTGACACCACAATTCCCCAGTTTCTTAATGAGACTATTTCCACTGCTACCCCTGCATCTAAGGATTTGGTGACCTGGTCGTAGAAGGCCACCAGGTTGGTCTGACAGGACCTGCCTCTAATGAACCCGTTTTGGTAGCCCCTAAGCATAATCTCCCCCGCTGTCACATCGTGGACATGTGCCAGAATAATTCTCTCAAAAAGCTTGCCCAGGATTGAGGTAAGACTAACTGGCCTATAGTTTCCTGGGTCCTCTTTCCTCCCCTTTTTAAAGGTGGGAACCACATTGGCCCTCTTCCAGTCCTCTGGCACCACACCAGAGCACCATGAGTGCTCGTAACGCCATGCCAGGGGTCCCGCAATGACCTCAGCTAATTCCCTCAGTACTCTAGGGCGGAGATCATCTGGGCCAGCTGATTTGAATACGTCCAGTCCCTCCAGAAGTTCCCTAACTGGTTCCTCACTAACCCTTGGCCTAGGTACACCTCCCCTGGGGGTCCCAGAGGAGGGGTGTCTGTTCCAGCCCCTGCTCAGGAAAATGGAAGGCAAAGAAATCCACTTTGCCCCACATCTTAGTCATCATCAGCAAACTTGGACAATGTGCTTTCAACCCCCTCGTCCAAGTTGCTGATGAAGATGTTAAACAGTGCCAGCCTGAGGACTGAACCCTGGGGGACCCCACTGCTCACATCTTGCCAGGTTGAGTATGACCCATCCACCACTCCTCTCTGGGTGCACCCCATCAGCCAATTTTTACCCATCCATTACTGTGTAGGTATCAATGCCACAGTCACCTAATTTACTGATGAGAATGGGGTGAGAGACAGTGTCAACGGCCTTCTTAAAGTCTAGAAAAACTATGTCTACGGTGACACCATCATCCAAGGATTTAGTTACTTGGTCATAAAAGGCAATCAGGTTGTTCAGGCAGGACCTGCCTTTCATGAACCCATGCTGATTGCCCCATAGCATGATCTCCCATGCTGGCCCCCCACAGATGTGCTCCTTGATGATTCTCTCCAAAATCTTCCCGAGCACCAAAGTGAGGCTTACAGGCCTATAGTTACTTGGGCCCTTCTTCCTCCCTTTCTTAAAAATTGGGAACACATTAACTAGTTTCCAATCCCCCAGAACCTGGCCAGATGACCATGAATGCTCATAGAGCCGGGCCAAGGGCTCTGCAATGACCCCTGCCAGCTCCCTCAATGCCCTTGGGTGGAGGGCATCTGAACCTGCAGATTTAAAAATGTCCAGCCCATAACTACATCTGCACTGACCAAAGACCTGACAGACATATCCTCAAGATTGTCCCTACCACTGGGAGGAGGGATGTCCTGGTCCCTGCTTAAGAAAACAGAGGCAAAAAAAACTGTTAAAAATATCAGCTTTGTCATCTAGCATAGCCACAAGATTACCATTTGAGTCTTGCAGGGGCCCTACATTGCCTGGTGCCCCCTTCTTCCTCCCAATGTACTTGAAAAAGGACTTTTTGTTGTCCTTAATCCTGGACACTAGCCTGAATTCTATCTCTGCCTTGACCTTCCTAATAGGTCTCCTATACTCCCAGGCAGATGAGGAGTACTCCTCCTTGGTGATAGCTCCTCTTTTCCACTGGTTGTACACCCCCCTTTTAGTCCTCAGGCATTCCTGAATGCCCTTGCTAAGCCAAAGGAGTTTCTGAGCACTCTTACCCCCCCTGCTTTTCTCAGGGACCGTTACCCTTTGGGCCTGGAGGAATGTTCCCTTAAGGTACGACCTTCCCTCTAGGACTCCCATCTCCTCTACCTTCTGGGCTCCCAGTGCCTCCCCCACTAATTACAAAGCTCATTGGAGTTGGCCCTTTTGAAGTCAAGGGCTTTAGTCTTGCTGTAAACCCTTGACACCCTGTGCTGGATAGTGAATTCCAGGAGGTGATGATCACTATTGCCCAGGTGCTCAAGGACCTGTAGTCCCCTCACCAGGTCATCTCCAGTGGCCAGTACCAGGTCCAGCAAGGCATTACCCCTAGAGGGGCAGTGCACCTCCTGGATAAGGTGAAGGTCCTGCAATACCACCTGTTGTGGGCAACCATATCAAAAACCTTGCTAAATTCAAGGTATACCATATCCACTCTTCTTCCAATATCATAGAGCCAGTCTTCTCATCATAGAAGACTATCAGGCTGGTCAGGCATGACTTCCCCAGGGTGAATTCATGCCGACTCTTCCTAATCACCATCTCCTCCAAGTGCTTAGAAGTAGATTCCTAGAAGACCTGCTCCATGATTTTTCCAGACATTGAGGTGAAGCTGATCAGTCTGTAATTCCCTGGATCCTACTTCTTACCTTTTAAAAGTGGGCACTAGATTTGCCCTTTTCCAATCATCTGGGATCTCCCCCAATCACCATGAGTTTTCAAAGATAATGATTAGCAACTCAGTGATCACATAAGCAACTCCCTCAGCATTTTTGGGTGCATCATATCTGACCCTGTCGACTTGTACACATCCTGCTTTTCTAAATAATCTCTAAGCCTGTTCTTTTGCCTCTCACTTCCTTCCCAAACTATGCTGCCAGGTGCAGTAGTCTTGGAACTGACCTTTCCTATGAAGTAAAAAAGGCATTGAGTATTTCAGTCTTTTCCACATCATCTGTTACTAGGATGCCTCTCCTATTCAGTAAGGGACCCACACTTTCCCTGAACTTTCTCTTCTTGCTGTTGTTTAAGATCACACCTCAAATCAGTAACATAGCTAAGACTGAAACCCAAGAGTCAAAACTTCCTGGAAAAAATGCCTAAGCCAAAGGAGAACAAGAGCATTAATATGCGATCCAGTTTAGAAGTGAAACCTAAAAGAAAAGGATTGGGGGAAAGATTTGGGATCACTTAACATGACTTTTCACTCCCCTCTAGATAAGCTGTATATCACTGAGCCTCCAAATTCCTACCCATCTACAAAGACAAAGAGTGAATCAGTGAATTCAAAGCTCTTTTCTCCTATGGGGTACATTTACTGGGCAGTAGAGTAATCAACTGTACAGTAAACATCTTGGTGTCTACATGTGCACCCCTATTAGGCCAGAGTAAAGTAATTTACTCTGCAGCAGGATAGTGCTTGTGAATACAAGTCTAAAAAAACAACAACTCCACAGCAACACACATGTAGACACTCCCCTGCCTGGCAGGGGCTTCAGTGCTGGGGCTGCCCTCCACTAGTCCCATGCTGAAGCACCTTTGTGTCTGCACCTTTGTGTCTCCACAACATACTGATGTGGTGGGAGAAGCCCTGGGCTGGCAGGCTGACCCCTGGGCCTCCTGTAACCTAGGTTAATATGCTATGATCCCAGGTACACATGCAAATGGCAGTAATTTCTGGAGTTTCTTGTTCCCAGGTACATGTTCAAATATCACACCCAGGAGCAATATACTCCATAGCGATAAACTCTGAAATGTTTTGCTTTGCATTAATTGCACATATAGATGCAACCTAGAAGCAACAGCCACCATATATGAGCTACTATTACTCTATAACCTAATGGGAATGAGATCTTTATATGGAGAAGCTTGGCACATAACTCAAATGCCTAGTCTTACTGTTGGGTTGGGTCTGGTCCATAAGAATATTTTCTATTATACATATAACACTATGCTACAGGAATGGTTAAAAGTTCTACATGGTTTGAGTTCTATCGCTAAATGTGGAAGGCAGTGTATAAACATAAAATAAAAAATATGGTCCTGAGGATATTATAGACTTAATAGATATGGTAAAGAAAAGGTAGTAGATGAAAGAAGTGATGTGATAAGCCCATCATTTCCAATCCAGTGGTAGAGCTGGGAATAGAACCTACATCTCTCTACTCTCACTCCAGTGTTTTTTGTTTGTTCTTTATTCTGTAAAATGGGCTGCATACAGCATGTATCATCATTCTACTGCTGTTGTCATTTCAAGTTGGCCTCAAAATGAGTTAAAATCACCTAGCAGATTATGTTAAACAGTGGGTAAGTACACTGAATTGCTATCATTCATTATATTATCAATACATTACATTGTGCTACAGTATTAGAATAACTAGTGAAACAAATGGATGGGAGGGAGGGCCTGTGGTATTTTATGAGCCACTATAACCACCTTCCTTCACCTTTCATATTAAGCTGGTATTTCCACATATTAAGTTATCATCTCCACAGAAAACCCTCTAACAAATTCCTTCTACCAAACTAAAATTGTGTGATCTGACAGTACTTAGACCAGTGAAATAATTAAAACAAAGTCACCTGAGTAATCATGGGGATTGAGTATATATAACTAGCATGGATGATGGCTAACTGGTGGCTAGAGATGATTGAGAATTTTTTGACAGGGTAGTTTTGATAATAAATATGGATTTGTCTAACCTGAAACCTCTATTACCATATGTATTTTTATTATCATACCATCTAGAAGGCTCAGTATATGACCAGGGCCCGATATTGTTGGCACTGTACAAACACATGGTAAAAAGACCTCCAGAAAGATTACACTTCAGTAAAAAACCTAAGTAAAGGTGGGTAGATAAGAATATTAGAAATGTCATTTACTAGGTCAGACCATTGGTCCATCTATCCCAGTATCTTGTTTTATATAAGTGTAAGAGTGTGGTCCAGAATTTTCTACCCTCTGCTTTTCTCCCATCACCACTTCCAGAATTTAGAGTTTCGGATCCTGTACCTCTCTCTACCATATTCAATACCTACTGATTGACCTTTCCTCCAAGAATTGGTGTGATCCCTTTTGAACTGAATTAGGCTACCAGCTTCCATAGTATCTCATGACAGCGAGTTCTGTGAATTAATTACAATGAGTGATAAGGAACTTTCTTTTGTTCATTTTAAACCTATAACCGAATAATTTCATTTTTCCCCAAAGGTCTAGTATTATGAGAAATTATAAATAATAAATTCCTTTTTTACTTTCTCTACACTATGTAATTTTTTGTAAACATGTAATGGCCCCCCTCAGTTACAGGCAGATGGATAAGCTCAATCATGGTTGCCAACCCCAACTTTTTTTTTTATTTGACAATCTTCAAACTTTAACTGACAGACAGGGGGGGTTTCTTATTGATGTGTTTTTACTGTCAGTAATAAAATGTCTTGTGTTGTCAGTCTTGTGAGAATGCAAAAACAGTTTCACACCCTACTACAGGCATTCCCCTAGCCAGTCCCCTCCCAACTGAACCCTGCACCATGTTGTCCCCCCAGACTACCTCCCAGACATATCTCCACCAGTCCTGCTCCTACCCATTGCCTCTGTCTTCCTACTATCCCTGAAAGTCTGTTCCAGTTGCAAGAAACTGTGGAGGCACTAGTGAGCCAGAAATCCCTGATAAACACTTCACTGAAGGGCACTGAATAGCACTGCCACTTAGATACCAGCTGGTGCTGTCTATCCAACACTGATGCTTGCTTTGAATGTAACTTAATTCAGATGATTAATTTTGAGCCCAGGTTTTTTATTTTTATGAAGACAAAATTATTTTAAAGAATTTATGGGCAAGCAACCTGTTCTTTTTTTTACAGACTGTCCATAAATTTACGGGCAGTTGGTAACCCTGAGCATAATGAAACAATGATATAATATGAGTCTGTATGATAAGTAGTACAGCCTCATCACTGGCAAGCTTTTTGTGGGCATCACAAAAAAAGGAGCATTTTATGGAGGGTCTTAAAAGAGGACAATGATATGGTCCTGGCCCCTACCTTGGCCAAATTCAAGAGGAGGTTGGATGATCACCTTTCTGGGGTTTTGTGAACCCAGCATTCATTCCTGCTTGTGGCAGGGTGTCAGGCTTGAAGATCTGTTCAGGTCCCTCCTGACCCTAGCTACTATGAAACTGTGAAACATGCTGCAGGGGGGCTGGCTGGGGCATGATGGTGCTACAGTGCAGGGCTAGCGGGCAGGTAGACCTTGCACTGAAGTACCCTCGTGCCTCAGCCAGCCCCATCAGTGTCTGTACGTGCACTGCGGCAGAGTAAATAGGATACGGGGCAGTACTAGCCTATGTCAGAGTTAATAAAGTTTACTCCAGCGTAATAGCTCCACACGTGTAGATAGAGATGCTTTACTGTGGAGCTTGCAATCCTGCAGCAAGGGTGTCATGTAGATACTGCCTGGGAGGGCTTTGAAAGTAAGAAGCAGCAGCTCACATTTGATGTGCTTGAGAAGGAGGAGTTGGCAGAGGGAGGCATAGAGAAGAAAATAGCAAGCCAGGAAAAATGACCTTTGCAAAAGCATTCAGGATAGATGTCAGCAAAGCAAGACTGCTTTTGTTAAAGCCAAAAAAAGTTAGTTGCTGTGATGAAGCAGATGAAACGTTATTTCTGTGAATGTTATATGTTTTGTCCAAAAGGTATTTTTTTGGATAAAGTTTTCACTGGGCAGGGGAACACCTAAGTCAAAAGCCTGGTCTCTGATACAGAGTTAAATTTGATCCTGGGTTTGTCACAACCTAATTGCAGCCCCTAAACTACAAGACTTGGATATTTTGTGGTTTTTCATGAACATTTAAAAAAAGGTCTTGTTTACATTCCATATCTAAATGAAAAAGAATCTCAAAACATTTTGTCTTTTTGTGAAACAGATTTTTGTTTTACATCCAACCATTTTTGGAACACTGTTAAATATGAAGAGTTGCTTTTCATAGTATTCCCTCCTTGTACTCCTTTAAGGAGTCTTCACTTTTTGCCTGAAGACTCTTTATTTATGCATCTTTCTCCATCAGGATTTCCATTAGGTCCCCAGAATTTTAACCTTCATAGCACAGAGCAAGACTTAAGTTTTCAGCTGAGCTTTTATCAAATGTATCTGAAATAAAGTGTTGCCTTTTCATTTTGCACTTCTCCCATTTTTCCCCTTAATGAGTGGATAGCTCGTTACACAACAAGGATTAGTCTTGTAGCCTATTTTGGATAGTCCCAGATTGATGTTTGCTTTGGGTCTGATGCACCATATGCCACAGTAATCAGTGCACCGTAAGCTTTCAAACACATAAACTGTGTTACAAAGAAAAAGAAAAGATTCTTATGCACAGAGTTTTCATTATGTAAGCTGGTTGATCTGTAAGGCATAGATGCTGGAATGGGAGTAAACATAGAAGTTTAGAAGCACTAAGTTTCCCCAATTTAGTTTCCTTTCCATATCTGCTATTAAAATGGTCCTGTCTTTCATGTTTTTTATCTGGATATTTATCACAAATTGGAATATCACAATATCACCTTCCTGTTATATTTGTACTCCATACAGAAAGGCACACAAATTAATCTGTTTCAGCAAAGCAACTTGTATCTCAGTAGGATAGAACTGAAGACAAAGTAGGAAATACAACATTACTACCACTGATCTTGCTTTCTCTCTCTTCCCCATCTCCCTTCTTGCCTGACCTAAGTTTCCAACTGAGGGATTTGGCTTTTATAAGGAACACAAACAGAAATCTAGTTTAGGGAATGATGAAAAAAGCAAATATACTAGCTGCTGGGGAAAAAAGAGAGAAAAGCTTTCTGGATCTGTAACAGGGAACTCCTACCCCATGTTACTAGGAAGGTGCGGAAGGATAGAAAACCCAGGACTAGGAAAGGCAGAAAGTACTAGCTGCACAAGGGGACTGAACCAAGGACTGAAAAGCCCAGGTGGTTAATGATGCACTTAGCTGCACCTGGCCCCTGGGTGCAGGAGATCTGGCCATATGAATGGAAGAAGGCTGGGTTTATATAAGCTCAGTATCTGACCATGTAAGAGGCAGTCTAGCTCTGGCTGTGGGACGACAGGGATCTCTCAGGAAGGAGCTGGATGTAGCAAGGAGCCAAACCAGTATAAGAGAAGTACTGGGGGACTGGAGGAATGGAAGTGAGAAAGCCTGAGAGGTAGGGCTTGAGCTAAAACTACAATACAAAACAGTGACTTAACTAGGTCACTGTTTTGTATTGTAGTTTTTCTACTGGAGGACCAGTTTATGGCCATAAAGGAGAAGGAGGCCATGGGTGGGGATGTATGAGTGACACTCTCCACTATAAATGAAAGAAGCTAGCCCCAAGCTACAGGAGCTGAGGCTAGTGCAATAAAACCAGAGCCCCAGGAGGGGCTGCTACCAAGTCAGGGCTGATGCACAAAAGCTGAGGTCTTAGACATTGGGGCAAGACTTTGGGTGTGACCAGAAAAAAAGGAGACCAAGGCTGTGAGAGCTCAAGCTTTGACAGGTGCTTGGAAGCATGAGGGAGCACTTCTGTAAATGGGAAGCACTTGAGGGGAAGACCATAGAGTGTAGGTGAGGCAGACTTAGCCATGAAATCAGAGATGATCATCAAGAGAAGCAGCGAGGCTACCCCCAGGCCTAGGGACTGTCTCCCCAGTGAACTGAAAAATAATATTGAAGTTATGGCAGATGGGGCACTAGAAGTGAGGTGGGGTCAGGAAAGAGCTGGCAGGTGAATTGGACCATGTGGAGGCATGGGGTACAGGGGTGGTAGACCCCCAAGGTCTGCTACAGGATCTGGCTTCCATTCATTGAATTGCTTGACAGCATCTAAAATCCTCCTTGGAGGTAAATCCCATCCTCCATCCTTCGTAGGCCTTTCTTTTTTTAGGCCTCTTGCTGCCTTTACTCTGAGATGGAATAGACTTAGCTTGTGCACTGAGGATCGGTCCCTTGAGGAGCAACCATTCTTCTTGAACTCCCCTCTCCCTGGGGTCATGAACCCTCAGGGCCTTACTGACAAGCCTCCTGAGCTTGTCAAAGTTGGCTTTCCTGAAGTCAAGGACTTCTGTGTTGCTGACTGACTTGCCAGCTTTACGGCGGATGGTGAAGGTGATCAGCTCATGGTCACTGTCACTCAGCTTCCCATCAATCACCAGGTTGCCAGTTAGGTCATCCCCCGTAGCCAGTACCAGGTCGAGCAGCGCTTTGCCTCTCGTTGGCCCATAGACTTCTTGAGTCAGGTAGAGGTCATCCACGCACGAGAGAAAGCTTTGCGACCACTCAGGTTTTGCTGAGTGATCCTCCCACGAGATGTCAGGGTAATTGATGTCACCCATGACAGCCATGGTCCTGGAGCATGCAGCCTCAGCCAGTTCCTGGGTGAACTCCTGGTCAAACTCAGGACTTTGGGTGGGAGGTCTGTAGTAGACTCCCACTGTTGTGTCCCCTGTGCTGTGTTCTGCATGGATTTTAACCCAGAGGGTCTCCAGTCATCCACCCTGGTCACCAAGATCAGCTTGCAGGGAGGGGTGCGTAGCTTTCCTTAATATAGAGAGCTACATGGTGGTTTCTTTTGTCCAACAGTTAGGGCATAGTTCATAACATGAATCTCATGGGTTCAATTCCTTCCTCTGCCTCACTTGAGGGAATTTTCCAACCAGCACCCTCTAGGGTAATGTGAGGTATGACTAACTCTCTTCTTTTGCAGATATGCTCCTGTGTATGGCATGTTTAAATGGTAACTGACCTAGTAAAAGACCATTTCTTTAAGCTGGATGTGTAGGACTCATTTTGCAGCTGAAAAACCCAAGTTCAGTTCTACTCTGCGTGTGATTTAAAGTAGGGGTTTAAATGAAAGTCTCTTACCTCTATACGGAGTGTCCTAACTATGAGGGTAGTCTATGATGTGTCTCATTGTCTCCGTTCCTGGAGCTGATCCTTTTTGCCTGGAATAACGATATATGCATAGGAGAGCAGAAAGATCATGAGACTATCTGCTGATAAGGACAAGTTTCAGTTCCAACCTTTCTAATAATGCATACAAAGAGAAAAAGCATCAACAAGAGAGAGATATTCTTCCCCTCTGGGGAAAAATTATGTCTGAAGCCAATACATTTAAAATAATGCAGATATCAAAGTGAATTACTGATTTTGTTAGAAAGCATATCTGTGAATACTTTACTGCTGTACCTCTCCAGCTTCCGAGCCCGTAATAAGGGGAAATTACTTGGCTTGGGCCTATAGGTAATTTATTATACAATGCCTATATCTAACTGCAGGCATTTCTGCCACAAATGATTGTATTTCATCATCTGTCAAACCTTAATGTCACTGCTAGAAATACTGTTTTTGAATTTAGGGGATGGCATTGCACAAAAAGCAAATCAGGGTTCCACTGCTCAAAGCAATATAATTCCTGGAAGTATCATCATCTACTGCCAGAATTTTCTGGAAATACTAAATATAACGTACAGAATCATATTATTTAAAAAGGGAAAGACTTACTAGGTACTCTTGTATATCCCTCCAATGCACTATATTGCCACAGTATATTAAGGCCATAAAATATCATTAAGATAATCTGACTTTGGCACACATACACAGGGCAGAGAATTTTACCTGGTGATTCCTGAATCACACTCATCATTTCCATCTAAGCTAAAATGCCTTTTTAGAAAGATATCTAATATTGCTTCAGAGACTTCAAGTGATGAAGAAACCACCATATCCTTTAAGTAGGGTGATGGCCAGTTTAGTTTTAGATACAGTAGGGTCACCCTTACAATTAGGAATCAAAATGGGAGCTCAGTGAGCAGGAGTTTGCCCAGTGGTTTTGATCAGGTAGATTACACTGCAGCCATGTACAATACCTGGTGCCTCTTCTGGCCTGGTGTAATCTTGCCTGCCTGTAGCACTCCATCTCAGTACCCCACTTTGCCTGTCCATTAGGGCTAAGAAAAATTGTTTGCTTCGCTTCACCCTTTCTCCGGGTGAATCTACATGTGATGCTATGTTGCCACAGTGATGAGGTATGGCAACATAACTTGTCACTATGGTCACACAGTGTGCCTGCCAATGTTATGCCACTGTAGCAATGAGCTACTTCGCTATAGCATATAGCTACGGTGAAATAGCTGCTGAAAATAACCATGTACAGTCATTTAGTACTTCCTAAGGCAGGTGCTAAATGAAGTTGTAGTAACAACTGCACCGTGGGGAGCAGGTATAGACGTGCCGTCTGTGTATGGGTTCAGCATCTTGCTCCTGTGGTGAAAAGCTGCTGCCAGCATTTCCTGTATTCCCCAGAACAGAGGCGTTTTTGGGTAAATGTCTTTTGCAAAATCTAGAGAGAGAGAGGGGAAAAAAAGGAATGGCAGCATCTTACTCCCACCCCATATGCTGCTTTGGGAGGGTTGTTAGCGATATATCATTTGATCATTGTAAAGGGACATACGTTAATCAATAGGTAAAGATGAAATTACAACTCCAGTACCCAAAGCACTGCCTAAAAAGGGCTTGATTTATTATTACACTCATTTTAAGAGTTTTCATCAGTCCAGGCAGGTTATAAGCAACAGTTCTTGAATTGCTGGACACAAAAGCTTTTGACTACCTTATTCCAACATTCTTCACCAGATGTTTCCATTTCAATAGCATTTCTCAACCCTTTGAAGCATACCTTCTCTGACAATAATAAACTTAGTGGAAGCCTGCCTTCCATTGCAGAAATTCAAAAACATCCTTCCAATTCTCTTTGATAATGGCAAGCACCAACCTTTCACAATGTCAATATTTTGTTTCTCTTGCCTGAATTAAGATCCCAGTTGAAAAGATCCATTAAGCCGAAGGAATATAATAAAGATATCCCTTCCCCCTTTATGAAGCATTTTTAATTCTTGGCAGGTAGTGTCTGCTGGCATTTCAGAAATGCTAACTTACATAACACTCTTCATGTCTTGGAGGAAGGAAGTGAGACTTGTATTTCCATTAGAAGAAAAACAGCATTAAGGGCTGTTAAAGTGACACACTGGCTATTTTTTAAGGCACAGTCAACAAGTGTGCCTCAGGTTATATATGTTAATGAAAGGAGTTGTGGGGAAGAAAGTGTCATGATACATACTTCACAGGAAACAATGTAAAATCTTATCTCTAATTTCCCAGGACAGTAAAGTTCTGGTTTTTTTGTCTACATTTAAATTGTTCTCTCTTTAGTGAGTTTCACACATCTTACTAACCATGAACTCTCTTCAGCTGTCAAAAAGGCAACCATCATATGTGGTCTTTGTAATTGGTTGGTATTGTTGGTAGATATGCATCCATCTGTTGTATTTATGTTTAAAGAAACTGTATCATTATGTTCAGTTCAAGGTTGCTGATAAAACATCTATCTCCCATTAGTCTAAAATGACAGATGCCTGTCATAAATGAGATTTCAGTGAAAGCCACTCCTTGTTGCACAAACATAACAGTAAGTATAATTTACCAAAGCTGACACTTCAATAGCATCACACAGCACTATCCAAAATGCTTCAGTCTCCTATCCTAAGTAAAGGAGAAACCTATGGTATCATTCTCATTTTTTAAATCATTTGTTTTTAGAAATTTTGATTTTGTGCATTGACATTTAATACATCAAAGATCTTAATGCATGGAAGAACTTCTCTTGACAAATTTGCTACATTGGGAATTATATTTATACTAAGTGGAATACACATGGCTCTAGAAGAATGATGTATAATTATAGTGCCAACAAACTCCAGTCAGCTCTTATCCCATTGTGATAGAAGAAATAAAGTAATTATTAACATTACTTGCTGGAACATGGGCTGAAGAGCTACAAATCAAATTGCTACAAAAGGTTTTTTGCTACTGTGAATCATAGCAGCATCAGTTTAGTCAACTGAAGATCATTTGCCTAAGATTTATTTTGAGTTATAGGTGGGGGTGAGGGAGGAAAATAAGTGTATGCAGTAGGCAATTAATGTTACTAGAGAATGTAGGAAATAGTTTCATAGTTGGTAGGGTCAGAAGGGATCTGAGCAGATCATCAAATCCGCCCCCTGCCATGGCAGGAAAGAGTACTGGAGTCAAACGACCCCAACAAGGTGATTGTCAAGCATAGGAATGACTGGGAATGACTGTTCTCACTGTCTTACTGACCAGCAGACATTTTCCTTTTTTAAATGTTTTGTGTCCTGGAAAAATATGAACATCTAACATTAGGTCATGGGTAGGGCTGGACAAAAGCTTTCTATTAAAACTTCTTGATAGAACTGGAGTTTAAATTACTGTTTTTTCTGCCCATAAAGCCGGGATTTCAAAGATCCAGCTTACTGTATGGCCCCCACTCCAGGGCAGGTACTTCATGCAGTTTGAATTCCAGATTTGCCTTGCATGTGGCTAAGTCTTGAGCTGGCAAGAGCAAGTGCTGCATGAGCTGGATTTGGCATGTGATGGAGAGAATGGGGCAGGCAGTGGCTGGTCCATAGGTTCAATCTGGCCAATGGGGCTGGCCACACACCATTCATCTGACCAACAGACAAGTCCTATACCACTCATCTGGGCCATAAGCCCAGATAAGTTGGATACCCACCCCACAGAGGATCTGTTTTCTTCAGGATAAGCTGATTTTTTAAATTTATTCAAAAAAAAAAAAGAAATAGAATACCAACTCCCCAAGTATTTTACTTCCTAACTGTAGATGAAGCACTTCATATGAGTTGCACTTCAGGAGTCGTCTGCTTCTTTTCTCCACTGTTGGCTGGACTGTTCAGCCTGGCTTTATCTTCCTTTAGGTAACACTGGGTTCATCTGCATGTGCTATTAAGGTGAAACAATAAACTCCATTGCTTACTGCCCAGGACTGCTCCAACCCAGCTCAACATGCAATGGAGGGGCTAGTTGGGGCACAAGCTTCTGCACTGAAGTACTCTCCTGCCCCAGCCAACCATCTCAGCATCAGCATATGTGGTGCTGCAGAGTAAAAAAAAAAAATCCCTGCAGAAGGATAGTACTTGTATTTAAATACCAATACTATCCTGCTGTGGAGTTTTTAAGTCTCCTACAGCCTATTAAGGCAGCAGGAGCCTACTGTGGAACTAATTAGTCTACTCTTCAGTAAACTTCTCAAGTCAATGCACCCAAAGGTATTCAACTGCTATGATGAATTAACTTCCCTGACCAACATGAGAGGCAGCGATGCCTCATGAGCAGGGAGCCCAGCCTAAGGAGGAGAATAAGAATTTAAGGTGTCTAGATTATAACTGCTGTGAGGCACTGTGGATGCATTTCAGAGTCAAGGTATTTTAGTTTTCACTCAAAATATTTCAGGTTGAGTTTTCAGAAAGAGGGACTCAAAACTTCCTGGGAGAACAGGGAGAGGAGGGAAGAAGAGACTAGTTCTTGTAAGAGGAACATATACAGGCAACATTTTAAAAAAGAGGTTTGATCAGATAAATCTCTTTTCCTACTTCGGGGAAAAAATAGGAAATGCCTTCTAAATAATGGCTCTTGCCAAAGAGTCAGCATATGGTTTGTTTTAAGGTAAGTTACTGCATCATTTCTAAAGGCTTCCAGATCAGGTAGGTTTTTAAGATGTGCCTTTGTTCGTTGAACAAAGCCGTCTAGAAGATTGCTTTTCTAGATGTCCCCTTTCCTGCTGGAATGCCTTGAAAAATAAGTCTGACCAAACTTGAAGCTGGTCACCTGGGATGAAATTTTGCACTTTGACTTTATGCTTTGGGAAATGTACTTTAGAAAATTGGATGGTCATTTTGTCACATGCAGTTGGACTAAGTGAGCATTGAAAAGACAGTGTGGAAGAGTCGCTTGGCATATTTGCAGCACATAAGCTTTCAGTTTTGGTCCCTTTTGTGTGGGAAGAGAAATAGATGTTATGCATTGCTTGGAGCAGACAGAACTGTGAGATTAGCAGTGAATTCTAAAACTGGAGTTTTAATGATTACTTGCTATATGAATTAAAAGGCAATGAGTTCAAGCTGAGTAATAGTCTTTTCTTTTTATATTGTGGCTAGAGTTCTCTTTTCCTATTAAAGTAGAGATTTGCAAATGAATCTTGCTTCCTTAATGGGGAATAATCCAATTAGAGGGAGACAAAAGCCAGAATCACAAAGTGTGCGCATGTTCAAAGTTTATAACAACTCAGTTTTGAGTCCTTTTTAAACATAGAATTTAAAAACTGGAAGGGGGGTTCTTGCTGCTTCTAGCTTAGCTGAGACAGAAATAGGGCAAGAAGAGTTTCCCCCTCTTTAAACAACTGGTCTGTAATAACAGAATCCCAGGCTAATGGAGATCTAGATATCTCTGTCTCTTATTCCTTGCTTCATACATGTAATAGTGATTGCTTATCATAAAAAAAACTGCAACTGAAATGTAGTGTCCTGACTACTATGTCTTATTAAGATTAAGTTGGCACAGAAAAAATGGAATCAATGCGCAGGCCAGATGAGTTTTAATAAGCTCAAAGTAAGGCACATTTGATGCTATTGTGATCAAAAGATAAATCTTGAAGTTTGTTGCACAACAGGTTCACTCAGGTATATGGTGAAACTATTACATTCCATTTATCAGATTTTTTTTTTTTTATTTGTACTCCGTTTCTTACAAATCCATCCTCCCAGTTGTAGGAAAGGGCCTATTGTTTTCTGAGTCACATCTTTTGCAGTCAATTTATAGTCGCTGAAAGTAAATGTGAAAAAAATAGCACAGTGTGAAAGCAGAAATCTGTTTTGGTAGCATTCTACATCCACTTCACACAGGTGTAAATGGCTACCTGGAGTGGCAGTTATCAACCTTTTTAGACTCAAGGCACCTCTCAGAAAACACTGACTCTTTGCTTTTATTGGCTTTTTGACTGTGGAAAAATAATAGAGAAATTTTTCTTTTGCAAAGAGTTCAGAAAAAACCACAATAGGTCAGAACGTTTCTGAAACCATTCATTTTTATTTCAAATCTCTTGGTTTATTTTTTTTACGCATGTGTAGGTGTTTGCACACTTAGCAACACTAATACTGCACAGTACCTCATGGCACCATTAAAAGGCATTAAAAGTACCTCATGGCACCCCATGACTGACCTAGAGTTTAAGGCATAGGATATCAAACTGTGATGCATATTGGATGCTACATGCCAAAGTTCCTGCTAGGTGCTTATTCAGGAAAATGTCAGCTTCTCTTTTTTGCGACATTACACTCACCAGCAAGCTGGCACAATGACTGCAGGGTAGATAAACCCCCAGCCTATTACCTCTGCCTTGACCTTTTTTTCAGGAAGCAATACCCAATTAGGCACTCTTATGCAGCATATGATTTGTCACTGTGTCCTACAGTGCTATGCCAATGTCATTCATTATGTCACAAAGGACACCCTCACTGCTGAATGATATAAAATCCAATCTTTCAGTGTTTGGCTCATCCCAGGCTTTTCACTGAGCAGAGTCTGTGAAATTATGTCCTGCATGGTGACTTTATCTCCAAAATATCAAGAGATTTGAAAGGCAGTGTTAACTTGAGTTATGTTTTACCATGTTTTAACATGATTTGTTTCAGTACAAAAATCTATTCTCGCACAAGGAGGCAAGTCATAGTATACTACTTTTGATATATTTGTCATAAATATCATTTGAGCTACCGAAGGACCAAACTGAATATCCAGTTTGGGGGGAACTGTTCACTGGAAATTAAGCGAGCAAGACTCAAGATGCTTTTGCTGAGCTGTTTTATTCCCCATTACTCCTCATATTTTATCCCCCCTCTTTTATTTATTAATTGTTTCATTAATATCAGACTAACGCCTCACTGCATAGCTAGTAGATTAATCACTGGGGCAGGTGGAAAGCCTGTTTTTATACAATACTATCTCAGGGTGACAGAAAATTTTCCCCTAGGACAGACTTAGGAGGTGGTGGGTCATGGCAGGACTTTCTAGCTGATTGTTTTGTTTCACATACAGATCTAATAAAGAAAAAAATTGATTCAAGCTGGCCACAGTGTGTGTGTGTGTGTGTGTGTGTGTGTGTGTGTGTGTGTGTATTTAAAATAGTGAATCAAAGAGTTGAAAAGGAGGAGTCAAATATAGCATCTTGCTGAACCGAAGATGAAAAACAAAATTCATTTCAGATTTCAGTGTTTTAAAGCTGTATTTATGTTTCTAAAGTCCCATCTAATGTATTAATGAGAAGTCACTTTAAATATAAAGACTGAAGCATTAGATTTTGAAAATGTTAAAAAAGAAACAATTCAGTTTTGTTAATTTCTCCACCACATGAACAGCATGAGGAAACCTGAGATGAAAAGTCCAAATCTATTTTTTCTCCCCATAGTAAAATTAAAATGTCACCTAGAAAATTTAGCCCAGCTCTAAACACAGTAACTGCAGGAGGTAGGATAGTATAGGTGAGGGGTGTGAACATCTATTTTTGTAGCACTGAGCACTGTGTCTGCAGTCCCCAGAATGGCACCAGCACTGATACTGAATACAGCACGAGCTACTTAAGACATCTGTAAGTAATACAGGACACTTTCAATAGGGCAGATGGAACTAGTTATTTGCCAAATCACACTGACTTGAATATTAACAGTTTAATTAATTAAGATGAATTGAGTATCTTGGCTAATTTTTGTGGCAACAATATGCACACAAGTATTTGCACTTTATTTAGGTTAGTAACCTTGCTATTCAGAGTGCCTTACCCTTCTGTTGACAGCTTTGGAATTGATAGGTCCTAGTCATTGCTAATAGTAGCACAGCTTTGTTAGCCACTAAGTTGGGCTAGAAGGATTAATCCCCACTGGGCATGTTGGGCAGTTTTCCAACTTCCAGATGAGCCTGCTATGTGTGGTTTAAATTGTGTATACCCAGATCCTGTTAACTTTGAGCAAAACAGCAGGAAAGTGGCAAATCGACCTTCAGAATTCCAGCAGAAACAAAAATGGGTCCCAAGGAAACCAAAGAGCTTCTGACACGGTCTGTAAAATTCAGTGGTGTCTGAGGCTTCATTGTCTTTTGCCTTCTGCAGTCATTTATACCTACCAATGCATCGCATTGGTAAAGCCTGACCATTCTGACTGGTGGTCTTCTTCACCCACTTGGCACAAATAGGTGCTACTCTGTAGTACAAGAGACGCCCATTTGCATTTGGTAATCCTTCTTTTCAGACACGAGCATGAATCTCAGTTTTTAGATTCCAAACTTCACTAATTTATCTAATTTTAAGCTCTGAGAACCAGATCATGCCCCAAAGTCTATCACAGAAACATTACTATGTCTAAAAAACAAAACAAAACAAAAAAATCCCACTTGTGTTTTTCCTTTCCACAAAACTCCCGGGGAGGATAGGGGATAAGGTTGGGAGGGGCATTTGTTCCTTATCTCAGGGTCAATGGAAAGGTTTGAAAGATAACAAACTATGTTGGGTCCTTGCAGTTGCCTCAGCCAGAGGTAGGGAAAGAAGTAAGGAAATGGCTCTGTGGTCACAGAAATTATACACTGGGGCTGTCTCTTGTGAATACTACAATCACCTTTCACTTGAAGAGAGTAAGCAGAAAATAGGACTAGATCCATGGTTCATTTGGCAAGAAAGAAACCTATATATTTTCCTCACTTCCCTCTTGGTGAAACATGCTGACTGGGAGGAGGGGTCTAACCATTACAGGAAATTTGGAGAAGCCTTGAAGTATAGAATTACCAGACACCTCACTTACAGAGAAAAAGTTCCCTCATCATGGGGATACCATATCCTTGAATTCACATATCACCTGTGATGTATATTTTTTTTATATGAACATGGCTGGCCTATTATATTCTCCCTTCCATAAACTTCTGAACCTCCACCTTGAAGCATTTCAGGTTTCTTGTTCCTACTATTTTGCTTGGACGATCATTGCAGAATATCATTCTGTTCACTAAAAACCCAGGTTCCAGTCTAAGTTTGCTCATGACTAGTTTGTAGCTGTTTGATCATGTGTCAGTATTGTTTTTTAAATAGCTCTTCTCCCTCCATGATAATCAGACTATAAATACATTTATCAGTAGAAAGAAATAGCCCCTTTCAACCTTGGGTTTTGTAATCTCCATTCCCCTATCTCAATAGCCCTGCTTTGTACCTGTTCAAGTTCAGTGAATCTTTTAAACACAGGTGATGGGAACTGTGCACAACATTCTAAATGAGGTCTTCCAGTGCCTTGAATATTAGTACTAATATTTTGTCATCTCTAGTAAAAATACAATACTTAATACATCCTAGACTTGCATGAGTTTTTCACAGTTATATCACACTAGTAAATCATGGTACTCCTACAATTTACGAACAACAGCAACTCCCCATTTCCTTGCTTCAAGTCAAGACAGCAAATTCTAGGTAATAGCTTCCATGCTTTTTCACATAATACTATTAAACTTCAAACAGTTTGTGTGTAGCATACAAACTTCATCCTGTGGCTCCACTCCATAAAATTGTTAAATTCTTCCTGCCTAGTAATCTGATCCTTCACCATGTAATCTCCACCCACTCCCCTGACCGTCTTTTGCTGTTTGCATGTTTCAATGAGCTCTTTCTAGTTCTCATACCAAAGCATCTAATGACAATGTTAAACAGGAACATCCTAAGACTGATTCCTAAGGACCACTAGTAGCATCTTCTACTCAACTCCATCTGATTCTAATGTTTAAACCAATTCTTTACCCGTTTTATTAGTATAGTACTTACCTACAAGTTCACCATTTTAGATAAGTGTCCCATGAGGTCCAGAATTAAATATTTTGCTTAAATATAAATTGATTAGATCCACTGTTTTTTCCTTGGCTAAGAATTCAGTTATCCTATCACAGAAGGACGTTAGATTGGTCTGATACAATCTTCCTTAATAAAGATACGTTACATTTTGCCTTTGTCTTAAATTTTCTTTCCTTTCATCTCTGTTTTAAGGCACAATATTGAAGCCTAACATGCCTGTAATCACTTAGATCATTTTCTCCTAGTTCATTTTTAATATAGACACTGCATCTGTCATGTTCCAGTCATACTATCCATGAACTGACAAAGTAATAGAAGATCCTTGCTACAGAAGAAGCTATGTCACAGGCCAGCTTAGCAAGCTCTCCATGCTGTTCACAGCACTACCTTTGTTACATATACTGTGCCCAATATAGACAACTTCAGCATCCAACCTCATGAGTCAGAGATCTCTGAAAATACTTGCTACTCTGGTTAAAATACAGATAGGACAAGCCAGACGTGGACAACTCCAGTGGGTCCCAGCTCAAAGCCCTGAATGACTGAGGATTGCTCAGAAAGGTGGACACCTTTCACAACTCTTAACTCAGCCGCTGCCATCACCCACATGACTTCTGTACTTCCATCACTGTGGAGAACTTTGTCTCTATCTGTTCCTGTGTCCTCAGTTGCATTGATCCACCGCTGCACCATTCTGTAGTCTCAAAAAGTGCCTTTGCTCTTCAACTCTACCCTCACCTGGAGCTGCTCAGTACCAAATCATCAAGAATTCTTGTTTCTTCATTTTTCTGAACAGATCTGACTTCCCTACCTGGCTGATGCTGTTATATATGCTCAAGGAGCAGAGTGGGAGGGAGCAGAGTCAATGTAGTCAATTTTTCCAAACCTAAAAGGGTCCTTCGCCATGGCTACAAAGGAGTTCTCCTTTTCTATAGCCATTTTTTTCAATTTGTTAGGATTGTGATTATCCTGGTTTCCCAATTTGATCATAGTTATCAATCTAGTTTTTACTTCTACTTCAAATATTCATATTTTCATTCCCATCTGGTATCTTACCATTATCCTCACTTACATCTTTTTCCTTAATAAAGGGTGAAGCAAAGTATTTATTCAGGACTTGAGTCATAACTATGTAGCCCAGGTAACTTGGGTATATACCCCCCTTTTCCAATTGAAGGAAATTGTTAGCTGGCAGGTGTGCTGTGGGGTGAGAACTGCAGACTGCTCAATTTCCCTCTGTCCCTATAGAACCAGGCCAAGAGAGTCAGGGGACTTAACTATATACAAATTTATTTACGTTAACTTTTTACAAGGGAAAGGAACATGGATATAAACATATATAATATATATAATATGATATCTAAACAAATAACATAAACAATACCATCTGGGTAAATACTATAAAGCCTTACACCAGTGCTCCAGAAAACAGTAAGTATCTGTTCTGAAACAGATCAACCCCAAAATAAACACAGATAGCTAACAGATAAACTATAGATAAGTACGAGTGAACAATAAATATGCCACATATAAATACAAATAAACAACAGATGAAATAATAGCAACAGGGGGAGAACCCTAGGACTCTACTCATCTACTAATTTACAAACATGAGAGTTCACAAAATATAAGGCACAACATCACACCACTTATGGTGCAAGAACCCCAAAGATTATCTTAATCCCAAGGGGAAGCTCCAATGGTGTTGGGCTTTTTGCAAGCCCTACAAGAAAGCTGGTAACTTTAGGGGGGCTCTTAGTGGGACCTCCGCTTTCAGGAGCCCTTAACTAACCAGGAGGGACTCCATCTCGCCTGTAGGAATTCTCTTTTCCCTGCAACTCACATCTCCCAGGCCTGGAGGGTGGTCCTCGTCCTCTGCACTAAGCTGCTCTCTCGCCTGCAGTGGGTTTTGGGTGGGGTTGCTGTCCCCTGGAACAGGGCTCCATTATGCAGGGCTTCTGGGGCCTCTGGCTCAGCCCTGTCTGCTGGCCCAGGAGCCTGAGCACTATCTGGCTCCCTGGACTCAACTTTTTGCTATGGGTTGGAGGCCCAGGCTGCCTCATGCATCACGAGGCTCGGTCTGCTTCCAGACCCTCCATGCAGAGCCTCCTGCACTGAGCTCCCAGCCTCATTCTGGGGGTTGTGGACCTGAGCTGCCTAAGCACTGCAAAGGTCCTACTCTATGTACAGTTGTCCACAGCTCTCCTCAGCTCTTCTAAGCCCTGCTCTTCTCTCTTGTCTGTCCCGGATGTGTTCCCCTCATGCTGGGCATGCAGCTCCTTTTATACGCTCCAGGGCTCCACCCCTGAAGTCTTCCATATCTGACAGTGTTACAGTCTTCAATCAGGTCTGGGGGTGAGCTCCTCTCCCTCTTCCCTCAGGAAAGGGGCATGGCTTAACTCCTCTTGCTGTCCCTGATTGGTGGATGGTCTCCACCAGTCAAAACAGCAAGATATCAAGCCTGGGACTGAATCCAAGCTCCAAAAGGCAAGCCTGCTATAACTAGATATTTTTAAATCTCTATCCCATCTATATCATGGAGCAGACCAGCTTCTTTTATCTTGGTTCTCTTTCTTTAAAACTGAAGAACTAGCTATTCTTACTTTTTCTACACTTTCTGAACTCTCAAAGATATTCTCTTTCTGGATCAATTTTTTTTTCTTTCTATTCTTTGTAGATCCTCTGCTTACTGTCATGTTGAAAATGTTTATTCATCCAAGAAGACCTATGGCTTTTTCCTACCATTTTTTTTCCTGCCAGTAGATGTAAGTTCAGGTGGTATTTGTATTTTTGACATAAAATAACTCCATGCCTATTCTGGAATTAAATACCTGAACTCTCAAACAGAGTCAGGTATAATTTCTCAAAGTTTGCCATTTTTACCAATCTTAGCTTTAGACCTATTCTTATCTATTCTACAATTTAGACTGAACCAAATCAATTCCGGATTACTTTATCCAAGATTGTTTTACACAAGAAGCTCTTCTATAGAATCCTTTTCAATTGAAACCATAGCTGATAATTTCCATAAATTCCTCCTTCCTAACCTCAACCCAAGGGTGTTTCTTATGGACTGAATGCCCCGCCTTTCAAGCCACCAAGGTAGGAATAAATGCTAGTTTCATGTGGAGAGAGAAGCCTTTGCAGCAGCAGGGTGGCAGGTTAGGGTGCTTCTGGTTTCTTTGAGCAGTATGCTTTATAGTTGTGCAACAGTGTTAATATTGTAGTTTTAGTTATAGGGTTTGGCAAGGACTTGTTTGAGATGGCTTAGACAGAGATGATACTGCTCTGAGAAGGAGGTTGGATTGGATGACCTCCAGAAGTCCTTTCCAGCCCTACTTTCTATGATTCTGTGATTGTATAACTTTTCCCTAAGTGGCAGCTTTTTTATTCTTTACTTTTAATAATAGACTTTTCAGACTTTGGCTCAATATGAGGTGAAATATACATAGTTTACATAGAAATATTCTTCACAAAAATGTGAACAATAATGGGCTTTCAACACCTAACACTTCTAGCTTGTTGTTTCCTTGAAAAATAGCAGAATTAAATTGTACTTCACAACTCTGAATCTCTTGAGACCATTTGAAAAGGCTGAGAGAATTGAATGAATATTGTGAGAAGGGAGACACAGGAAAGGTGGCGTATTAACTAAACACCCTAAAAGACCTTGTTGTACAATAAACATAGAAAAACTGGGCTAGAATCCACTGTTCTTTCACTTAAAAAAAAAAAAAAAAGGATCAGGATGAGGAAAGAGTTCCCTATACAAAAACCTGAAGCTTAGTTTAACGGTTAAATTAAATTTCCTTGCCTGTTTACAAATGCCAATACAAGGCCATAGTTATAGCCTGACTTTGTAGATTTATGATACTGTTCCCTGTTTACTGACATCTGAAGGAATGGGGCTGTATAGTATAACTAATTAAAAGATTGCTTTTATTTCAAGTAGTCTGTTTTGGCAGCTGAAGGATTAATATTCTAATCCTGGTTTTGAAAGTGTACATGTGACATTTTCAGTGACTGTGTCTAATTGTCTGAAGCATGTGGCTTCTTTATAAACTAATCACACCAGTAGCAATCAGTAAAACAGACACAGCTTTCTGTTATTTTCAAAAGGTCCCCACCATACTTATGCACGTACTGGTCAAAAAGGACTGGACTAGATTCTAGCTTGTTGATTAGAGCCACGTTCGGTGTCTACAGGCTATAAAGGTATTAGTGAACCTTAAAGTAAACCAAAAAATATCTATAATCAAACATTGTTGCCCTGTGGGGTCAGGTCAACTCTCAAGATCTCTATATTGCACTGTTAGACAGGAGGGTGTGACACAATTGCACATATACAAACACACAAATCAATTAGGTACATACACACACACTACCAGCTCTGGCACATACACATCCAAACTAGCCTAGGCACATGCGTACCTATCACCAATTCAAATACATACACTATATACCCCAAAAGTTAGACACAGATCACTAATTCGTATATCATGCACACAGTGACATATATATATATGCACACACACACTCACCAGTTCACACACACACAGCCCACCTATACATACACACAGGTGCATTCTTAACTTGGATGCTACAGTGTTTATGTGTGTGCTTGGGGTACCTGGGATACTTGGGGGGAAGTTTCAGGTGAGAGAGAGAGAGAGAGTTAAAGTGTAGGGAATTAAATTTGACAGAACTGGGATTAGAACCAGGAGACTACAGAAAAGCTGGCTGAGGAACTGAGGATTGGGTTTACTTAAGGTAGTACAGACAGCTGAAATGTTGGGAAGGCAGATAAGTAGTGGCAAGGAGGAGACAGCCAGGAAAGAAACTGAGGCAGAATCCTGGTTGCTCAGGGGAAAAGGAAAAGGCAGTGGGGATCAGACAGTGGCAAAGAAACAGGAGGTTTGGAGACAGAGGGGAGCTCAGGACAGGTGTTGGAGGTGGCAGTGAGTCAGAAGCAGGAGAGGGAGAAATGAGACGGAAGTGAGAGGGGCAAGGAGCAGAGACTGGAGCCATAGTAAAGCAAAACCCAAGTTCAGGGTCCAAATAACAGTTTTATTAAACAAACAACACACTACACACTACACAGCCCCATAAAGTTATTGGTTCACACACAGACACACAAGCACTCACAATGGCAGCAGGAGAAAGAGACTCAGTGGAAGGTTTGAGTCCAGGTAGGGAAGAGAAGCAGAGTCCAAATCCTTACTTGAAGAGGGGGTGAGGGGGCAATAGCTACTTAGCCAGGCTGGAAAGAGGTCCTTGTTCAGTAGGTGTTGTCCAGAGCGGGGTCACCGGCAGGGTCTCTTGGTGGGTAAGTGATGTGGCATGGTGCTGGTCCAGATGGAGAGGGCATCCCACTGGGTCTGTCTTCACTGCTCCTTTTTATGGGGGCAGTCCCTAGTGACAGGAGGCATGCCCAGGCAAGGGTCAGCCCCTGGTGTACTGACCATGTGTGCTCCATGCAGGGATGTGAAGTTTCGGGTGTCTTTAATGGTGGGGTACAGTGGTAGAGTTGCTGGTTCTGCAGGGTCTTTTGTCTTTCAAATGCTGGGTTCTTGTCTCTGTTTCTGGGTGAGGTCTGTGGTTTCTGGATGAATCAATGCGAGGTGATGGCCCAGTCATTACAGGCCATTCAGTAGAGGCCTGCTACCATTGTATTTCAATCATTCCAAATCACTCTCATTCATCCGGGAACCAATTTACAAGGAAAGGGTACGTGACTCATATAGTTGCGACACAGGGGATACCCAGGCAGAGGACACAAGATGGAGACTTGACATACAAAATGGAAACTTGACTTTGGTTCACTTACAAACACAGGCCTAAGCCATACAATATCCATATGAAACAATAAAAAAATACGAAAATGATAATAATACAATATACAAAAGTAAAAATCAATACAAACTTAATAATAATACAATATAAAACAGTGGCTATCCAAAACCAAAAACCTGCTACCAAAATAAAAATGTGTAAGCTTATCCTAAGTCTAAGCTCACTTATGCTTGTCTATAGGGAATAGAGAGGGAGAGAAAGAAAAGACAGAAATAATTGGGGAAGGGAATGCATATCTATCATATGTGTGTGTGTGTATATATATATATATATATGTATATGTGTGTGTGTGTATATATATGTATATATATGTGTATATATATATATGTATATATGTGTGTGTGTGTATATATATATATACACACACACACATATATTCACACATATATATGTGTATATATATATATAACAGATATGCATTCCCATATGTATATGTATATATATGTGTGTATATATATATGAGTGTATATGTATGTATATGTGTGTGTGTGTGTGTGTGTATGTGTGTGTATGTATGTATTAAAAAAGAAAACCTGGGGGTTTTGCTACAACATCATATTTGAACTACAAACTGAACCGCTGAAAGAAGCTTCCAGCAGTCAAAAGTGACAAGAAACATAGGCTATCAGGATTCAATTAGGAATTGGAGGGCACATGTACATGTGCAATATACGCTTACTGAATAGTAAAATACTGAGCAGTAAGTCTTCCCCAGGAGCACAGGTACACATGCATCCTGTTGGAAACAAATTTGCTCCCAACAGGAGCAGCCTGGTTAGGGTGGGCATCATGAAGAACAGTCCAGTTTTCAGCTACTCTGCCCTCTGTCCTCTATTGATATGAAACCTGACACCCTTATGTTCTCTATTTTTTCTCTTGAAAAGGCATCTGCTTTCATATGAATGACAGAGGACAACCAAACTGTCTTCTATGATGACCAGCCTAAGCCTGGTACAGGGCTGCTCCTGCACTGCTCTGTCCCTTTGCAGCAGCTGGGGAGAGCTCCAGGCTACGCCCTCTAAGGTGCTAACCTGAAGGTTGAAAGGGGCATGAGACCAGTCCTGATACACACAGGGCCAGAAGAGCTCTGCCAGCTTCAGCGGCAGCTCTCTCATGGCCCCATGCACATTGGGAGGGGTCCTGATGTGCACAGGGCTGGGAGAAAGATGCAGCTGCAGCTGGTAGAGCTCTCCCAGCTCCACGCACATCAGAGTGCACAGCTGCCAGTGAGCCTTGTGCACAGCAGGGCTTCCCCACCCAACAGGGGGTTGGCCAGGCACTTGTGGTGCAACTGCCAGTGAGCCTCCTTCTAGGTGGGGATTCCCTGCCCAGCAGAGCGCTGGCTGTAAAGTGTCTGATGTAGACATGCCCAGTAATAATTAAACTTTGTGAGAAGCAGCAAACATTGAATGGTAAAGCTTACACTTGGATCAAGACATAGATATTGTTCTTGTGATCAAATTTATAATTTTTCTCTTCTTAGAGTCTGGCCTAAAGTATGTTTCTGCTGGCAAAACGTTGAGTGCATTCATGCCCAGAGCCTTTCTGCAGTGGCAGAACTTTCCTTCTGACCACAGTTGTTTCATCATCCTGTATGCATGTGGACACTTCCATGTCATCTCCCAACTATCACAGACCCTTCAGCAACTAGTGCCTTCGCAGAGTGCACTTCCAGCTCTAACACACAAACACCTAGTGGAGTCACCAAGAAACCTGTGGGTGTGCCTGCATTCTGGTGGTAGAGAGCAGCAGTCTGATGTCTGCCATCAATTTTCCCTCCCGAATAAAGGTCTGACAAAAGCTTTCAGATAAAGACCCAAGTACAGTTACATTTATCTCCTCCTGAGATTTATCTTTCAGCTTCTATCCGTGGATGAACTTAAAAGTTGACTGGCAAACCCTAATTGTGGAGGCTGGTTTCTAGTCATTAATCCAGGCCACAAAGGTGGTTATATCCTGGGACAATATTACTTCACTTCCATGCCAGTACTCTATTCATGCAGAAAAACTGACATGCTCCAACGCCAAGGGAAGTTCTCTTTCCTACCAATAAATTTGTTTTTTCAAGCATCATTTTTAATTTGCACTCTTCAGTGGAAAATATCAAAGTGGAGTGAAATGAAGCAGAGAGACAGAAGCACTTTCTTGATAGGGTTCACTGGAGACATTTAAATGTTCTTAGTATTCTGAATTACTCATCAAGTTAAAGAGCAAGTCTGGAGCTCCCGTAATTATCTAAACTATTAACTCTAACAAAGATGTCTATGTCTTCACCACAGTGAATAAGATGGGCAGTTTCAAACCATTATATTTTAATCTGGCTTCAAATACAATATAACAAAGTCCAAAGTTAGATTTAGACAATGAGTGTAGTTCTTCCACTGTGAAAAACTGAAGAGTTTTAAGAGTAGTCAAATGGATTATTTGAGTCATAGTGAGGGGAAGTATAGGCTGAGTGTAAAAAAAATTCTGATAAGATGTTTATCTTCTTTTTATGGACAACATTATATAACTGCAGTTTGAATTAATAGATTTGAAGTCAGATTCATGGGAGATATCAGGAACATATTTAAGGCCAAATTCTTTCTTTGTATATTTATCTGAATGGTGCCGTCTCAAGGGTGAAATTATAAGTTTATCTATGTTTAAAAATACTGAATAAACAAGATGCCTGACTTATGCAAAACTCCAATATTAATACCATCTAGGAATGTACTGGTATCTGAGTTTGATGATGGATATTTTCACCCATTTCCCTATCCCAGGGAATGAATGAATTTTAAGCAGATTTATAAACTGTATTTATAGCTACACCATAACTAGCTATCTCCAAAAGGTAGGTATGTTTGCATTTGGGGGGTTGATTGTCATCTGCAATTTGGTTACAGACTGGGGAAGCTTGAAATATTCACAGTTGTTGGCTTTGTATATATTTACATTTATTTTTGTGTTCCCGTTGAAAATTCAAGCAAGTAAATACACTGACAACAACAGTCACAGACTGTGAATATTGGAGAATATTCACAGAAAGCTAATTTCAGATTTCCAAGTGTAAGTATTCATCTCAGAAACCTGAAACTAAATGGCTTACTCACCTAATCTAGGAATTGGAATCAAGTAACGTAAATTATGATTCATTCAAGCAGATAGCATTCAAACTTTGAATTATAGCAAGCTTTTCTTTCAGGACAATTCTTAATCAAAACAAAAATAGTTTTCAATGACAATAACAATACATGGGGAAACCAATTAGCAAACAGAATAAGAATTTGTTAAATCCATTATTTCTTGTAAGTTATCTAGCCGGGTCTAGTGTAAACATTTTGGTAGTTCAATATTAAATTAATTTGAGAATGTTCTCACTAACTTACGAATGATATGTAAAATATAGCATCATTAAGCTACCTATATCAGCTACTGCTTTCCAGATAGAAAGTCAACTAGGATGGGATCATTAATGGGATGTCAAGAGAAACAAACAGATATTTTCATTAAGCAACACTTCAGCAGCTCCTCTGCATCAAGATATAGATGTAAAAGTTGAATTAGTATTTAATTAGCATTCTTCCAATGCCGGAAATAACAAATATGGCTGATTAAAATTAATGATGATATATTGAGTAAGTGAAGGTTACTTAATTGTGACTCCAGTTTAAACAATGCCTAAATTGCCTAATCAAGCATTTTATGCCTCTTGCCTAAATGGCAATTGCTTATGAATTGCTGCTTTCCCACTCAGCTGCCACACTGATTGCCCTTCCTAAAGTTCAGTAAATTATGGGAACTCACAATGCAGCAAATAAGCTTCACATGAGGCTGAACATTCATTTGTTGGCAAATATTAGAACTTTTCCTTTAAAGATATTTCTGTTTGATAAACAATGAACATTTTCCTGTTTATCTAAGTAATATTGTGTTTCTGCATAATATAAATAACATTACACTGTTTCAAGGAGCATTCTCGGAATGTGTAGAGCACTGAGTGACCTAAAACAAAGTTAATAGAAAGAAATATACAGAGTAATAGGAAATCCTGATGATTATCTAATCGCTGCAACACACTGCACAGTAGAGAGGCTCAAATAATGGATTTTCAAACCCATGTAAATATTTTTGGTTCAATCAACATGCTCCATTTAAGTTTCAAATCTTTTATTATTTTATACAGAATAAAGGAAATTCTGAAGTAATGCTAGTGGAAATTTTAAATATCTCATTCCAAATATGTGGAAACAGGACATTTTTATATTTGTGTGACTTTTTTTTCTAAACGATTTCATTACCATCAATATGATTTAATAAAACAAATTGGTTGCATCAAAATGGTATGTTCCATCAGAAGACTGTTTTGAACTTTTTTTTTGGCCCTCCTAGAATCATTTGCTTTCCAAGATCCTAATTTAGCATTTATACTTATTCTGCAAGGCATTAGCCCACCATTAGTACTCAATGGATGCTTTGCTGAAAAGAGACAGTTGCGTACTCTCAGGTGGTACCCACCTAAGAAATCAGACCACCTTAAGAAACACACACCTTTGGAATTAAAAGAAAAAGTTTTTTGTATTTCAAAAACATTTTGTATTTCATATTTTTCTTCCTTTCTGTACCATAGTTCTGTTTCATCTTATAACAGAAATGCCTAACCATTATGTGAGTTATTTCATATAATTTCTGCCCCCAAGAATTACTTGACTTCTCCAATGGAAATATTTTACCATTTTATCCTTGACTAGATTTACCTTGACTACAGTTTCAGAATTTTGGAGGAAGCCTCTCCATTCTGATGTCAATACTGAACATGTCTTTCGATTTTTTTCCAAATCCATATTACACAAGGATACGGGCCAGATCCACCAATGCTTCTGCTAGCTTGTGAACTGCCAGAAGTCCCTAGTGCCTGGAGGAGCAGGCTGCATACATTCAGAGATATGGGAGATGCACCTTGCCAGGACGGATCTGAAAACAAAGTGATGGTGGTGTTGCTTTGTCATATTTGAGGGCGGAGGAAACATCGGTTATATTGAGGGCGGAGGAAGCATCAGACTGCCAGACCAAGCAACACCCACAACTACAGCTCAGCCTAGACCAACGAGCGAATCGAATAAACAGGTAAGCGACAGGGGCCAGGGCAACGTTGGGACTAGGGGGTCAGTACACACATCCACAGGAGGCCTCAAATGCCTCTACACAAACGCTCATAGTATGGGAAACAAGCAGGAGGAACTCACCCTCCTGCTAGCTGACGCCTTCCCGGACATAGTGGGGATCACTGAAACGTAGTGGGACTCAATGCATGATTGGGCGGTGAATGTCAAGGGCTATAGGCTGTACAGGAGGGACAGCATAGGAAGGAAAGGTGGGGGCGGGGCACTCTATATTAAGGAGGAATACACATCCTCGTCAATTAGCAAAGAGTCAGAGGAAGGGCACTCTGAAGTGCTTTGGATTAGAGTACAAGGCAGTTGAGGGGAAAGAGACTTAATGGTGGGGGCCTACTACAGACCTCCCAACCAGGGGGAAGAGCTTCACCAGGAATTCTTAGGTCAGCTCACAGAGGTAGTGAAGTCTAAGGATGTGGTAGTCATGAGGGACCTGAACTTCCCGGACATCTGCTGGGAAGAGCAGTCAGCCAGGTCTGACAGCTCACATAGGTGCTTAGACAGAGTATAGAATCTCCATCTAACCCAGGAGGTGCACAGCCCCACCAGGCGAGATGCCTTGTTGGACCTGGTGCTGACCACAGGAAATGACCTGGTGAGGGGGACGCGGGTGCTCGACCACCTGGGCGACAGTGATCATCGCCTGCTGGAATTCACCATCCAGCGCAAGGTGGCAAAGGCATGCAGTAAGGCAGCAGCCCTAGATTTCAGGAGGGCAGACTTCACCAAGCTAAGGAGGACAGTTGGGGAAGCACTGAGGTCCCGGAGGGGAGGGGAGCCAGGTATCCAAGGAGAGTGGTCCTCCTTAAGGAGACGATCCTCAGAGCCCAAAAGAAGGTAATCCCAATGAGGATCAAAGGGAACAGGAGGGCACACAAGCCTCCATGGCTCACCAAAAGCATCCAGGAATGTCTCCTTGCTAAAAGGGAGGCGTACACCCAATGGAAATAAGGGGACATCACCAGGGATGACTATACTGCAGTCGCTCGGGGATGTAGGGGGGCAGTCAGAAAGGCCAAGGCAGAGATGGAATTAGGACTAGCTTCCCAGATTAAGGACAATAAGAAGTCCTTCTTTAAATACATAGGGGGTAAAAAGAAGGTTCTGGGTAATGTGGGGCCCCTACAGGACGCGTTGGGAAATTTGGTCTTCACACCAGATGACAAAGCTAACACGTTTAACGATTTCTTTGCCTCCGTCTTCCTAAGTAGGGACCAGAACAGCCACCTCCCTGCTGGGCCCCCCTCAGGCCCCGGGGGAGGCACACCTGGGCCAAGGGTCAGTGAGGAACTAGGTAGGGAGCTTCTGGAGGGACTGGACATATTCAAGTCAGCTGGTCCGGACAATCTCCACCCTAGAGTACTAAAGGAATTGGCCGAGGTCATTGCAGGACCCCTGACAGCTTTACGAGCACTCGTGGTGCTCTGGTGTGGTGCCAGAGGATTGGAAAAGGGCCAACGGGGTTCCCATCTTTAAAAAGGAGAAGAAGGAGGACCCGGGAAACTATAGGCCAGTTAGTCTTACCTCAATCCTAGGCAAGCTGTTTGAGAAAATTATTCTGGCACACATCCACGAGGGGCCAGCAAGGGATTGCATGCTTAGGGGCAACCAACACGGGTTCATCAGTGGCAGGTCCAGTCAGACCAACCTGGTGGCCTTTAATGATCAGATCACTAAATCATTAGATGCAGGGGTAGCAGTGGACATAGTCTTCCTGGACTTCCGGAAGGCTTTTGACACTGTCTCTCACCCCCTTTTTATTAAGAAACTGGGGGACTGTGGTGTTGACACCCATACAGTCAAATGGGTCGCCAACTGGCTGGAGGGCCACACCCAGAGGGTGGTAGTGGATGGGTCCTTCTCAACCTGGAAGGACGTGGGCAGTGGGGTTTCACAGGGCTCGGTCCTCGGGCCTGCACTGTTCAACATCTTCATCAGCAACTTGGATGAGGGGGTAAAAAGCACCCTGTTCAAATTTGCTGATGACACTAAGATGTGGGGGGATGTGGGCACACTAGAAGGAAGCAACAGGCTACAATCAGACCTAGACAGGTTACAACGGTGGGTGGACGAGAATAGGATGGGATTCAACACCAACAAGTGCAAAGTGCTACACCTGGGGAGGAACAACGGGCACCATACCTACAGGTTGGGGAACTCCCCTCTTGTCAGCACAGAGGCGGAAAAGGATCTTGGAGTCATCATTGACTCTGAGATGAACAAGGGCTGGCAGTGTGGGGAGGCAGTCAGGAACGCCAACCATACCTTGTCATGCATCCACAGATGCATCTCGAGCAGGTCCAAAGAGGTGATCCTCTCCCTCTATGCGGCACTGGTCAGGCCACAGTTGAAGTACTGCATCCAGTTCTGGGCACCGCACTTCAAGAGGGATGTGGACAGCATGGAGAGGGTCCAGAGGAGGGCCACTCACATGATCAGGGGGCAGCAGGGCAGGCCCTATGAGGAGAGGCTACGGGACCTGAACCTGTTCAGCCTCCACAAGAGAAGGCTGAGGGGGGATCTAGTGGCCTGTTACAAACTAGTCAGGGGGGACCAGCAGGCACTGGGGGAGTCACTGTTTCCCCGAGCACCTCCAGGAGTAACCAGGAATAACGGTCACAAGCTGGCAGAGGGTAGGTTTAGGTTGATATCAGGAGGCGCTACTTCACGGTCAGGGCGGCTAGGGTCTGGAACCAATTTCCAAGAGAAGTGGTGCTGGCTCCTACCCTGGGGGTCTTTAAAAGGAGACTAGATGAACACCTTGCTGTCGTCATTTGACCCCAGTACTCTTTCCTGCTATGGCAGGGGGTCGGACTAGATGATCTACTCAGGTCCCTTCTGACCCTAGAAACTATGAATCTATGAAACTATTTTTCCAGCTAAAAAATTAACAATATAATTGGCATTAATGTAATATGCTTTAAAAGCATATTTTGTACTGCATTTTGTACCTGGTAAGAAAAAGTAATTCAGTAACAATTTAGCTAGAATATAGTGTTTATTGAGAACAATAATTATCAGTACAACACTTAATTCTGGCATAAAAATAAAACATTTAAATAATAAAAAACTAGAACAGTTAGATAAACTCTTCTTCTTACTGTTAGTATAGTAATTTTTTTCTTTACCCTTTTCCACTCTGGGTATATGTGAAATCGCCATCTCTCATAGACACTGGTTTTTTTAAGTCTCCTGACATGAGAAGTAAAAACTATCCCAAAATACAGGAGGAATGTCATGGAAGAAAACAAGATTAAACCTACAGACAGAAATAGCTTGTAAGGAACCTTAGGATAATCTCTTTAAAATATCTGTATTTTGTCACTGAAATATACCACCCATCCCCACAAATATGATTAGGATCAAAATAAAAGAATTTTAACACTTTATTGGAAGTTAAAATTTACTTTATATATTTAGGAAAAGTTAAGAAACACCTCCTCTGGCACACTTCCCCCCTCCCCCCCCCCCCCCCCCCAAAGTGGCCTAAGTCGCTAAAGAGTCCACATGGTCTCTCAAGTTCCTTGGCAATTTCCATTTTCTTTCTCCCTATTCATGCCAGGAATGCATTGTCTAGGATGGTCACTGCTGTCTATCAGTGAAATGCTTACGCAGAGGATAGTCATTTCACTCTGAGAGTGGTGGCTCCACTAATAAGATCCTGTAGGTCCAGAGAGTGGTAACTCACCCTCTGTTTTTTACTGAATGGATTGTACTCATCAACCATTTTCAAATCCACAGATAAGGCAATCACAGAAGACAATCATCCTCATATTCTTTGGGACTGCTGAAGAAGACTCTCTTCTTGAAGTTTTATTGGATCTGGCCCAATATTCATAATATAACTTTCCTGTAACTCTATTAATATTTGCATTCAACTGTGTTCCTTTAGTTGTAATATACACACATTTCAATTAACAACTTAATGCACATGGATTAATGAAAACCACAATGATATTTATTCACATATAATTTATTTCAGTACTACATTCCTTGAAGCATATAGGAATGTTAATTAAGGTTAAAATATGAATTTAACAGTTAATGTTAACAGATGTGAGTTTAGTTATTTAACTTATGCCTATGTTTATACATGTGAACAGTATGATTTAAAAGAGGAGATGCCTCATGGACATCCATTAATGTACTTGCTATTAATCTGAACAATGAGAGCTACTAAACATTGAGTGATCTACAAATATTTTTTTCAGCATTCTTATGCTAGAAGTAATTTATTTTTAAATATGAGAGATAGATGTTACATTTCAAAACACAGTGACTGAAAGGGGCAGATTTTGAAGACCTGATGCCAATTTTTCTGCAGGCTTCTGACTAGCTTGCCCCCCACCCACCCACCCAAGACAAGTTTTCATTTCAGCTTGACAGTTTGATCAAATTTCCTGGTTAATAATACTTGCTAGCTGTTATATAGCAGGTTGCAGTTGTAGATCTCAAAATGCATTTGAAAGGCTCAACTAAGGTAGTGAGAGGGTCAAGTAACTTCATAAAAGTCACATAGTAGTTTAGTGGTAGAGCTGAGGATAGTACCCACCTTTCTTCAATCTTAGTTCAGTGCTGGGGTCCACAAATGAGAAGCTGCTGATAACATTCAGACATTAAACAGATGACAACCCCTCTGTAATCATATGGATCATTTGCTAAGAATTGTGAAGCTTTCAGGAGAACTTGGGTCAAGTGGCAAGTGAACCTCAGAGGATTTTTTATATCATTAACTTTTCATGTAAAACCAAATGAAACACGATGGCTTTGAAATTTTAAGCTGGAGCATGCCTGAAATGCAGATTTAAGTTTATAGTGCCTGAACTCACAACAGAGCAAAACCAAAGACAAATATGCATTCCAATAAGAAAATTGAATAGATGGTCTTTGTTTCTTCACTGGATTAATCTATTGCACTTTTGGCATGGTACATTTTATTCAATATTCTAAATTCCCCAAAGATTAACCTTTACTTGTGTTAATTACCCTGGAAGGGAAAGAACACACTGAATTACTGTTTGCTTTCACTCCTTTCCTGTTTGGTGATTTCTTGAATATTATTCTGAAATGTGAGGTCTCTCAAACACAGCTTAAGTATACCATGCTAGTTCTGGTATTCTTCCATTCATCACCCAACAGCTCTCTAGCTCCGTTGGCTCTGTTGGCTATGGCCCCATTCATCCTTAGGGGAGACAAGCTACCATCCTTAGCAGCCCTTGCCTATTTCTCTGCTTATGTTCCCAGTTATACAAGGATTAGCTCTTATGAGTAGGAGAAAAAAAGGATTAAATTTCCTGGATAATAATAAATGTGTGTTCTCAAAAGCCCCCCCCCCGGCTATCAGTCCCCTAAACTCAGTCCATGTGTGAAAGTGCCTGTAATTACATCTGTTTATATATGTATATACATTCAAATTAAGATGTTATAAAGGACAATTAATTACCTTGGAAAGGATGTGATGGAAGTGAATAGACACTTAATGCATGTCCATGCCACAGACAAGAGCACTTCCTTTAAGCACACTTCACTCACTCACCCTTTTTTCTCTGCAAGCAAGTCCAGAATATGAAAAAATGTAGCTCCCTTAGAACAATACTGATATCATGCTCAATGACATTTTTAGGCTCTTTGTTTCAGGAATGTTTACTGGTACATGCTAAGGGCCCATATTATTGGCACTCAAGGCAGCTACATTGCCTCATTCTAGAAGGTGGTGAGTGCAAAGCAGGAATGAAAGGGCCAGGTGTGCTTCAAGGTAGAACTAACTCCCAGGTACAGCAGACGGGCAGAGTATATATGCTGTAAGACCTTATTCAGCAGCTTCTACCAAATTTGTTAAAGGTTTGCAACATGGCGTCAGAGTCAGTGTGCTCACAAGCATATCATATATGAAACAGAACCAGGTACACTGTCTTAAAGAAAGGCCAGATCTTTCTCAGGATACCAAAGTTGTTGCTATGTGTGCATGCTTAAGAAGGAAAGATAGTCATGACTGGAGACATGGCTATGCCACACAATGCCAGAAGCAGGATAACTATGGTGGTACTCTGAGAAAGAGAGTTAAATTGGCTTGCATAAAATATCATGCTTCCAAGCCTCTACTCCTTTTGGTACTTGAGCTAGATTTTTTGAGCTAGTTTGGATATCTGTGTACTGTACACTGTTTAGAGGTGCCCTGAGTTGGAATTCATCTTGCATCTCATGTCTGGCACCTAAGAATCTTGCCTATTATTTCCTTTGTTTGTGATTGACAACCTTGTTTTGCCAACTACTTGTTAATCAAAATACACTGTGGGTATGTCTACCCATTCATTAATGTGCCATTATTACGGCACATTATGTTTATTTGTATAAACAAGTACTAAATCAATGCAAAGTAACTGGTGCTATTGTGCATTAGTGCTAGCACACACCTTTTTAATGACACTACTGTACAGTAGCCTAATACTACAGCACAGTAACATATTAGCACTGTTTTTGATGTGATATGCTGCTACATAGTAGTATTAGGCTACTGAGCATTTAGGTCTTGTGTAAAAGTGCCTTGTAAGTGTAAGTGTGTAAGACTCTATCACTTTTAAGCATTAAAGAGATGCCTTTATAAACCTAGATGTAAAATTTTAACAAAGACTATATTCTGTCCATGAAGAGCTTTGCCAGTCACTAAAATCAAAAAAAGTTTTATCTAACTTCCAAGAGTAGAAATAGGGTATATGAGCATTGCCCATACTGAACATTTGGAAATCACCTATTCCAGTGGGCTTTGGCTGTTTTTCTGAATCAGCCCTGGCATCCAGTGATTTCCACGGTATTCCACTGCCTCTCTTCCTCCGCTGCCCCCAATGATGATGAACTTTCTAATGAAACAAGTTTGGAAATAAAAAGGTGAGTCAAAAACTGTAGTAATGTCTAATGTCAAAGCATGTTCAATAGTTTACATCCCCATTTTGAGAAATACAATGCCTAAGCATTGATTCCAGTACATTAAAGGTCCTTTGTTTGTTTTTCAGATTAACTCATGTCGTGTAATCAAATGTTTTGCTTGCTTTTGAAAAGATTAGAAACAGAAATATGAATAAAAAGCAAGCAAAAAGTATGCAGGCTTTTATATCAATTTAGAAAACACTGTTCACTATTATCAGAAACAGTTATACTTTGCAGACAAGGCATAAGGTTTGTTTTCACGGACACATACTGAAGGAGACATTTCCTACTATGTAGAGCACCACTGACTTTACTTCACATTGGATTATGTACCTACAGCATGAATGAAAAGGTCTGTGTGTGAGTGACCCTCTGATTCTAGGAAAATTCACTTTGTGACAATGGAGCCAGTCAAACTCTTAGACTATATATCTTTGTTTTCAATTTGTTTCAATTTGTATTCACCTAGAGCAGAGGATCCAAAACGTTTTCTGATTGTGTACCCCCTTCCAGACTTATCAGCTGCCCACATACCTCTACAAGCATACTTTTTTATTTTAACCCCTTATATGCCAATTATGATTAAAATGAAAAGTAAATCTCCTTTTACACAGTTTCTCCTGTGTACCCACCAGGGATGTTTTGAGTATCCCTAGGGGTACATGTACCACAGTTTGGGAACCCTTGACCTAGAAGTTCAACTAATATTGGAGCCACACTATGACTGGCAGTGTATATCTACACAATTAAATAATTCCTTCTCTATAGTTTATAACAGACAAGGCAGATGAGAAAAAGAGATGAAGTGACTTCCTCATAGCAACACATCAGATGAGTAGGAAAGGAAAGATTTGAATCCAGATCTCCTTACTGTTGGTCTGATGAAGTAATCACTAGTTGATACTTCCCCCTAGTGTTTGAATTAAAACTAGAAAATTACTTGCCATCCCCCCCACTCCCCTCCCCACAAAACAGAAATTAAAATGATCAGAGTGGTCATTTAGAGTACTGCATCCCAACGTAAGGACTCATTTGTTTGATTATGAGGTGTCAACATTTGTAGAAGATAGCCAATGCAGGGTACATCTACATGATACACTATGTTGCTATAGCCATCAGCTGCAACAACATAGCATCATTGAGCATGGACTGTGATAATGGCACTACTGCACAGTAACAGTGAGCACATTGCTACTTCGTAGTAGGGTCAAAATGACCTGTGCAGTTCCAGGAATCTGCTGTAACAGTGGTTAGTACACTATCATTTAGCTGTAATGACTGCGCAATAACAACTACGCAGTTGGGTACATGCGTGGACATGCCCACATAGTAGCAAAAGCTCCACATAGAAGAACACTAGTACAGAACAAAACCAGCAGGACCTAAGGTCCTTGGCACTTTATGAAGCCAGCCTCAACTGTCACTTGCAAAATTCCTAAAACAGAGGGCACAAGAGAGTGAAAATAAAAGAAAATGAGACTAACAATCAAGAAATGGCAAAATGAAAACCAATTTTTCTTTTTCAAGAAAGAAAAGTGAGAGTGAGGCACTTTCTATGCACTCATTAAGGTCAACGATGACATTCCTGCTGACTTCAAGGGAAGCATATTTGGTTCATTTTCTATTATTTCTTGTTTTCTAACTTCATCTGGGTCTGGGAGGAAAGACTGGTTTTCATTTCATGTGTAGGTAATAACTTATACCATTAATTTTCTGTTCTGAAATCCTTCTCTATCCCTCTCTTCTAAAGTCATCCTGAAACAACCTGATTGAGAGTAAACTGAAAATAAAACACTTTCCCATAGCTTAAATGAAGCTGTCATACTCTGGAATGAAAAGTTGATATTTTACATAATCAATATATAATCAAAAAGAAAAGAGCTTAACAGTGACTGAGGTAATGAAACTCTAGAAATGCCTGACATTTGTTTTTTCATTGGCTTTTGGCACAGAATAATACTTAGACAAAACACAAAATGTTGAAAATTGTGATGAATTCTAATAAGTTCAGGTCCTGATTGACCCCCAAACAGTATAAATCAGCTTGCCCAGAAAGGAATAAACCTCACAATTTTATTATCTCTATTACTTTTCTATAAATCAGACTACCATTCCAATAATCCTGATTCTACCCTGGCTTTGGTATGAAATAATTTGGCCCAATAGTCTAAATTCAATATAGAATATGTAACACTCACTTTGACAATAAGTTATAGTACCATAAAGCCTCTTGAATAGACTGATTTCTACTAGCTCAAACAGATTATTCCTCATGCATTTTTTTGCCACAAAAGATGTCAACCAATACCCAATATTTTTTGTGTGTCATACGATAGTCCTATATTGAAACAAACAAACATGTCCAGAGATGGGGCATATCAAGGTGACAAACTGTTCTATTTTTTTCCCTAGTTTTACTTCTTATGTCCCAAGTGCTGGTGACACAATTAAACCAGAGTCTCCTGACTGTCAGAGAATATTAAAGTTCCTTTCTACAATGTGAAAAGGTTGAGAAAGGTTCTTGACTGCTGCCTGATTGTGTCACCTTATCTGACATGCACTTCTGGAGGTGTTCACTCTGTTCACAATTTGGGAAACTTAAGTACCATTTGACAGTCTATCTTTTTTGTAAAATTACAATATTTAGGTGATATATTTTTCAACAGTGTTTTCACATCTTCATGTGTATGAGAGTATATAGTAGGCCTGACTGTTAGGACAGCTGGGTGTGAAGAATGGTGTGTAAACTGCATGAAACAGGAATGGGTCTTAGCTTCTGGGTTTAGATACAAATATGTAGCACATGAACTTCCCTGAGTCATAGGAAGACTCAGATATGGGAGACTTGTCAGCAAAACTCCAATAACTTCAGTAGGGTTACTCCTAACTAGTACTGGTGGAGTAAATAAGTAGTGAATCAGACATCAAGAACCTGGGACATGTTTAAGGACCCAGTTCAGTTTTCCTTGAAGTAAAATAGAAAAAAATTCTCACTGACTTGAGTGGAAAGTAGAATGGGCCTGGTGATAATATATAAGACTATAATTATCTCCATATTACATATTGACTTATACAGAGATTACTTGTAAGTTTGATTTTGGGTTCCACTTAGACAGCTACAGCTAATCAGTACACTCCAGCAGCCTCCATGTCTTGTGTATTCAGTGTCCCCATACTTTAAAATGGTGGTGGGGGCACTTTCAAATAATTATCATCAAACAAGTGCCTCCACTGCATTTTAGAAGTGCAGGATGCTGAATGTACAAAATGCTGAGGGTGCTTTATTACAATGGCTGTTGTAGCTGCTCTAATTAAAGGGCCCCTCTCACCCCTCCCCACTCCCAAAGCACATATAAACACACCCATAACGTCAGTTAATACAACCAGTTTAGACGAGAATGGAGTCAGCTATGCAAACAGAGCAGCTTTGGCAGCTTGATAGGTCTCCACTGCTTCAACCTTTTGGGGAGAAGAAAGAAGTTATTAGCACCAGGAAAAAAAAACAACAACAAATGGCTGCTTAATTAGGATGTCTCCTAGTCAACACATGCAAGTCCAGTAATACTTCATGACAATGAAACAATAGCCAGACCTAGACCATTAACATGCTATGACTGGCAGCAGGACCTGCAAGCATGCTGTTCTGCTCAGGTGACTCCTGAATCAGAAGTGGTGTAACTGCCTTTGTGTAGTACAGTAAAAGCTCTGTTATCTGGCATGCATGGGGAGTGGGGGGTGCCAGTTACCTAAAAATTCTTGTCCTCTGAGGCAGAGGTTTTCAAACTTTTTAAAAAACCCTGTGCAGCAGAGCAGCAGCAGTGCAGGATGGTGGGTGGCAGCAGTGGCTGCCATGTGCAAGCTTTCCCACCCACACCTCCCCTCCTCATCTGGCTGGCTGGCCAGAATTTCATGCATGCAAATGGGTGGTACATTTCAGGAAGTTGCTGCCAGACACAGTAAGCTTGCTTTTTCAACAGCTAGAGAAATTAATTAGCAATGTGGTAATAGGTATGAGTAGGGGACCAGTCTTTTGTTTGAGAACAACAGAATTCCCCATTGTCAGATAGCTAGTATTTACAGTGTTAGCAGGCAGTGGGCATTAGTGCAGGTGGGAAAACTCCTTCCATCTTGCCCCCAAACAGGAAATAAGCAAAGCCTAGCCAGTTTAGAAATCTATTGTGAAAATAATTTTAATGTCCAGAGTTCCTAGAAAGGATATAAAGGAAGACATTTCAGTCCATCTCCATTTCTATTGTGGTTTATGGTCTTCATTTAGGAACATATGCCTGTTTCTGATTCATATATGATATGTTTGTGAGCACATTGATCCTGACTCCATGTTGCATACCTTAAAACAAAAAACTTAATGGAGAAGAAAGCCCATCTAATCTAAGTTTTAAAGAAACATCAGATTAAATGAGACTGGACACCTACCTACATTGTTTGTTGTTTTAAAATAATTTCTCTCTACCACTTTGTTCCATATGCTAAATAAATTACTTAATTTTTTTTTGTAGAGGGCAGATGTCTGGAATCCAAATGGAGCTAGGATCAAAGCATAGGTATTCTGGTGCAGTAAGAACCAGTGTCCAAGTCAGGAGAAAATCCACACACCATGATCAGTAACTGAATCAGGAATTCAGAGCCAGGAATCCCAAAACAGGAGAGAGAGAGGCAGGCAATGATCTAAAAATGGGTTCAAGACATTACTAGAGATTGCTGAGCCAAGGAATCAAAGATAATAGAGGCAACTAGGAGATAATGGATGAAGAACAAGATTGAGGCAGGAACTAGAGAGCACAGCTGAAGATGTGAAAGGTCAAAAGGTTGTTTCAGGAATAGCATGAATCATGCATTTGCATGGGCTGTCCTTAAGTCTGGATCGAAAACCAAACAGGAAAAGTTGGGATATTTAACCTTTACTCAGTTATTTCATCTCCAGAGAATCACTTGTCACTCCTAACCAAAGGGACCAAGAAGATAATAGGCATTAGGGCTGTGCAAAGTGCGGTCCCTGATTCAATTCGGTGGAGATTCGGCCTGATTTTGTGGCTGAATCTCTGAATGCAAATCAAATCAGGAGACCCTTTAAGCTCTCTGAATCAAATTGGAACCCTCCAAAAAAGATTTGGAGAGATTCAGAAAGATTTGGAGATTTGGACATAGAAAGAGCTTTAAAAGTTTTTTCTACATACCTCAAGGTAGCAGGCAGCTTGTGAATGCTGCAATGGTGGGGCAGATGGAGCATCCAACAGGAGTGTGGGGGTCTCCCCAACACAGTCAGCAGCAGACCCAGAAGTGGACCAGAAGTACTTCCAGTCCACTTCCGGGTTAACTGGGAGCACCCCCCCCGTCCCAGCTTGGTGACTGATGCCTTCTGGGTCTGGGGGGGCATCTGGGGGGCCAATTGCTGAGCTGGAACCAGAAGTGCTTCCAGTCCACTCTCAGGTATGCTGCTTGTGAGATAATGCTTATGCTAAGCAAGGCCTAGCATTAAGAACAATGCACTAAAACTCCCAGAATGCTTCAAGGAGGTTGAGGAGTCAGCGACTGACATTCTGGTAATCACTTTCTGACCCTTAGATAAAAATGCTGACCTTCTGACCCTTGGACAATGATAAAAATTGCAGCTTATATTGTCAAAACAGGAAACCATATGGCTAAACCACAATGACAAAAAACCACATATTATGTAAGCCTTGACATTTTAACCCTGCTAAAAACATAAGAAACATAAAGGTCATTAAGAATTAGCATAAGAAATATAAAGGTCATTAAGAATTAACATAAGAAGCATAAAAATTATAATACAAAGCGTATCACCTGATATTATAATATTGATAAGTTAACTAAATAACCAATAGAAGTAAGAATTAGAAATGCATATGTATAAGTGTTATCATATATAACTAATAATAAAGTTATGTTAGATGCCTCACTTCCACCATGGGGACGGTTTTGTATCTTTTGTCTAAAAAAAGATAAGGGACTCCTTTTAAATGAGCTGTTGACCAGGTCTGAGACTACTGAATCAGGCAGCCACACCTAGCCTCCGGGTTAGAGAGCAAGGGCTTGATTTGGGAACCTCGTGAACCAACAAACCTCCTTTAGTTTATGGCTTTGTGAAACAATAAAAGTTTTAAAGTGAACATCCAGGTCTGAGCCGGTGCTTAATTCAGTCCTTATATAATTCGGCATCAAACTCACACACTGCTGAGCATGCAAGGCCCTCCCCCTCATGATCCTGTGGGTGCTCCATCTGCCCCACCATTGCAGCATTCACAAGCTGCACTTGATACCTGAAGGTATGTAGAAAAAACATTTAAAGCTGTGACTATGGCTGAATCATTGATTCTCTGAACCAGCATCGAATCTTCAGATTTGGATTCGGTTGAATTGAATTGAGGACAATGATTGGAATCAACTAATCGAATCACAGTCCCCAGTTCAGCCTTAATCCAAACTGAATATGGACCATTTCGCACACCCGTAACAGGTATGTTGATACTGAGACGTTTTCCTTTATTTCAGTCTGCACAAGCTTTGATGGTTTAATTTACCCTATAAACGTGTGACATTAAATGGTCTAACTGGGAGAGACTGAAAACAATGGGAGAGGAAAAAATCTTTCCAGAAAATAAAAAAAAAAAAAGGAAAAACAATAGAACAAAAAACTAATAACCAAGACTTGAGGGACAGCAGAACTGGATTATACTAACTGTGGAATCAAAAATACAATATTGAAACTATGTAAAAGTTATGTAAATAACATAAAAACATGGAAATAAAGAGTAATTTCAATTAGATAGAATTAGGTTGTGCCTTTTCTCTTAATGGAATCCCCAGAGTTCTTTTAAGCAAGGTTCATCATTCTCCTCTGAAAGTTTTTAGTGGTACCTATGATAGTAGAAGGGTATAGAGGAGGAAACTTTCTCTGAAGCTTATGACACCAGAAAGAAATCCTAGGAATTTTGATTGCTGTAAGTGGAAAATTTTGTCCAGTTAATAACAGCACAAGGTTTTCAGTGAACTGAGGAAAAGAAAAATGAAAAACTAAGCAGAGCAAAAGCCCTTCTTTATCTATTTCTTTAGTCATATAATTTGATTCTATGGTCCTTTTCATCCAAAATATTTCATTAAAGCTTCACAACACCATAGAAACCAGTTCTGAAGATAGATAAGCTGATACCACAACAGTTAAGGGCCAGATTTTTCACATTTCAAACAAGGTTGAAAAGTCCTTTAGTTCAAGAAGGGACTCATTGATCTCAGTGGGCTAACTGTAAGATGCAAGTCACCACAAGTAAGAATGACAGAATATAGCCCTAAATGGTTTTCAAAAGGTTTCATGAGAAAAGCCCAGAATCCTGATTTCTAGTATCTCATTCCAGCCAATAGTTTACATTTCCTCCATTCAATTCAACTTTTTAAAATCCATTTGCTAAATTCATCTTTTCCAAATACTCACAACCTTGCTGCTTTGTGAACCTGGCAAAATACAATGGAACAGCAAATATTGTTCATCACAGAATATCAGGCACCACAATTGTCAGTACTTCACTTCCTATTTGTATAATTTTACTTGCATGTAAAAAGAATTAGCATATTTTCCTTCTTCTCTAATTCTTGAGGTTTATGTTTCACAACAGCCTTTACAAATCCTGCCAATACAGATATTTAATTTTACCCCACCTTCTAGTCCAATGGGCACACAATTCTTAAAGGAAATTGGATTAATTAAATTATCTTAGTATTACTACATGAAAAATCTTGTCATCCCCAAAGAATATTAGATTTCAGTGGAGTAATTGCAGGAACTGTAGAGTCAATCAGTTCAGAAAGACAAGTAACCCAATCCTTTTATCTAACTCCAAATTTGTAGTACTTCATGTTCTCTCTGAAGCAGATTCAAATAAATTGCAATTATGTTAACTGGTTATACTTTGACTCAGTTCTGTAAATGTTTGGATTTGTAGGTAAAGTTGTTGTTGCTAAATAAACCACAGCATTTGATTCTGACATACATTACTTACATTAGCTACCTTGGTAAATTTTAATACAAGTCCTGCTGTGTGCTAATCCACAGAAGACATGAGGTGTTACAGGAACCAAATACAGAGGGACATTTTTTTTCTAGGTTAAGCTGTTGCAGTTTGTGTTCAGTTCTTGAGATCTCCTCTTTGAAGCTAAGATCCTAGCTGTCAGATAAGCAAAGGCTCTTTCAGGATTCAAAACATTGCAGGCCTCAAATGACTAAAGTGAACTTCCATTGAGCATTGGTGAATGTGAATCACAGGTCCTCCTGTGCTGATACAAAGAAGATATGACATGTCACAGCCAGCAACTAAAGTGGTTTTAATTTAAGTTGCTGTAGATTATGCCTCTAGTTCTGCATTTCCCCAGTTCAGTCCTTCTTATGACAGCCAATATAACAGCCATTTCTCAACCATTAGTAAAAAATAAGTAATTTGAAGTCTATGAAATGCAGCAACACATGCTTTAATATCTTCTTTGTTTCAATACCTAGAGACAGCGTGGAATCTTAGCTTCTAGTCCCAGTCTTGTCAAGAAGTCAGTGTGTGATCTTGTACAATCCTCTCTCTGTTTTGGATATAGCTGTACTTCGGTCAGATTACATTTCAGGCAGGCATACCTAAGGTAACTCTAATCATTGCTTTTGCCCCTGAGAAGCTGGATAAATATTCAGGAAGCTAGTCTGTGTGGAGCTTTGTGCTGCCATACAGATGCTGTTATCAGTACCTAAGCTAGCTAGTTCAACGATAACACAGTTTGCCTGTATAACCTGCAGTTACACCTTTGACTAGAATATTGACCTACTTTTGGCATCATTCCTAGAAAAATAAGTAACAACTTCAACACGGTTATCTTCCATAGGGCCAGAAATTCACCTTAGTCCACACTGTGGTCACAGAAGCCCTGTGCTGCTTCATACCAAAGTTTATATCTATATGGCACAAGGGTACATAGTACAGGGTGCAATTATGGCACATTTGGGTTAGTACCTGTTATTACAGTGCTACCTGTAATTACAGTTGCTAGTGTAGTACCTGTAATCAACGCTACTATTAGTTTTGGCGCACACCATTTTGTGACACTAATGTACAGTAGACACTAATTCTACTGCATATAGGGCATTAGCATGGGTTTTACCTGCTGCACTAATGCACAGTAGAATTTGTCTACTGCACTTGAAGCATCCTGTATAGATACTTCCACAGAGGAATACTGAGTCTGCTCCATGCATGGTCTCATGCAAACAAGGAGCAAAGCAGCAACACTGAGATAGCATTACTTACATTCTCATTTCAAGGCCAGGAAGTCGTGTGAATAAAGTATACTGTGTAAGAAACAGTGTGGTCCTTCCATAATGTGCTTTATGCCCTAAGTCTTTCACTGTTACTGTTATAGGGAAAATCATGAAACTATGAACTAAGCATACTATATTTTCTTGCATACAGTTTGTACCTTGCCCCCCAAAAGTAGTGGCAGAAAATTGGGGTGTACATTACATGCAAAGAAAAGGGAACTGGAGCCCAGAAATTTGGTGAAGGTAGGGTGGGGGAGGAATGTGGAGGGGTGGGAACATTAACACTGTCTCTGCACTCCTCCCTGGTGCCAAATTTCTGCACCTGTAGGGAGTGGCCCTCTCCATCCGTGCACTGGATTTGGCCGGTGCATGAGGTTAGTTCATGGCTGGAGCCAGCATGCTGAGTCTGACCTGGCATATGGAGGTCAACCATATGGCTGGAGCCATATGCTGGGTTGGACCTGATGTGCTGAGGCAGACGCAGCATGTGACTCTGGAGTCAGAATACAAGATCAGTTTTGCCATGTGAGGCCAAAGCTAGTGGGTGGTCCCAGACTCAGCATGTGACACTGGAGCTTACATGTGGAGTCAGATACTGCATGTGATTCCTGAGCCATCAAGTGGTCCTGACTTGGTATGTTCTTTGCCTGCACAGACACAGATGTACTGCATGGGGTTGGAACCACCATGCTGGATCATATTAATACACACCATTTGCTTCTTAAAATGTGTATGTGTATATATTATAATATATTATGTACTATTTATTATATAGTATGTATTATTTATTTAATATATACAAGGATTTACACACACACTATATTATATACCTGCACATAATCTTCCTCTAATTCCAAGGTAAATAGATACTCAACTAAACAGCTCCATTTTACAGTTGATAAAGTCATTTTGCACCAGCTGTCCCAGGAAATGCACTGAAAATTTCTAGAACAAATATATTTATGGAAACTAAAAATATGCTTTCCAATTTCTTCCTACCTATATCTGCAACAAAGTGATGTAATATCCTTTTCAGATATGAAAGATCAATTAGATCATCCTGTGTATCTTCCTACAAATGCAGGGGTATTGCCTCCTAGTATGTAGACACAGACTATATGTGGAAGCAGTTCCAATATACAGTAGGATAAAGATACACTCCATTGTGAGGTACTATGAAAATGAGTATTAGCCTGACTTAATGTACATTAACCAAAGAGCATGGTTTTTAAGGGATGCTTAAGGCATCTATACATGTGCTCCAGGGTGGAGTGGGGGGGGAGGAGCACTCTGAGTAGCACAGCTCTTAGCCACTCTAATTAAAGCATCCACAGCAGCATGTATATTTAATGCTGCACACTTCAAAATAGTGGCAGGGACGCCCCCGTCACCATTTTTAAAAGTAGGGATGCTGAATACACATGACGCAGAGGCTTCTAGAGCATGCTAATTAACATGCTCCAGTAAACTCAAGTCTGTTCCAATGTGTGCTAATTAGACATGTTGGAGCAGAGGTCCATCACGTGTATAGGTGTCCCTAATGTTCATTAGCCTATTTTAATGCATATTAACTAAACAGTAGGGGGTGCCTATGCACGTGCAGTTAGACTACTCCAATTTGCTGTAATTAAAGTGTGTCAGAGCAGACTCAATTAATCAAGTCTGTGGAAGCATGGTAATTACTGCGCTGCAGCAGACTCCAGCATCAGGTGTATCAGCATCTCCATGCTGAAAAATGGTGGTGGGGGAACTTTAACTAAAGCTAGGTGGATGTTCTTACCATCATTTTTCAGCATGAGGATGTTGATACGCATAACGCTCTGGACATTTTAATTAGAGCAACTCCTGGAGCTTCTCTAATTAAAGTGTTCCCCATCACTCCTAGCACTTGTATATAACCACCCACAGTTTTTAGTGATGCTTTAATGAGCATTAAAATAGGCTAATGTGCATTAAAGTGCACATGTAGATCCACCCACTGTCTTTGATCTTGTAAATACTTATCCATTGAAGTCAAATGCATCCTATCAAAATCAAGCTGTGCCAAGGCACAAGTATGTTCCATATTTGGCTCCATATTTGTATGTGGATTTAAAATTAATGTTCTACAGAATTAACTTTTGAACAGGACAGATAATTTGTGTGTCTGTATTATTAGTACCATAAAACAATCAGTTTATCGCTACTGAAAGTAACCACTGATCTCATCACCATCTATTTTAAAATATGATTTTGTCCAAAAGAATGCAGAATATGGGCCTGGTTTGGATATTTACACAATATTTACTCAAGTATAAGATGACCCTTAATATAAAATAATCCCCGATAATTTGACTCCAAATTATTGATTTAAAAAATCATATAGAAGATTTTAAAAAATTGTTATGATTGTCCAGGTATAGAATCTAATTATTGGAGGTCTTCCTTGAATTTTGCCCCTCTCACTGCGACATAATGGAAAATAAATCTGCTGGGTCATCTAGCCCTCTTGGTCTCTGCCACCCCAACTTCTTCCCCCTGCAACTCCTGTCCTCCCTCCTTACTGTCATTCTGCTCTCCCTAAACATATGGAGGTAAGGAACAAATTTGAAAACTGTGACTTGAAATAACTATGCCTGGAGTAATTTACATATAGTACCCATAGACTTAATTCATACAGAAATGAGGCATCTTACCTTTTTTGAAACTGCTGCAAGTTTTAGCACAGGTACTTCATAAACACACTTTTAAGCAACACATCTATTCTTACTTGTATATAATACAAACCATGCATAATATTAGCTAAAAGGCTTGTGATTTACCATTGGGATGAACCCCAGCACAGAAAACAGTGTTTCAAGCCATGGCAATCCAATAGCTCAGCACTGCTTAGTATATGGACATATTATAGACAAACCCTACAAAAAGATCCATGTGCTAACTAAGCCCTCATTCATTTCTGAAACTGGCTGTCCTTTTCATGAGCCCTGGTGTGCTCCAAAAGTTTATATACAGATAAGGATCAAGGCAACCTGATCCAGCTCCACTTCAGAGAGGGCAGAGCCACTTTAATCATACATGACAAGCTGCGAGAAGGTGAGACAGAGGGATTCTGGGAGACTTGTTTGTGGGGGGGAGCTTTGGTGATATTTGCCACCAGAAATCATTGGAAATGGGAAAGAAAGTTTCAGCTCAGCTGTAAGACTGAAAAGGAAGTAAAAATGTCGATGCTAACTTGGTGCAGAGTCACTTGGATGGATTGGGTGTGTTCAAGTCACGAGGCCTGGATGAGCTGCATCCGAGGGTACTGAAGGAATTGACTGGTGTCATAGCAAAACTACTGGCACAGCTCTTTTAGCATTCATGGCACTCAAGTTAGGTCCTGGAGGACTGGAAAAGGGCCAATGTGGTCCCTATTTTCAGGAAGGGGAGGAAGGAGGATCTGAGTAATTATAGGCCAGTCAGTCTCATCTCCATCCTTGGAAAGGTTTTTGAAAAGATTATGAAGGATCATATCTGTGGGAGTCCAATGGGAAAAACAATGCATCAGGGAAACCAACATGGATTCGTAGCAGGTAGATCATGCCTGACCAGTCTGGTTTCATTTTATGACAGGGTGACAAGATGCTTGGACTCAGGAGTAGAGGTCAATGTCATTTTCTTGGATTTTAGCAAGGCCTTTGATATCTTTGGTATCTCATCTCATTCTCATAAATAAATTAAGAGGCTGTGATATAGATGTTTACATGGTCCGGTGGGTGGCAAATTGGATTAGCAGTCGCACCCAGATAATGGCAGTAGATGAATTGGTATTGATGTGGAAGGATTTGGGTAGTGGGGTCCTGCAGGGTTCAGTCTTTGGACCTGTACTCTTCAATATCTTCATCAGTGACTTGGATGTGGGTGTGAAGTGTACTCTGGTGAAGTTTGTGGACAATACTAAATTGTGAGGTGAAGCAAACACTCTGGAGGGTAGGGAACAATTGCAGGCAGATGTGGACAGGTTAGAAAAGTGGGCAGTACACAATAAGATGCAGTACAACAAAGACAAGTACAGACTGCTTCACCTACAGCGTAAAAATATCCAGCACACCTACTGGCGGGGAAGTGACCCTCTCAGCAGCACAGGATAAGAAAGGGATCCCAGAGTCATAGTGGACTCCAAGTTGAACATGAGTCATCACTGTGACAAAATCATCAGCAAAGCTAGCAGCACTTTATCATGCATCAGCAGATGCATAACAAATAGATCCAAAGAGATCATACTTCCCCTCTATGCAGCATTGATTAGACCACAGTTGGAGTACTGCGTCCAGTTTTGGTGCTGTAATTCAAGAAGATTGTTGATAGACTCAAGAGGGTCCAGAGGAGAGCCACTTGTATGGTTAGGGCCTTACAGAACAAGCCTTATGAGGAGAGACTAAGGGACCTGGATCTCTTCAGCCTCCACAGGAGAAGGCTGAGAGGTGATCTTGTGGCCACCTACAAATTCACTGGGGGGACACAGCAAGAGATCAGAGATGCTCTGTTCACCAGGGCGCCTCTTGGGGTAACAAGGAACAATGATCACAAACTGACAGAGAGCAGATTTAGGCTAGATGTTAGGAAAAACTTCTTCATGGTAATGGTGGCCAAAATTTGGAATGGGCTTCCAAGCGAGCTGGTGTTGTCCCCTACCTTGGGTGTCTTTAAGGGAAGACTGGATAGGCATCTGGCTGGGGTCATCTGATCTCAGCACTCTTTTCTGCTTAGGCAGGGGGGTCGGAATCAATGATCTATTGGGGTCCCTTCTGACCATGGCATTTATGAATCTATGTATTCACTGTGGTGGCTCACCATGACCTGAACGAGAGTCAGTGCTGAGGGCAACTACATGGAATGGGCACTGTCATATACACACATCTTATTCAGGTGGGCTATACTAATCTATTCTCTCTCTGCCTTTTGTGGGCTAAGATCAAGTGTAGTCACTGCACTGGTCTAGTACATGAGCCAAAATTAATTTAAATGGCATTGTATAGTGGAGCGTGCATCCCTCAAATGCACTGTGGACAGGATACCCTATAAGAGTCTTGTAATTAGCTTCTATTGGCCAGCTTCCATTGGGAGGATCTTAGCTGCATATCTTCTTTATGGAAATAGTGGACTCTTCCCTAGCTTGCTCCTGAGGCCCTTGGCTGACGGAGGGTAAGTGAAACTCAGGGGCATCCAAACCCCAAGCCTCTGAGCTTGGGTCTGTATATAGGATGCCTGCCAATGGATTTGGAAGTATCTGAAAACCCAGGCTGAAAACTCCGGGGTAGAGGATACTTGTTAGTTGCAGCACACATATGGTGTTTGAATGATTGAGTTTTGCTCAATCAAAAGAATTCAGAACTAATCTGGCTAATTTGACCTGGAACATGAAAACTTTTACAAAATATTTTTTAAAAATTAAGAAAAATAAAAAAAAAAAATTCTTGTGCTAGAGTTCCTTCAGCATGTTTGCCTAATATGGGCCATTGTGTTTCATCGTTATGCTCAGTGCTGGCTGCATTTAATCAGCTTCATAGCTGGTTTCCATTCCTTAGGAAATGTTGCTTTTGGCAGCAGTTTAATGATAGACAACACATTTAGTGATGTTTTCTTGTATAAGAACGTAAGATGAGAGGTTTTTTTCACCTGCTGATTTGGGGGGAAAAACTCATTTTGTATTTGAGTAAATATGGTATATCTTATGATGGGTCAGATCCTCTGCTGCTCAGGAAAGGGCTAAGGAACTCCTGGGATCACAACCTGCTCCAGGCTTTGAGGCTTATCAAGCTGGCACATGTGACCTTAAAAGGAAGGATTCTAGCCCCACAGGGTACTGTATTATATTGTATTTAGGAGAGTTAGAGTACGAGGATCATAAGAATGGAGGTCTGGGGTTACTGGGAGAACTTTCTGTTCTGAGGAAGATGAGGTATGTGCAGAGCTGGCCTTAAGGAAGATGGTACTCTGGGGAAACTTGTATTTCCCCTCCTCCCCCCCCCAAAAAAAAATCAACGGCACTGCTACATGCAAAGGCAGAGGTAGGTAGGCAAGAGCACATAGCACAGTCTGGTGGAGAGGCAGAGTGCCATGCTGTGCCAGACAGGCAGGCAGGTAGGCACTATTGCTGGTGGGAGCAAGGCAGGCAGACTGGAGCAGGTGACCCCTCCTCCCCCCAGCAGTGCCTCCCGAACAGCAGCTGGAGGCAGGCAATAGGTTGGGAAAGGTACTATTCCTCCTTCCTGGGATGGGGATCAGCTGGGGCAGGTTGGATTTGGGGGAGAGCACTGCTATGAGCATGGGTTGCTCACTCATGTGTGTGCACATGTGTTTGGCATCCCCTGACCATGGCATCTTTGGCAGTTGCTCATGTTGCCCACCCTTTAGACCATCTCTGGCTGTGGCTATGTAGGTATGTGACTTTTGGGCCCAATCTAGGTTTTATTGCCCAAGAGATGGGGTCTCAAGTCATCACAAGGAATATGAAATACCACTTCTTTTTGTTTAGGATTCTGCAATGGACTGGCCTCTTGCAGGCTGTAGAAACATTCCCTCTCCCCTTCCCCGCTTTTCAGACTATTTTACACCTTTTTTGTCCTCCACATCCCTCCATCAAAACTAAGAAAGAATGAGTTCCTTAGAAAGGGCAGCTAAAAGGGAGATACATTGTACTGAGTGGGACTACAGGCAGGCTGTTGAACAGGAAAACTGAGGAAAACAAAACCTCCAACCCTGTGTGATGGCGGACCTGAGAGGCATAAATTCTGCATTCCCACTTCATCACGTTCTAGTTATGTATATGCAATACTGTAACTTAGCAAAAGTAGAAGGGCACCAACCCCGGATACCATTTCAGCGGAGATGTTAGAATGACAGTCCCCCAAGGAGCCCAGACCATCACAATGACCTGTATTTGGAAGTTTATACTGAGACTGCACCATCCTGCAGTCCTGCATCCCCTGAATAAGGAAGAAAGTGCTCAGTTACTCTCTCCACTCACCACTGCCAGCCCCTCACTGACCAAAGGGCCAACATTTTAAGTTATGGCTCTGCATATCCTCATCACTATCTAAACATATTTGCAAGCGTGATGTGTTTGTAATTGTGTATCATTCATTTGATTTATAAACCCACCCCCTGCCCTGCAAGAAGTATACACATCTAAAGGCTTGGGCACGAAAGTTTTCACTGACATCTGGAATCGAAACATGCTTCTTATATAATTGCATTGATACAGCTTGCAAATGCAAAAGAGAAGTAAAAGAATGAAAGACAGTATTTGTAAAGATTTAAGAAACATACAAAGGATCATTTCCTATTTTTTAAGTAGATGCACTTCTTTCCAAAAGTATCTCTTTCTGGCTCTCCCAGATCATAACATTTTCAAATATATGCATATTCCTAGTCAAATATGTATCATCATGTATTGCACAAGGAAACATTTATATTTAGTTCCATATCAATTTTAAATTTTTAGAAAAAATCAACATTATCTAATTGACTGTAATTGACATATCATTAACTGCCTGTTCCCAATGCCATGTATTCAATACACACATACCCATAATTATGGGTTCATTACATTCTGAAAATTCATTTCTCATCCCCAACCAAAATAGCTAGAGGGTTTTTTTGTTTTTGTTTTTGTTTTGTTTGTTTCTCTTAAGATTAACAAATAGAAATTTAAGTCAGGGCTATCTAACTCACCACCACTTCCTGCACTGGATCCAACCCAAAGGATGCCTCACGATCAGGATTCAGCAACAATGGGGCAAGTGATGGCATAAGTAGTAGTACAAGCAGCAGCACAATGGCACTGTATCACTTGTTACCAAATTTGCCCACTATTTTGGGGTGTGTTCATTTATTAGGAATACATTTCTAGGGTCTTGGTACATCTATCAATGTGCTGCTTGTGTTACTTGTGTTTCTATATGGAGCTGTATCTTTCCCTTCTGCAAGCCCTCACCCCCAATGAAGCTATCTTGCAGGACTCAGTTTCAGTGGGGCTGGGTTCCTCCAGTCGCCAAATCAGTCATATACACAAACACACACAAATTAATGTGACATTCCTGACCTGGCCGGATTGATCAGCATGGATAAGATGACACCCTCATATGCCAAGAATCAGTTCATCAGAGCAACAATAAACTACAGTCAGACACAAGCACACAGTTAAACAGGATACCTCTGAATCTGGCTGGATGTCCAGATGACACCCTCATGGGCCAGCATTCAGTTCATTAGGGCACGTCTGAGCCAAACTTGGTCAATCAGCCTGTACGAGCTGATCCTTTTATGTGTTTCAAACTCAGCACGTCCCAATCTTTTAGCCTCTTGATGAGCAGACCCCACAGTATTTCTGGGCTTCACAGGGATCTTTAGCTTAGGTAAAAGAAGTGTTGCTGCAGAGCAAGTGGGGAAGGAGAAGTAGAGAAGGAAAAATATACCCAGTTACCACCAGTTTGACTATAAAAGTTATTTATTGCTAAGTATATGCAATATATAATGACACTAGCAGTAATAGACATGCAAAGAAAAAACAAACACAAACAGTTAGAGTATTACCCTGGTTTCACTAAGTATTTGGGGAAACTTAGCTCAAGCTTAACTAATACAGTTCAGATTCAGAAATCAGAGAGAGAAGAGAAAAGAGAGAGAGCTGGGATCTCACCAGTCCAAGGCACTTGGGTTGCAAAGCTCACAGGTTAAAGTTCTCAACACAATCCTTGAAGGGAGACGATCTGCCTCCTGCCGCCTCTAGAGAAGAAAGTGGGTGGTGTCAGCACACACACTGCTGCTTCTTTTACAGATTTTTATACCCTCAGTTCAGCTTCTTTCAAGCATTCTCAATAGTGTAAATCAAATTGTCTTTTCTCTTGACGAGGGGTTATCTGGTTGGAACATCTCAGGAAACTGATTGATACTCATGAAACACATAAGGTTAGGGAGTAACCAGATACTTAGGAGCCAACTTGATATTCCTATGGATAGCAGACAGACTGATGGGATATCTCCTGGTGTCTTCGGAAACAATAGAAGCATCAGGGTTTTGGATTTTTACTTGTGAACAAGCCTCAGCTTAACATGACTTTTCCAGATCTTACTATAGTCTTTTAAAAGACTTAAGGCAATTATTGGAGTGTTCATAAGCTTTTGTGGGGGAGGACATCCACCAGTCATCCCGGGAAAAGTATGACAACACTTGGCGTCAAGGCTCCAAAAGGCTGGATGCTATGATGAACCCTTTACCATTGTTCAAATGTAAATCCAAATTAGAACTGGTCTGATAAATGCTGAGCTGGGTGTGTGTAAATGTGGCTTATTTAGCATTTGGAGCACAGATTCTCTATCATGCAGTGCTCCTTTGCTTCTCTGATCCCAGAATTCACTGCGGTCTCTGCTTCAGGCTTTCTGTTCTCCATCTCTCATGTAAATGAATGGTCAACTGGTTCCATCTCGGATGCAAATGAGACCTAGGGCAGTTGTTTCACTCTTGTCACCCTTTTCTGGAGGCTTTAGGTGTGTCTCTCACTGCATCTTAATCAGTTTCTGTTTAGGTAGAGGAGGAGAGGGGTGCAGGGATTCTTTTTGAGTCAGACAGCCTGTGTCCTGTGTCAGGGTTCCCCAAGAGGAGCTGAGAGGTAACACACTGCAACCATTAATTGCACCTGCTACCAAAAACACTGTGCCCAATAGAACTGTGTAGCCCCAGATTCTGTGGCTGTCCCTGCCCCTGCTCACCCTCCCATCCCCATCAAATTCTTATGCCCACAGCAATCCCATGGGCTTAAGGAAACTGCTCTGTGGGTCATATCTAGAATCCAGGCTGTAAGTTTGACTCCCTTGGTTTAGATTATCATGTAGATGTTACAAAGACTTCGACCACAGAACATATTGGGATGACCTACTTTGGGACATGTTGGCAAGATGTATGGTTGTTTCATTCATAGTGTGGACAGTATTCAGTCTCCTTTTTAATTCCCCTGACTAAAAGGATGAGCTATTAGAGAAACAAGGGGAGAAACTGTGCAGTAATTCTGGGCTCCTTCTCAGAGCATAAGGGCTAGGGACAGACATTCAAAAAGTCTGAGCCTGAATTGACTCAATCTTTAAGTCTTTTTTAATTCACTTAAGTTGTGGTATATAGGAGAGTGAAGGAGATAAGAAGAACATTATGCAGTGCATCATTAAACAATGGCACAGCACCTAACCTCTGAAGTCATTTCCCCAGCTTGTGTCTGTTGTCACCGTTCACTGATTTCAGTGGAAGCTAAGGATCTGGTCCTATGTGATCAAGATTGCATAAATTGCTTAAGCACAGGCTTATCTCTATTAAGTGAACCAGGTCCCTGCTTGAGGCAAACTATCCCCATTAGATTATACTACAACAGTGTATTTCTACATTTCTTCCTTGTGCACTGTAGCAGCAAAAGGCTCATCCAAGTCCTAAATACAAAGAATGTTAGCTGTTGTATGGCATGCTACAACTAGCATCAACAGAAATTATAAAGAGAATTCATGTTAATACTGGGGCTTCTAAATCCCTCAACTGTAACTCTGTTATTTACAGCAAGAGCTAATTTACTATATTCTACATGTTATAAAACAGAAAATTTTGTAAGATGTAAAAAATAAAAACATGAAAATTAAGCCCCAGGTGTTTAATTTGCTTTTCTTTAATGTCTCCCACTTCATTTCAGCAAGCTAACTTTCGTTACTAATATCTATTTTTTCACTGTGTTAGGGGGAAAAAAGCAATTTATATTTATCAATAGTTAAATGTAGAGATTGCATATGGGATTGTGTCAGTTTCAGACTTTGTACAAGCAGGTGCAAATCCACTGGCCTCAGCAGAGGTGTTCACACTGACACAAGGTCTGGCTTTAGTGCATTATTTTTCTGAGTGCAAGGGAGCACACCTAAAAGGTGGGCTGTTTTCTTTCTAGCTCATGAGATCAGCCTGGAGCAGGTTTCTAATGTGCTGTGGATGACTTGATAAGCCCAACATCCTTTTGTTTACTTATGTATTTTTTCTGGCAGAGGGATGCTAGAAATGAAAGGAGTATCTTTGAATTAATACGACTCTTTGTAGCTAGGCTGATGTCAAGTAAATCTGACTGAAATTAAATTAAAAGGCGGGGAGGGGCAGGGAAGAAAGCAATAAAGTAATAAAGGGCCTATATCTATATCTACTCACACGCATGCGTGCGCACGCACACACACACACACATATCATGTTGAAAATATGCATTTGGGACTCTTCACATTTGTGACAATTACTGAAATTGTGTATCTATATAAAAAGTGCAGAAGGAAGGAACAATGTATATATGTTTCTTAAATTGTGCTCTCAGATAAAATTTGGTGAGGGTGGAGGGCAAGTTGCACATTGAGTTACTTTGATAGTTTGTAGAGAATTAGTCACATGGTGAGGAAATTATCCAAGGACCTATATGATAGTTTAAGGGCCCCAACACATTAAAAAAACCCAATCAGAATCCATGGTTGCTACACATGCCTTTCCCAAAATGTGATAAACCTAATCTGATGTATCAAATGCTCTCATGGCAACTATGTGGGTGAGACTAAACATCAACTATGCACCAGAATGAAGTTTCACAAAAAAAAAATAAAGGACAGACACTCACTTACACACCATTCAGAGCCCATTTATTGTGTGTCTGCTACCTGCTGTCCCTAAGAACCTCTTTCCCCCCTCCCCCCTGCTGTTTTTCACTTTGCTTCCTGGGATCAGAGACCTGAGAGAGAGTCTTGCCATGAACAACACATGACCTTGGAGGCTGGGGGCGGGGGCACAGCAACTGCCCCCGGGTGGGAGTGGTGGTGGTGGTGGCGGTAGCGGGGGTGTGGCAGCAGCGAGTGCGGAGCTCCCACAGGTGGCTGTGGTGGGGGAGGGAGGGGGTTGGCAAGCGGCAATGGTCCACAGGTGCCACCGGCAGCATTGGCAGTGCTTCTTTCAGGGGGTGCACCACCAATCTCAGGGGGTGCACATGCACCCACATGTACCCCTTACATGTCACCAATGAGTCTTGCTTTCAAAAGTTGTCTGACTTTAGCCAGCTGCATAGCTGGTCCAATAAAAAAAAATTGCTGTAAGAAATCCTTGCCTCTGTGGTAGCATAGGGAGGAGTGGAAGTGTATTGGATAAGTGATAAGTATATTGTATGGTTAGTATATGAGGCAAACTACTGCAGACAAAACGGGCACTAAAATGCATGCAACAGGGAGAGAATTTTGATACTTACAATTTCATAAGCCCTGACTACAACAGTAACAAGTGCAACTTCACTAGGAATTAACCAACCACTTAGGTTGGCTGCACCACCTATGTAGAACCAACCACTTAGATGGAAGGCATATACAGTACAAGTTTTATCAGCTTGTCATAGATATTATACATTTGAAATGTCTAGTCCTCTGATACTGGTGAACGTATTTACTTAATTCTTTGATCGCCATTCCCTCCCTCAACTTGATTATCCCATCCACACAGGGAGTTTTTCATCTAATAAGAATTTCTTTTTTCCCTCCATCATGCTTTTGGGAAAGAGAAGGCAAGAAGGGCTGGCTGTACATATTTTCACAGAAATGAGCAGCTACAGCCTTAAATTGTCTCTCTTTCTCCTTTAGTAAGGGTATTATTTTTTTAACATGCTTTTCTTTCTATTTGTGCTTCTGAATAGATATACTATTCTTATAGCATCTCTTGGTATCCTAAGTAATCTGTGAATTAAGGTAAGTTTTTTTCTTTTATTCCGTAATTGTACTTCACCGTCTTAGATTAAGTGTAATGGTAAAGGGCTAGAGAGCAGGCAGGTAATATTGCTTTTACTTTCTGTAACAGGAAAGGTTAATTTACTACTGTGCTTATCCATTTAACTTTTACAATTGTTGCCCAATAAACATAATGCATGAGAACCGAAATGATTACATACACTTCCTACATACTAACAAGAAAAGCCTACTGCACACTGAAAAAACACATTTTTCAGGAAGAACTATATGGCTGTTTAAATCCAGCAGTCATTTAGGACAGCTGATTCTATTAAGTCATTGAGGATGATGGGGATAACTTGAATTAGCTTCCCTGTACTGTGTTCAGGAAGGGATCTCATATAACTTCGTAAATATATCTAGATTTACCTAGCCCCTCTCCCTTCATATATACTCCCATGGAACCAAAAGAAAAAAAAAATCATTAGCTCAAGGGCTTTCTCCATGCACTTTTAAGAGATCCATTGCTAACAAAGCATAACAGAGAATCTGACAGTAGAAAAGCTTAGCAAGTATAGTAGCTTTCCCTCAATACATGTGCACATGCACATCAGATATTCCTTATTATGTATGCTTTGTTGTTTGCAACAGATTTCTAAGCGCATATACATATTAGTATACAATATCCTTCAAGAAGAGCTATCGTACTTGGTCAGCTTTTCTGTTCTCAGATTTTGCCAATTTTTTTTTCCAGATACAATTCATTCTCTCTCTCTTTCATTTTAGCACATTACTATTTATTTATTTTCATGATTATCATTACCTTTGCAATCAGCAAATACTACTGTTCTGTTCATGACAACGGGAGCTGCTAGTAAAAGTTGAAGCTGTTCTGATACTTTTGTTGTTTGCAATAGATCTCAAAATTGCAAGGAGAAAGCCTTTGAGTTAGTGAAGATGAGATTCTGTTGAGGTTCAGGTGAGATCTAAACTGTTTTTGAAAATGGCATTTCCATTCTCTGTGTGTGTTGCTCAGGGTAATTTGGCAGTTGACAAAATAACCAAAACATAACTTTCCACAGAGATCCCCAATGTTATTGCCAATGCCAAAGCAGCAATATAATGCTAAAAATGCCTTAGAGCTGCTTGAAGAGCAGGGAAAAAAGAGAAACTGTACAAGTTTTCTTATCTCTCAGCCATACCCCTGGCCTTGGCACATTCCTCAGCATCGCATTTGCTTCTGCAGATGGCACCACATAGAATAGCTGTGTCCCAAATCATGAGAGGCAAGACAGAGTCAGGCCAGGCCCCTAAAACTATATTTTAGCCCTACTCCATGGCACCAGTTGTCTGCCCCAGTGAGGCTGGCCTAATAGCTTTAAATTGCCATATAGTATATAAGCCCTGTAATGCAGCTGGAGCACCTTGTACACGATGTCCATGCCTTCCCTGGAAGTGCCTCTGTGAAAAGTATCCTACCCACTTGCTCTTGCTCCAGCTTAACCATATTTGGAAAATGAGGCTATGTACTTGCCTTAACGTGGTACTGAGCACAAGCACATGCTTGGTACTGTACTGAGGTAAATACATTGCCTCATCTGGGGGAGCTGGCATGTGTGGCAAGTTTAAACGTGCTTCATGCCAGTGCTCTTAGACACAGCAGGGACTACTTGTAGATATGTCCCCAAGGTTCAGATGCCTCCGGTATGATGTGGGAGTTATTCCAGCTCTATGTAATAGAATTCATGATTACTTTTTTCTTTTAAAAATGAAATAAAATGCAAATGACATAAACCCTCCCCACATTACAAAAATACTATTAAAGGAAAAAAAAGTTGAGCACTTGAAAGTTAGAAATAATTTGAATCATTGTGCCTTTACATTGTCATTTAATTTTTGTATGGTCACACGCTGCCTTTTTCACGAGGTCTATCTTATATATTGCTCTGGCTAGATTGTTCCTTGATGTCATTGGATCTGTGCTGATTTATACCAGGTAAGAAGAGGGCCTGTCATAGGTCAAAATATCATCCATCATGTGTGACTGCAGTTTTTATGTGAGAACTGAAAATGTTACAAGCATGGCTGTATACTGAATGGCTAAATACTGTGAGATCCAGCAACAGAATGCTGAGCCCTGTCCAGCTTCGAAGATGTGTACTAACCTTTTTGGGAGTATAACCAGCAGCTGATCAGTCTGTACTCATCCTGTAGAAAGCATCACATGCTGTTTCTTTGTGGAGCAATATTAAAATTCGTCACAATGCAGATACAATCTCCTGTCTCCCCATCCCAGCCAAGATTTCTCTGCTAGCTTGCCTCTGTTCTAAGTAGCTGCCAATTCACTTCTATCAAGTGTCCCTCTGAGCATCCAGGGCATATTGAAGACTTTAAGCAGTGGCATTTTTCATGTCAGCTTACTCATAACAAACCACATGTAGCAAGTAGGGAAAGAAAGCTCTTTGGCTTAATTATTTGCACTGATATCCATTATATGTTCAGCTTGTACATTGATCTTGTACTTTTAGCTTTTCTGTTGTCACAGTGCTCCAGCTCCCTGTTTGTCAAACAGAACTGAGATAAAAACCCAGTAGGGGAAATCACAATGGAACAGACTCCATGGACGGAAATGACAAAAAAACAAACTTGTCCCATTTGAGAATACTCAGTGGTAGCGCTGTAGATTAGCCATTAATTAGGCAATTGAAGAAGAATATTGTTTTGTCCTGAGAGGTATAAGTGGCCTTTATGTAGCCAGTTCAACCTTCACTAGTTGAGTATTGTAAAAGTAAAGAACAGAAGAAAAGGTTTATTAGAGCTAAGTCCAATTGCTTCTCTGTGAAGAGTATGTGCTCAAGCTCCCTTCTGTCCATTCCTCTTTATCTCCTCATTTTGCTCCTACTGATCTGCCAAACTAAGGCTCCTGGCATATGATTTTTTAATGGCACCATAGGATCTGCTCCTTGCTCCCAACAATTGCTTCTTCTGCCATGACACCATATACATGTTAGGAGGAGTGGTTTTGGGATCAGGGATCAGATCCCAATCATGCTTTTTCTACTTGCCAGTGCAAGGGGACCCAAGGATTATGTTCCTGGGCTCCCCCTGCATTGACAAGTTGAAAGCTGAGTGCCCACAGCTCACCATGACCTACAGCTGTTTGAGGGCCCAGAGCTGTCCTAGGCTTATTACCAACAATCAGCTGATTGTCATCCCATGACCCATCACAGCTCCAGGCCAGTTTGAGACTCAGTGCTGTCCCAGGGCCAATTCAATCCCTAGAGCTTTCTTGGTTAGGGCCGACAATCAGCTGATTGTTTGCTCTGGGACAACACCAAAGCCAGATTGAGACCTGGGGCTGTCCTGGGCAAGTTAGTGTGCACGGGTTTAAACTCTTCCATGGGAGAGCCCCTTTGTTCCCCCTGTCAGAAGCCCCAGGCCCAGTTGGAGTACTGGGGCTGCCCTAGTTACTGGTGCTGACAGTCAGCTGATTGTTAGCACTTGGCTTGGGGGGCTGCCCTGGGCTGGTAGAAAACCCATGGCTGCCCCAGGTGAATGTTGCCAAGATTGTCAGCCCCACTTGTTGGACACCCAAGGCTGTCCAGGGCTGATTCTGACAATCAGATAATTGTTGGGTATCTGGCTGAGACAGCCCCGATGTGTAGACATGGCACACAGTCAATTTAAGGCACCATACAAAATAGCCATAAAAAATGTTCTACACCACATGTAGAAAAGTTTTATGACTGGTTTGCCATTTTATGGTGCCTTAAATTGGGTACAGTTGGGTACCCTTGCGATTTATGGCATAATTAATATCTTAATTGTGAAACAAATGTAACATGTTCCAGAGGCCTGATTCTTTCAACTCAGCTTTTCATGTAACACTTAAAGCCAGAGTTACTCTTACTATTCCTTACAACTGTGGCTTTCCATGTTCTCACCATAGTACATTTTCCTGCTAGAAATAGCTATTTGTAAGCTTTTGGGATTTTTATACTTGGTATCTTTGTATTATTTCTTTTATTTGTTCCTAATACAAAGTTATCAAGTGCAAGGTAGACTAGTTAAAATATCTTCTTATGATGCTGGAAAAGTCAGTTCAAACCCTACTCTGGACCTGTACTGAAAGCTGACTTTGACTTGAATAGCAAGTTAATTATATTATGGAAGGGGCAAGGAATCATGTTAAATTTCCTAATAATGACACGAAACAAAACTAATATCATAGATAATAAAACATTATATAATGTTTTATATGAATGTATCTTAATGTATCAGAGAGGCGTAGGGAGTGATGTGAGATGCACAGGTGAAAGCCTGCTGTGCCCCCGCACCCCAAAGCCCCCCAGCCACCACCAACTGCCACAGAGCACCACCCCGCTGACCCCCAGCAGCAGCTGGAAGCAAGCAGGGCCATGGTGGGAGGGGACTAGCCCAGCTCAGCTGCAGGGAGGCAGCTGATTAGGAACCGGGGAGGGTTTTGCCCCGCCCCGCCCCGCCCTGGCCCCTACTTGGCTCAGCCCCCAAGGGGGACAGCAGAGGAGGGGAGGGGGTACTCACTGATCCCTCTCCAGGAAGGCAGGGTCCCCCAGATTCCAGGCAGGGCCCCCCCTTGCCTAGGAGTAATACAGGTGCCGGAGGCAGGCCCACTGTACATCCACATAGTTTAAAAGGGCCCTCCAAAGGAAAAAAAGCCTCAGAGAGGCTTAAGGAGCAGCACATGACACACAGGTGAAAGCCTGTTGTGCCCCCACACCCCAAATCCCCCCAGCAACCCCCAACTGCCATGGAGCACCCCCACCGACCCCCAGCAGCAGCCAGAGGTAAGTGGGGCCATGGTGGGAGGGAACTAGCCCAGCTCAGCTGCAGGGAGGTGGCTGATTAGGAACCAGGGAGGGTCTTGCCCTGCCCCAGCCCCTACTTTGTGCAGGGCCCCAGGGAGCCATGTGATCAGAGCCCCGCGAACAGGCTGTGCAAACAGGCACACTTGTCTTCCCAGTGTGCAAGTTAGTGTGGAGTTCACATAGGAGGGTGAGTGGGAGGGCCTGTGCACCCCCACCCTAGGGAAGCCAGTCCCATCCATAGCCAGCCCATCAGCAACCCCTCAGGGTCTGCACCTCCCACCCCCCAGCTCCTCAGAAGACTCCACCCAGACAGAGCCCATGGTTCCGGGCTCCATGCAGATGGAGCCCCTGGCTCTCAGTTGCAGGGGCTACCTTTCACTTTTTCAGGCTCTGGGGCCTGGGAGCATGGCCACCTCCTCTTGTGGGGTCTGCTCCTTACTAGGGTCTCTAGCACGCCAGCTGGAGGAGCTCTAGGCTGCAGCCCAGAGACTGTGTGTCATCAGGGACTATGAACAAGACATAAACTCCTACTGCCAGGCCCTTCTCCCCATGGAGATAGAGGGTAGACCACAGTCTCCCTCCACAACAAAGGAGGAGTCAGGGACCTCCCTTACTGTCCAGCCCAGGGGGACCCAGGCTCCTGCCCTGCTGGAGTTCAGCAACAGATACAAACCTCTTGCAGCCCCAGCAGAGCCTGCTGAGTTGCCAGCTCCTGCAGGCAACATGGCCTCTACTGTATCTACTGCCCCCGTTCTCCCCAAGACAAAACGCAAAGTATTTGTCATGGGAGACTCCATCCTGAGGGGACAATCTGCCACTCTGACTCCTTAGCCCAGGAACCCTGCTACTTCCCGGGATCCCACATCTGAGACATTGCGGAGAAGATCCCTAAGCTCCTCCAGCCACTGACCACTATCCTATCTGACACAAGAAGTCTATGGGCCAAAGAGAGGTAAAACGCTGCTCGACCTGGTACTGGCAACTGGGGGTGACCTAATCAGTGACCTAACAATCATTGGCAAGCTGGACAACAGTGACCATGAGCTGATCACCTTCACCATCCTCTGTAAAGCTGGCAAGTCAGTCAACAATACAGAAGTCCCTGACTTTAGGAAAGATGACTTTGACAAGTTCAGGAGGCTTGTCAGTGAGGCCTTAAGGGATGGAGACCCCAAAGGAAGGGGAATTCAGGAAGAGTGGTTGCTCCTCAAGGGAGCGATCCTCAATGTACAAGCGCAGGCTATTCCATCTTGGAGGAAAGGCAGCAAAAGGGGGGCACAGCAGCCCCCTTGGCTCTCCAGGGAACTAGTTGACCTCCTCTGGATAAAAAGAAAGCCTACAAATAATGGAGGATGGGATCCACCTCCAAGGAGGAATATTCTGCACTGGTCCGGTCCAGCAGGGAGCGAACCAGGAAAGCCAAGGTTGTGACAGAACTCCAACTAGCTACAAGCATCAAGGACAATAAAAAGTCCTTTTTCAGATATGTGGGAAGCCAGAGGGAAGGCAAGGGCAACATTGGACCCCTGCTGAACCAGATGGGGCAACTGACAACTGATGCCCAAGAAAAAGCCAACCTATTAAATGGGTACTTTGCATTGGTCTTTCATCAGTCCCATGGGACGCCCATGCCCATTACAGGACAGGGAGGTCCAGGTGAGGGAGATTCCCTGCCCCCCATCAATGCTGACCTTGTGAAGGAACACCTTGAGAGGCTGGACACCTTCAAGTCAGCTGGCCCTGATGGTTTACACTCCAGGGTACTCAGGGAGATCACTAGCACCATAACCCAGCCCCTGGCACAGATCTTCAAGAACTCCTGGCACTGGTGAAGTGCGCCAATATTGGAAGAAGGCCAGTGTGGTGCGTGTCTTCAAGAAAGTGGATCTGGCAAACTATAGGCCCATCAGCCTGACCTCTATCCTGGGAAAGGTCTTGGAAAACATTTTCAAGGAAGCCATCCTTAACAGACTAGCTGATGGCAATATTCTGAGGGATATCCAGCATGGGTTTGCTGCAGGTAGATCTTGCTTGACCAATTTCATTTCCTTCTATGACCAGGTGAGCTATCACCTGGACAAAGGAGAGGAGGCTGATGTTGTATATCTTGACTTCAAAAAAGCCTTCGATCTGGTATCCTATGATTACCTCTTGGCGAAACTGGCCAATTGTGGCCTTGGGTCCACCACGATCCGCTGGCTGGAAAATTGGCTCCGTGGTCGGACCCAGAGGTGGTAATTCACAGAAGTCAATCATCATGGTGCCCTGTGACCAGTGGGGTCCATCAAGGCTCTGTCGTTGGACCCATATTGTTCAACAACTTCAGTAATGATGTGGACATTGAAGGCAGAAGCAGACTGGCCAAGTTCGCCAATGACACCAAACTTTGGGGCAATGCATCCACACCTGAAGACAGGAGGGTGATCCAGGCTGACCTTGACAGGCTCAGGAAGTGGGCGGATGAGAACCTGATGGTTTTTAACACTGAAAAATTCAAGGTTCTCCACCTTGGCAGGAAAAACCTCAGCAATCTTATAGGCTCGGAAGTGCTGTGCTGACTAGCACTATGGATGAAAAGGAGTTGGGGGTCATGATTGACCACGAGATGAACATGAGCCTTCAATGTGATGCTCCAGCTAGTAAAGCAAGCAAAATGCTGGCTTGTATCCATAGATGCTTCTCAAGTAAATCCTGGGACGTTATTCTCCCATTGTACTCGGCCTTGGTGAGGCTGCAGCTGGAGTATTGCATCTAGTTTTGGGCTTCACAATTCAAAAGGGATGTGGAGAAGCTTGAGAGAGTCCAGACAAGTGCCACACACATGATCTGAGGTCAGGAAAACAGACCTTATGACAACAGGCTGAGAGGTATGGGGTTCTTTAGCCTGGAAAACCGCAGGCTCAGGGGTGATTTGATGGCCACCTATAAGTTTATCAGGGCTATTCACGAAGATCTGGGGGAACGATTGTTCATCAGAGTGCCCCAAAGTATAACAAAGCTGAATGGTTATAAACTCCTGCAAGACCGTTTCAGGCTGGACATAAGAAAGAATTTCTTTACTGTCCGAGACCCCAAGGCCTGGAATAGCCTGCCATTGGAGGTGGTTCAAGAACCCACATTGAACACTTTCAGGAGAAATTTAGATGTTTATCTTGTTCGGATCCTGTGACCCCAACTGACTTTCTGCCCCTTGGGCGGGGGGCTGGACTCAATGATCTTCCAAGGTCCCTTCCAGCCCTAATGTCTATGAACTCTATGAAATGTTATTCCTATGGGAATTAATTGGCTATTTCTTATATTTTCTATTAAGTAACTGAATATAATAAAGGTGCCACTCAAAATCATACACTGGAATTACAACAAAAGAGAAAAGAGGTCGTGAAAAAAACACTAGGTGGTAGATTGGGAGACTGCTAATTATAATAGTTATGGATGCATGCTTATTACAAATTAGATGTTCGCTGATTGTTTTCATTTTTTTTAACAAACATTCATCACTTTTTTGATACTTTTATGGTTGATTGCACACGCACACATGTGCACACACATGCACACACACACACACACACAAAACCATATAGGCTGTACATTACAATATAAATAAAGAGAAAAGAAAGAAAGCAAATTGCTTATAAATATTAATGGATTCATAGATGTTTGGGTTGGAAGGGATCTCAATAGATCATCAGGCCAACCCTCTGCCATGGGCAAGTAAGAGTGCTGGGGTCAGACAACCCCAGCCAAGTGCATGTCTAGCCTCCTCTTAAAGACCCCCAAAGCAGAGGACAGCACCACCTCCCTTAGAAGCCCATAACAGATTTTGCCAGCCCTTACCATAAAGAAATTCTTTCTGATATCTAACCTGAATCTTCTCTCCGTCAGTTTGTGGTCATTGTTCCTAGTTACTCTAAGGGGTGCCCTGGTAAAGATCATCTCCTATTCCCTGCTTCCCCTCCCTGATGAATTTGTAGGCAGCCACAAAATCAACTCTCACTCAGCCTTCTCTTGAGGAGGCTGAAGAGATCCAGGGCCCTCAATCTCTACTCGTTGGGCTTTGTCTGTAGGCCCCTAAGCATACAAGTGGCCCTCTGAACCCTCTCAAAGTTATCTACATCCCTCTTGAAGTGTTGTGCCCAAAACGGGATGTAGTACTTCAACTGCAGTCTGACCAATGCTGCATAGAGGGGAAGTATCACCTCCATGGACCTGTTTCTCATGCACCTGCTAATGCATGATAAAGTGTGGTTAGCTTTATTGATTGCTTTGTCACATTGATGACTCATGTTAATTGTGGAAGAAATAAAACTTTGTGTTGTGGTTGAAAAGCTGGCAGAACCAGCTTTTCTTTATTTAGGGCTATACTGTGATCACAGGGAGAATTCCATACAGCAAGGGGAATCACCCACTTGTCTGTTTCAAAGGATTGCTCAAACTCTATAAGTTTACAAGCATATTCATACTTAAGACAGAGAAAGAGAAAAAAATACGACCTTGGAGAAACAAAACAATAGTAAATTACACACAGACATACAGACAGTTTACTTAAAGTAAACATCCATGCACAGGGTAATATATCAAAACAAAACAAGGCATGCAGGATTCCTTATCTCAGGACATATAACTGAAATAAGCAGTATCAGCACTTCTGGTCTCTGTCCGTTTTCCTAGTCAAGCAGGCCAGAAGCCCAACCAAATCCACTACCACATAATCTTCACATCAACAGTGACTCCAAGATCCATTTCCAGTGCTCTGCTGCTGAGAAGGTCCTCTCCCAGCCTGTAAGAGTTGGTGATTCCTTCTCCCTAGGTGCAGTACTTTGCAGTTGTCCTTGTTGAATTGCATCCTATTCTGTTCTTCCCACTTTTCCAACCTGTCCCAATCCACCTGGATTCATTCTGTATCCCCAATAATACAGAATAATAACTTTACCCCATAATTTGGTATACTCTGTGAATTTGGACACGGTGCTTTCCATGCCCTCATCCCGGTCACTGATGAAGACATCAAACAGCACCAGTCAAAGGACATGGCCTTATGGGACTCCCCTGCCAACATCTTTCCAGGTTGATATGGACCCATCTACCACCACTCTGCGTGTGTGACCTCTAAGTTAATTTGCCACCCACCTGACCCTGTTATCATCTACGTCATAGCCTCTAGGTTTATGTATGAGAATAGAGTGAGATACCGTATCAAAGACCATCTTAAAATCCAAGTAGATGACATCTATTTCGATTCCTGCATCTAAACATTCCGTTTATATGACCTGGTCATAAAAAGAAACAACGTTAGTCAGGCAGGACCTACCTGCTATGAACCTGTGCAGGTTTGCCCTTCAGCCTTGTTCTTCCTCCTGGACTCCCACAGATGTGATCCTTAATAATTTTTTCAAAGGTTTTCCTGAGGATAGAGGTGGGACTAACCAGTCTATCATTACCCAGATCCTTTTTCCTCCCCTTCTTGAAAATGGGGACCACATTAGCCTTTTTCAAGTCCCCTGGGACCTGACCTGAGCACCAAGAGGCTCAAACAGCTGTACCAGTGGCTCTGCTATGACACTGGCCAATTCCTTCAGCATTCTTGGATAAAGATCATCCAGGCCTGCTGACTTAAACACATCAAGCCCCTCCAAGTGTCCCTTCACTAAGTTGGTGCTAACAGTTGCTGGGCTGATTTCCCTTTCGTGCCTGTCTATGATCCAGTTGGGACATTTGTCCTGATTTGTGTTCAGGAATACAGAAGCAAAAAACTCACTGAAGAGCTCAGCCTTGTCCCTGCTATCTGTCACTAATTGTCCTAGTTGGTCCTGTAGGAGTCCTATACTACCCCGTGCCTTCTTTTTACTCCCTATTTACCTGAAGAAGGACTTTTTTGTTGTCTTTAATTTTTGTTGCCAGCCTAAGTTCCATTTCTGCTTTGGCCTTTCTGACTGCCTCCCTGCAAATGCAGGTGAAGTAGGTATACTCCACCTTGGTAGCTAACCCCTGCTTCTACAGACTATATGTCTCTTTTTTTACCTAGGTTTTCCTGTATTTCCCTGTTCAGCCAAGAGGGTTTCTTGGTTCCTTTCCCCACCTTTCCTGTGCAATGAGTTTGTTTCCTTCTGTGCCTGCAGGATTGTTCCTTTTAGGGACCACCCTTCCTGGACTCCCATCTCACCAATGCTCCTGTTCATCACTGCCTCACTAACTAATCTCCTGAGCACACTGGAGTTACCCTTTCTGAAGTCTAGCACTTGTGCCCTACTGGTTACCTTTCCCACCCTATGCCAGATAGTGAATTCAATCAAGTGATGGTCATTGTCCCCTAGGTTACCTTGTGAAAGTAGATCCCCCACCAATTCATCCCCTGTAGCCAGGACCAAGTCCAGTAAGGTGTTTCCCCTAGTGGGAATGTATACCTCCTGTGTTAGATGAAGGTCCTGTATGCAGGTTAAGAACCTACATGAACTGTTGGATCTAGCTGACTGCTCCTCCCAGCAGATGCCCAGGTACTTTAGGTCATCCATGACAACCATGTCCCTTGACTGTACAGGCTTTCTGGAAAATTCCAGGTCCAACTCATCCTCCTGACATGGTGGCCTGTAATAGACCCCCACTATCAAGTCCCTTTCCTCCCAAACCCTTTGCATTCTGACCCACAATACCTCAATTTGCCCCTCCTCTGGTCCCATCTTGATTATGGAAGATGTATATTGCTCTTTGAGAGACAGCAACACCCCTCCCCTCACCTTTTTTTCCTCTGCTCTATCAGGTCTGAACAGTCTATAACCCTCAATGCTTACAGCCCAATCATGGGTAGGGTCCCACCAAGTTTTAGTTAGCCCAACTAAGTCAAAGTTCTTGTTTGCAAGCAGAAGTGTGAGCTCCTCCTGCTTGTTCCTCATGCCACTATCATTAGTATAGAGACACTTGAGCCTCCAGTGGGTGCCCTTGGTGCCCCCCTGCCCTGATGCTCATTAGGCCTCTTAGTACTTATGTGAGCTGTTTCAGCACATGGCTCATGGTTTGTTGATCTTAGGTTCTCTATGTCATCTGCATCTCCATCTCTCTATGAACCTAGTTTAAAGCCCTGGATAGGAGATCAGCCAACCTGTAAGAGAACAAACTCTTACCTTTTGAAGAGAGATGAAGACCATCACATCCCAGGATGTCCCTTTTATGGATGTGCAGATCATCGTTGAAGAATCCAAAACCCACACAATGACACCAACTCTGGAGCTGCAGGTTGACTTCTTTGATGCAGGTGTTGTGATACAGACCATGACCACTGACCAGGAAGATCAACAAGAAGACCACCTGTACCCCTGTCTCTTCCTAAGCTTAGCCCCCAGAGTCCTGTAGTCACTCATGATATGGTTTGGAATACTCCTGGCTGCATCATTTGTTCCCATATGGAACAATGTGGACCATGAGATAGTAGTCGGAGGGCCAAATGAGTTTGGGAATCCTCACAGTGATGTCCCAGATCTGGGCTCTGGGCAAGCAGCATACTTCCCATGTCATGGGATCTGGGCAACAGATGGGTTCCTCCATTCCTCTCAGGAGGGAGTCATCCTCCTGAGTACAGACATTTTTCATGAGAGAGAAAGCAGAGTGTATCTTAGTTTATAAGGTGCTAAGTCTTGAAGCATATCTGAGGACATAGCGGAATAAATAAGCTTCAAAATATCTGGTTAAATCTCCCCAAACATGCACTCTATCACAACTTACAGTAACTGGCTGCCTCAAACAGAGATCCCAAAGTGATTCCCTCTCATAGTTGTGGTAGTGTGTTACTAGTAGTTAAGAAATGATTCCTGCCGCTTAGTTTAATTGACCAGGTTATGCTCTTCCTTACTCATTAGAAAACTTACAAATAAACAGTCTTCCCTAAAATTCTTACTTAGAAACTTATGGTAATTCATTTGCTCTCCTTACATGGCAATCAGAATTAATCTTCCACTGAAGCACTTCTACATGGCTGAACGGTTGCCTGGGTTTACTAGCCATAAATTCCAGTTGAAACATTGTTTTACGAGAGTACCCCTAAAAATACTGAAGAATCACATCAACATTTCGACTACTGAAACACCTCACAAAATTAGACTTGTAAGTAAATCTTCTGTTCATAGCATTATATAACATAGTTATGTAATATTCATCGTATCCAACAGATTTCAAAGTTAAAATGCAGGTGCTAGATGACTATGTATTATTGATAACATTTTTTTCACAAATGTAACTTTCCTCTCTTTACATTATCTGTGTTGATGCAAGAGAGATGGTCCATATGTCTTCAATTTTTATCCCCATTATCTGGTATGAAGACTTCTTTTGAACTAATCTTCTAGAAAGAAACTCCTTCTTATAACAGGATCTCTAATCTATGATCTTGTCTTATTTTCCTGCAAGATGTGTCTCTCTCATACTATTTAATTGGCTGTGGGGGAGGAGAGGATGTGGAAAGAGGAAAGAGAGGTAAAAGTGGAAGGAAATTGCCTTTCAGTAGGAAGAAAATTCTGTGCAATGCAGAATGAGTCAACATACAGCTTCCACTTGTTTAGTTTAAAGCAATTTTATGCTTAGGAACATTATACTTGCAAAGTCATTAACTAGTCAATGTACACCTTTGGGAAATTAAAAACTCTGAGGGGTTGAAAATATGATTTTCAGGCAATAAAATGCAGGTCTCTTTTGACTTACTTTATTCCAAATTAATATTTGTAAAGTGACAATCTAAAAATGGAATGCCTTGCCTTTCTAAAGCACAAAACTAGAAATGTGGAAGAAAACACTCTTCTGTATCCAGCCCTGGACTCCAAGTTGTCTACTGATACTTACATTTTCTAAGCAATGTGAAATATTAAGTAAAATTACATTCTTGAAATAAAATACAATATTATTACTACCATGCATTAAGTTTTTCTTAACACAGCCTCAGTTTAATTTCCTTTAGCTTTTCACAAAGTTCCAATATATCTGTTTATGATCTAAAAGTTAGGATGGATGTATTCTACTTCCTGAAGATAAGTGGATCATGCTTGGTCACAATGTCAGGTCCTATCAAATATTCTATTAAATAAGTGGGATTTTTATGGGTCCAAGCATTCACACCTTAGCTGCACATCAAGGCTAATCAAGGATAGTTTCAAATATTAACTGTAATTATGGAAACAAGAAGTGAATATGACATTTGAAACTAAACCTAAGGAAAAAAACTTTATATTTTTCCTCATAATATCTTATTTTCTAAATGAATTCAGTGTATTGTCTGGCTTTTTTATTTGTGTAAGCTTAGGAATAACAGCAAGGTTCCAGGCCGCCTTCCAAGTACTGGCTTTAGGAAGGGAATTTATGTAGCACATTAAAAAAATAATTTCATATCCCTGAAAAGGCAATAAAAAGGAATTCTACAACCATGTGAAAAGTAAAAGGAAGATCAAAGGGACTATAGGTCCCTTACCAAATGTTAAAAACAACTTAGTTATGGAAGATGCAGGGAAGGCTAAATTAGTTCATGCCTTTTTTATTTTGACCTTCACGAATAGGGCAGCTCCCAGATCATGAGCATGATTGGCAGCAAAGATAGAGAAGAAGACAGACAGCTTAGAGTAGTGCAAGACCAGGTAAGGGATTACTTTTAAGTCAGCAGAATCAGATGGGATGCTCCTTAAGGTACTAAAAGATTCCTTGGATCATAACCTTGTCATGGTGGAGAGGCTTATGTATTCCAATGATCCTTGAAGATATGTCATCTGGAGTCCTGTACTCCTGGTAGGGCCTCCTCTGGTAAATAGGTTTGAGGTGAGGTCCCAGACTAAGCATGGTCGAAACTCCTGAATACCCCAGCAGCAGAACAGGCATACTTGAGGATCATATGGTTCTCTGTGGCTGTGAAGGTGGATGAGGGCTGCAGCGGGATGGAGGTCTCTGACTGTCTTGGACATCCTTGCTACTAGGTTCAGGGCTTGTGTCACTGTTGCTTGCACACTAGCTTCCCCACATTAAAATATGTCATATGCAGGCTTCTGCCTGGTATGTAAACATCTCCCACAAACTAAGTCCTGCAGTGATGGACAAGTGGTTGTAGGGACAGGAACAGAGATCTCTGGGAGTCCCTAATCATAAATCTGCATGTAGGCAGCTGCCATATGATGGTTGTTGTGCACTTACTTAGACAGAAGTACAACTTAGTTATGGAAGATGCAGGGAAGGCCATGACTGAGCAATCCTCTTTAGAAGGGGCTAGAAAAGGTGCCTTAAACATAGGCTATCTCAACCCCCCGGAATGGATTGCTGCATCCAGTGGGATCACTCTACCTACAGCTGAAACCAACAAATTAAAGTACTAAAATTCACCACATAGAATGTCCACACTCTCATGGACTCACTAAACAGTAAGCATCCTGAAAGAAGAACTGTTATAGTAGCTAGAGAACTTGCAAGATATTACCTCAGTATTACTGACCTAAGTGATACCTGCTGGGCAGTTGAAGGCCAGCTGAAAGAAGAAGGAGGTGGTTACACTTTTTTTTTTGGAAAGGAAAGTTAATTGAAGAGAGGCTCATTCATGGGATTGGCTTTGCCATCAAAAACATGTTGTCAGCCAGCTTTCATAATTCCCTGTGGGCATTAATGAATGCTTTATGACTCTCCACCTTAAGCTCAGTAGATTTCTGTGGAAGCAGCAGTCAGCTTTATGAAGTGGCAGTTTCATTCTCAGGAAGTTACACCATATCTTCTTGGATCTTATAAGAGTAACTGAAAAAGCTGAAGTGAATGAAATTTAAAACACAACCAAAGGCATCAAAATGTCTATTTGAAGAACAATGTGCACATTTATGTTAAATGTTAAAGTTAGTTTTTATAAAGTATACAGAACATTTTCAGTTGAAATTCTTGAGCTTCCCAGGAGTACAAATTAGAAGAATTTTGATTGATTTTTGCCAGTGTGAATGTATTAAAAAATGTCAATTTGCCAGTGTTTTGGAAACTTTGAATTTTATCCTTAGACATTAGTTTAATTAATCTGATGGGATTTTTCTCTCATGTCTATAATGTATTTAACAAAATAATTATTCTAGCAGTAGTTTAGATTAAAAACACTGGTTTCTCATTAATGTAGTTCAAATTCATTCTTCTCCATGAACAGTCATTATTCATAATATATATTTTTGAGATTTCTGTTTTTGAGCTGTGTAAAGTATGTTCTATTACTTAAAATGGTAAAATGTTACCATTTCTTGTTAATGCTATGAAAATCAAATTGTGGGAGGAGGAGAATAAACCAGCAACTCGGGAGTAAACTGAGTATGTGAGGTATTCTGCACAGTAGGTGTATCTACATAAGCTGCTAAGGCAATGTGACTTAATGGCATGTGTTAATGTTCAAACTGCTGTAGTCCAGGGCACATGTGCAGACACTGTGCTCAGGACTACAGCAGTTTGAGCCAGGTCAGAGCAGCCCTGGGCTGGCAGGAGGTCTAGGGGGTCAGCCCCAGGCCAGAGGTGGCACTGGGTGGTGGAGAGGTTGGCTGGGGCACAAGAGTGCCCCAGCATGTGGAGTCCTGTGGCTAGATGGCAGGCAGAGGTCTGACCAGGTGCAATGTATGACCCGGCCAGCACTTACACATGTTTAGGTGCAGTTACTTTTGCCACCATAAGATAGTACTTTCCCTGACACTCCTATCTTATGCAGGCAAAAATTAGTTTGCTGCAATCTAATAGCATTGCACTTTACACTGCTGCAAATTAGTATATTGCACAGTTAAGTGCAAGTGTAGATGCCCCTGGTATGGCCTTTTTCAGGAAGACATAGAGTACCTGGAATATGTAGCCTTTGTTAATATATATCCTGAAGCTGTGTATGTCCCTCATAGAATTTTCTAAAATCTTATAGTTTGGTTTCCTTTTACTGCTCCCCCCTCTTCCTCCTTCCTCTGTCTTGGCTATGATTCACGGGAATACACTGTTTTAAAATAATGTTTTCCCAAACAGAGTAAGGGGCTCATCCACTGAAATGCTTCAACAGGGAGCTCTTGAAATTTCCCAGACAGGAGATCAATGAAAGGGCACAACATAACAAGTCGATTGTACTGTGCTTGATGCCTGAAGAGATTTTGAGAAGAACTACTATTGTAATAGAAATCACAATGGGAGTGGATTTCTCATCTCATTCATTACAGAAAAAAAGGAGCTATAGGTAGAATAAGTTAAATCAGTGTAAAAGGAAAGACAACTTTTTGCTATTTTTCATCTTTCAGGGAACTGGTTATTAGGGGTGTGCAAAACAGGCCCCATTTGATTTGGATTAGGCCCAAATCAGGGACAGTGATTCAATTCGTTGATTTGGATCACTGTCCCTGATTTGATTCGGCCAGATCTGAATCTGAAGATCTGATGCTGATTCAGACGTAGACACGTCTTTAAATGTTTTTTCTACATATCTCAAAGTACCAGCATGGATTGTGAACACTGCGATGCTGGGGTGGATGGGGTATCCCACAGGAGTGGAGGGGGCCTCCACGTGCTTGGTGGTGAACCCAGAAGTGGAACAGAAACAGTCCAATTCCCGGTCCAATAGAGAGCACATGCACCCCCCCCCCCACACACACACATCCCCAGCTCAGCAATTGGCTGCAGGGGGACCCCAGGTGCCACTCTGAGACCCAGGAGGCACCAGTCACTGAGTCAAAGGGGCGCAGGCGGGGGGGCCCTGAACACTCTCCATTGGACCCAGAAGTGCTTCTGGTCCACTTCTGGGTCTGCTGCCGAGCATGCTCGGGAGCCCCCCAGGCTTCTGTGGGACACTCCGTGAGCACCAGCATAGCAGCATTCCTGAGCCTCTTGCTACCTAGAGGAATGTATAAAAAACATTTAAAGCTGTTTGCTATGTCCAAATCTCTGAATTCAGAAGGTTCCAATTTGATTCAGAGAGTTTAAATGATCCTCTGATTCAATTCAGATTTAGAGATTCCGCTACCAAATCAGGCAGAATCTCCACCAAATCAAATCAGGGACTGAAGCTTCACATAGCCCTACTTATTATGGTCACCCCTAGGATGTAACTTCTTTCTTTTGGAAGAGGATCATTGTAGATAGGGTTTCCCATTATATCATTTGTCTTTTCTCTTCATTGCTCTTACTTAGAGGTCTAAGCCATGTCTGGACTCAATTGTGCTAGTCAATGTATAATAGTATATTATGTATAGTATTATTATGTATTATAATAATAGTATTATTATGTATAATACTACACTTAATTACAGTCAATGCCTGTAAAAGCATGGAGCTGGAGATATAGTTCAGTCCTTTCCTTAAGGCAGGATTGAGCATAGTCTGTGTTCTAGGTTGTGACAAAAATGAAGGTTTCCCTTCTATTTTCATCCATAAAAGAGAACCATTAATATTTCTTCTTATTAGATGTGATAATAGTGATTTTTGGTTTTGACTTATATAGTCAACTGCTAAGAGATAATTAATGGTGGTAAATATGGCAGGTGTCTCTGAAGGAGCACTGAATTGATGTTTCTGAGTTGTATTTGGGGATGCTGTCTGGTGAAGATTTTGGTTTCTTTTTACTTGGAAATCTCAAACACTTTTGACCTCTCCATGTTATCTATCACTTATTATTTTAAAAGCATGTGAATTATCTGTGATGTATGGGAAAGTTACATTCTGCCTGTCACAATTTCTAAACTGCAGTTGCACCTGTGGCCTCCGTGGTCTCTCTGAAATCTGAGGTCTCTAGCTGTCACCTGTCTGACAGCAGAATCCCATGATCTGTTTTCTGCAGAGCAGGCTTTGGCTGCAAATCTTGTAGTTTACAGCAATGATCTCAATAGATCTGATCTCAGTTCACCACCTTCAGTTCTGGTCTACCAAAACCAATAAGAGGGTTACTTTGTGACCATCCAGGTTTTGTAAATCAAAGTACTAGATAATAAAAACAAAAGTATTGCATAAAGAACTTATTTTAACATAACAGCTTATATTCATGCCCAGCTTGCCAGGTTACTGTCTTCCATATCCAGGCCCCAGAAGGTCAAAGATACTTCAGATCCAGGTACTGGGATCCTTTCTGTTGGTCAGTTTCGTGACCATCAGTCCACAGGTATTTGTCCCTACCAGGTCACTTGCCATTTTATTCCGTTTCAGGATCTTTTGTGTTTTATGCCTTTTGAATCAAACCAAATCAGTCTATGAGCTGCTTCCTCTGGTTTTTTTGTGTGTGAATCCTTATCTTATTTTTTTCCAGGGCTACAATCAATATCAAGCACTTATTTCTTGCACAATTACTAGTAATACAATCTTTGAATTTCCATAGCACCACAGCATCTTTGATACCATTTCAAATTTCCATGTTTCACTACAACACAATGCAGTATTTCTTACCAGAAGCACAGTATGGAAAATATATATCCCTGAAGCATTGCCCTCTCCCACCCCAGTGCCTCTCCTCCTGCCTTAGGGTTTGTAGGTACAGGAACAGGAGGGTGCAAATACAGAGTGCAAAGTATTCTTGTAATTGCACTAGAGTTCCCTACAGAGACATTTGCTATTGCCAGGGGAAAATTGTTAACCCTGGCCCCGGTGTTGCCTCCAAATCTCATGCTCAGAAGACAAAAAACACCCCCCCCAAGCAAATGCTGATTTAACTGGTGAAAAAATGTGGGTGTGCTCTCTCCCCAGCAGTAGCAAACTCCACTGCCTTTCCACAAAACTATGATTCCCAGAATGCCTTGCATGCCATTACACACATTGCCTGGGCCAGCTGGTTCCTAGAGCCAGACAGTGTAGGCAGAACAAGGTAGGCAGTAGCCCCAAAGTGAGGCACTCTTCTGGAGGCATCTGGGGCACATGCCCTGTTTGCCCACCCCACATTACACAACAGGTATGTTGTAGAAGATATGTTAGTGGTGCAGTCTGTTTCTAAAACAGTTACTACAGATCGCTATGCTGCAGTAACTAAAGTAGTTACAATATATAGATATGTCTTACAAAATCTGTTATAACATTTCTAGATTCTTCTGGGTGAAAGAGTGTACATGAATATGAGTCTGAAAATATTATCTTCAAATTACAGTCATACTGGATGCTCTTTAGCTAGTAGCCTGATTAAGCCTAGTGTCCTAAGAGATATAGCGAACAGAAATGAGGTGCCACAAACCACATGTGCTGCACATTAAACTGTGTGCAGTGCTGCTAATTATCAGTGATGGGGCAAAATTTACACCTGGGATTATCCAGTAGCAAATAAAACCCCAGAAAAAAGGTGGCACAAAGCATGCCAAAGTGCCATGTGCCCAGACAAACATGGATACAGACGAGCTGGCAGCCCAGGGGTGGCTGTTCCCCAGTCTCTGCATGCCTCAGGGTAGGGGTTGGCTGCTCCACAGTTAGCTGGGATACAGGGTGCCTCAGCATGGGGGCTGTCTGCTGGCTAGCCCTGTGCTGAGGCACCCTGTGTCACAGCCAGCCCCACCCTGCAGCACACGGAGCAGCAAGATAATGTGTCCCTTTGCAAACTACACAAGCAGGGACATTCACTGCAGCCTGAAGTGGCAGCACAAATTTGTGTTGCTACTTTTCATGCTGCCACAAACATGCCTCTGCTCAAGTGGATATGGCCTGGGTGTCTACCAAGTGTTATTCTAAAAATGTGTTATCAGTTATATTTTCTATTGGTTTCATCTGATATCTTGATGAAGTTAAAGGAGAGAATGGAAGCAGTATCTTACAACTTTGCACCTGACTGCACCACTAACATGTCTTCTAATATTATATTATGTTGTATAGGTATTATAATATGCAACTTAATACAGTATGTTACACTATTACCTAGGTTGAAGAACTGCTGACACCTGAGCTAGGGAGCTGTTGCCTGCTCCCATCCCCCTTTCCTCCTGGGAAAGGCTGGGGCTCAGACCAGGTACCATCTTGAGCACCTGAATGGAGGAAGAAGAACCCTGCCAGCTTGCGGGCACTAAAAAGCTGGCAGGCCTCCTTGGGTGGTGTCTCTTAATGGTAATGCCATGTAACATTGTCCTTTGGCAGGAATGAGCATCTTTATTTTATGTTTTTGTTATGGTTCTGAATTTTGTGTGTTGTTTGGGGGGCCAGGGAAGAGTTAGGTGTTTTTGAGGTAGAAGAGTGATAGCTGCAGCCCCTTTGTAGAAAATGGGGTGTGGGTTTATAGGGGATGCTGGAAAGGGGTGGGAATTTCTCTCCTGGGGGTCAGGTGGGGCAGTGGGGGCGGGGAGTAATGGAGGGAGGAGATTTCTTGTATCTATTTGTGAGTAGTGATAGAGAGGAATCGTTGAGTGTGGCAGGAGGATCTGCTTGTGTTGGGGTTTGGGCAGGGAGGTAGTGACTGAGGCCGAGGTGGGGTGGAGTACTCAGGTTTTAGAGTTTTGCTTGGGGAATCCTGTCTGTAGGTTGTTTACCTACTGTAAACCACTCTGAGCCTTTCTGACAGAGTGGGATGTAAATATAAGAAAAATAACTAAATAAAATGTTGAATACCCAGAGGTATTAGATATGGCATTAGGTCCATATGTATGTTGAGAAAGTGAAGCCAGTCAAAATCCGTAATAATATTTAAAATTGGTTAAAAGGAGGCTTTCATGAGGGAGGGGAAAACTTAAAATACATACATTACTAATATTAATCAATGTCCACTATGTGCTTTTTATTCATTCACTTATCTACAATGCTTCTCCAATAAAACAACTATTTGGAGTTCTGCTATTTAACAGCCTCTCTTCCGTAACGTAAGCTGAGTGATCAATCTTTTCTGCCTAAATGGTCTAAGTTCTTGTGCATAAGCATTCTGTCATTCTTGCTTAATGCAAACCTAACACAAATGCACCGCTTGATTTATTGTCTCTTTCGCTTAGGTCCAATTCTGAACCTATAGAAGTGAACAACATACTTCTTATTGACTTTAAAGGGGACTGAGCATCTCTGTTGGCTTGGTAGGTTTTCTTGTTAAGACTATATGTCTTAAAAGGATACGTGAGAGACATGGTTGGACAGGGTGCCAAAAAGAATATTGAACAATGAGAAGGTGTTCTTAGCAGAATGATGAAAATTATTTAGGGCAGGGGTGTCAAATTCCCACGTGCTCCAAGACTGGATCTGGAACACAGAGCTCCTCATGGACTGGATTTGGATACAGCGGCAAGGCGAGTGATGGCCACAGGGGTTTAGTACAGCTGTAATATGACTGCTACTGTAAACGTATGACTCTAGCAGAGCTCCAGATGCTATATTTTAATGGCAAACTCCATCCCTGGATTCCCACTGTCCTGTTCTACTGCCAGATCTGGCCTAGGAGTCACACATTTGACAACCTTGTTTTAGGGTATGGACAGCTTCTAGGAAAAAAACTGGGAGAAATGGGGATTGTTTATCTTACATAAGACAAGAGATCATTGTATGCTATGTAAAATAAGCATATATAAAAAGGCTATGCAAAAGAATGTGTGTGTATGTGTGTGTGTTCGTGCGTGCGCATTCATAATCTTTCATTGCCTGACTCATATAATTTATTCCATAAAGGACACCTGCCCCACCCAGTGCATTGGATATATGCTGCTCAGTTATTCAATATCTTCTTTTTCTCTTAGGGCACCTATACATGTGCCTGATGCCTGCTCAAACGACATGCTATTTAGCATGCTCCAGCAGCCTTAATGTCATACATATTCAGTGTCCCCACATTTCAATATGATGGTGGGGATGCTTTAACTAAAGCTTGTCAAATGAGCTTTAGTGAAGACGCCCCTCCCACCTTTATGAAGTGTGAGATGCTGAATACATGAGACACTGCAGGTGCTTTCATTAGAGCAGCTCCCGAGAGCCACTCTAATTACAACACTCCCTTCCCACCCTGAGGCACATGTAAAGACCCCCTTAATGTTCAGAGAGTGTGTAAATTGTTTAATTTACTGCACACAGTTAGGTGCTTCAATAGCAGGAGTGTGTGGGCTCCTACACACATGTGGGGAACCTGCTCCAACGTGCTGGAAATCCAAATTAATTGAGTCTGCTGGAGCGGGGAAATGGATGCACTCTGATACCCTCCCACATCACGTGTATCAGTGTCACCACGCACCTCCGCACTGGCAAAATGGCAGCAGCACGCTTTGAAATAAAACATGTTGGATGAACTTTAGTTCAAAGCGCTTTGCCACCATTTTTTTTAGTGTGGGGATGCAATGCTGATACACATCACATGTGGGCACTTTTAATTAGCACAGCTCACTAATTAAAGTGCCTGGAGCTGTACTGAAAACACATGTAAAAATGCCCTGTGTGTCTTCACAACAGGGACAGAATATTTTCCTCAGGGACGCTTTTGTGGTGTTCATTGATTGTGCTTCATGTACGTTAACTTACTTTCATGTAACCCATTTTGGTGAGGCAATATATCTTTTTCCATATTGCAGATGAACTGACACACAAAGGTTAGGTTCATAAGTTTACAATAATATTGGGTGGCATATCTACCAGGTAAATTTCATCTAAAGGACAGTTTTCATTCTCTTCAGTTACAGCAGTAAGAGGCCATTGCTTCCACAAATCAGACCTCAGCTTTCAAACTGAGTATTGAAACCAAGAAATCGGGCATGCGAAATCAGTAACAACTTGTAACAAGCTTGGTTTAAAATATTTGCTCAGGATCATGTAAAAAGGCAGAAACAGAAGCACAGGGCTGGTCTCTAGAGCAGTGCTAAACTTACATAGTCCTAACACCATCTTTTTTCTTCTTGCAACCCCCTGCCTCATTCAGTACATTGAATTCTTCCAAATTCTGCAAAAATGAGGCAGAAGTCTTACAGACAAATCTTTCTTTACCCCATCTTGATCCATCCCCAGAATAGATGCATTCTATGCTTCTCTACCTATTGAAGGATGAATGACCTACCCACTCACCTAACCTAGAGATTTTTATTTTTTTATCTAGCCCATAGACTTCAGATTTCCTTCAACTTCAATGCAATTGTAACATGTTGGGGGAAAAAAAATGCAAAGGTCCCTGCTTTCAGTGCACGATTCTATTTACTAGATGGACTACTGACTTGTAATTTCAGTTCAGTTACCACCAAAATATATACCACCAAATACAAAACAAATATTCAGCGTTCAATATATGTCATCCCATCAGAAAGCTTTTTACTCTTCCACTTAAGGTGAAAGTGTATGTGCTATGATCACTATCATGTTAAGTAAATACTGATACCAGCCTAATATTCTTCTTTAGAATCATTACAAGTGGATATCCCAGACTGAGGAAATGATAGAGCAAACACTTGAGAGGACTTTTTGTGCTAAAACAGATTAACAAAAGCAAAGGCAGAATTACTGAATTTGCAAACCACAATGAAACAAACTGTTAGAGAGTTTATTTATACCTTTGTCCTGCTCATCAAAACTGAAGTCTCTGTATCACATATGTGTAAGATACATAAAGTCCAAATGTATAAGTATCCTTTATATAGTTTTTAATAAAAGTGACTATTTAAAGGAACCCAGAGATGCAAGACTTGACATTTCTGACATATCTGAAGATAAAAATCAACAAGGAAAATAAAGCAGAAAGGGAAAGTAGCCCATTGCCCCAATATGCCACAGACGGGGGAAAACAAACAAACAAAAAGCCACCCCCCCTTCAACCCCTCCAAAAGCAAAACCAAAACACAAGCCTAGCTATTAAAAACTATTTGTAGGTCACCTTTACAATTGTAGTAAGATAAAAACTTTGTGGAACTGTGTTTTTATCTTGAAATAAACCTTCAAGAACATAAATGTTTCAGGGAAGAACAATATTTCATTGGGCAATGGGGTTGCAAGCAATTTGTGTGAAGAGAGAGATTCATTCAAGTTCTAGGATTTGAAGGTCAAATAATACATTTCCTTCCCCAAGTTAAAAACAAAAAACAAAAAAACCCCAAACCAAGGGAACTTTATCATTGTGTAAATTTTAAGCTTAGTTAACATCAAATTTAGTTCTTAATCTTTTTTCTTCATCCTTACTGTATGAAGTTTGCTTTAATTTCCTTAACAAAATTAAAATGATATGAAAATAATTCTCTTGAAATTGTCTGTGTTTTCATTTTCCCTTAATGGAACTTTCCTTACCTCCCACTTCTCATTTGTTAATTGATCGAGTTGTTCTCGTCTTGCTAGAAAGGACTATTATTTTATCATCTCTGAGTAAATAAAAAGAGACTGGCACTCTACTCATTCAATTTCTCAAAATAAGGCTTTTCAAACAATAGTAGTTCTTCAATAGGTAAAGGACTTTAGAGTAATTATGTTAATTTTCTTTATACCTTCTGGGAGTATTAAATAAAATATCTCGTCTTTTTCTATATTCTAGAACTAATCTTTTTTTGAAGAGAGATGCTTTTGAAGATGTCCTTTGTAAACATTGTTCTTCTGTCATCCTCAAATCACTGAGACTCCCTCCCACCTCCATTGTTCTACCTGTCAGGTTTTGTACAGTTATCAAATTACTGGTCTTTGAGTATCCTTTTTAAAAGGAACTCTAGTTACCTTTTAATTTTATTAGAACGTGGTCTTCTTGTTGAGTAGAGAGAAGTGGAATTTGCCTTAATTGTTTTATTGTATGCTACTACATAGGAAAGAAGCCTGGTCCAGTAGGCTCCTCTTACCCATAGCTCTGCAAAAGGAGCATAACTTTCCCACATTAATTTAACTGTATTTAAGTAAAATAATAAGGCTGCAAATACTCTTTTTAAATGTATCTCTATAGGGGAAGTTTGTCATATAGGTAATTTGAATAGAGAACTCCATCACATCTTGTGTTCTTTTTTAGGCTCTTTCACCATTTTACATTGGATAAGTCACTTAGTATGAAAAATTAAAAATGCACCTCTACTATAGCATTGGGCCACCAGCAGTTTTCCAGAAAAAACAGGAAGACAAGACATGCATCCCAAGAATTTTGAGGTATTCATTATATATGCATGGAAAAGAGAGGGAAAAAGTCACATAAAGCACAGATGTCCCTTTACTAAAGCTGGAGCAGATTTATACTCAGTGACTTCCACCAGATGAGCATGGTCATGCAGTATGTGGCACCGTAGACACATCTGCAGCATTACATACCACACATTCCATTGTTCTCTGTGCTGCAAGGGAGGAGTGCAAAGGGTTTTTTTGACCCTGGAGCCTGGTCAGCTGGAGCTGCCCTCTGCTGCTGACCAGGCTCCGTGTGGCAGGATCGCTGGTGCTGCAGCCGTGGGAGGCCCCCAGAACCCTAGGTAATGCTGCTGGGACAAGCCCAGTGCTGTTCCAGCCTCTCTTACCCCACCTGGGGTAACTTGCTGTGTGCCAAAGTATATGTTACTAGACAGTAAATGCACACATGTAGATGTGCCCAGGGTGTTGCTGGCACCCTATTGTGTAGCAACCCTACAGCCATAATCCAAACCTTTGAAGAGACCCAGAACCAACACCATAAGCAATCTGCTTTACTTTAAATTAAGTCAGTGTCCCACAGCTTCCATTGAGCTATCTTTCCCTAGCTCCTTAGAGTCCCTTGTACCTGTGGGTCTTTCTCCAGCAATCTTCCTCATCAAGAGCTTCTAAGCCCACATGAGCCAGAACTACACTAGCATCCCTGGCCCAGGGGCTGGTTTATATCTCTCAGAGGCACCTCCCCTTCTGGTTACATGATCTCCAGCCCATCACAGTGTTTCAGCTTGCTCTTTTTGCACTATACTTCCTATTGGACTAGGGTGGTGCCACTTGCTCCCCAGTAGTCACTAGAGGTACTTGTCTTACTGTTGCTTACCATTTGGTAACTAGCTCAGCTCCCTCTGCCCCCTTGATTTCAGCTGTTCTTACCATCTCTTAGTAGCAAAGGGTAGGGGCCTTGCTACAACATGTATGTACCTGATCATAAGTCCTAGAAAAAGCACAGGCTTGGGGCTGGGCAGGGAGACAGGAGGAAAAAGGTGTTTTATCCTCAATATCTGAGTCATTAGAGCACTTGCTCAAAAAGTGGAAGACCTAGCTTCTGAACCTTCTTTTTAAAAGAAGTTTGGGTCTACAACTCTATGATATGCCAGCATGACCCTACCACAGCTTAAGAATTATTCAGACACTTCTCCAGTACTCCTTGCATTTAATACTAATTAGGGGGAAATGGATGGGGAGCAATGGGAGGAGCTTTTCCCTCATTAGGAGCAAGGATCAAGGTTAGAACCCAGGGCCCCCTTCCTTCCATGTCAGTATCCATCTCACTGATGCTACACCATCTAACTTGTTCTTTTCTTTTTCATTCCACGTATTGCTCCCTTTTGGCTGACCATGCTTCAACTTTGAAAGGAGCACCAGAAAGTGTGCTGGATAAAGCCTAACCTGTGGGGATGGGATGGGTCACAAAATGCTTAGGCTAGGAGTAGAGGTGGATGTCATTTTCTTTGATTTCAGCAAGGCCTTCCATACAGTATCTCATTCCATTCTCATCAGTGACTTGGATGCGGGTGTGAAGGGTACTCTGCCCAAGTTTGTGGACAATACTAAATTGTGGGGTGAAGTGCATGCTCTGGATAGTAGGGAAAGATTGCAAGCAGACCTAGACAAGTTAGAAAAGTGGGCAGTATAAAACAGGTTGCAGTACAACAAGGACAAGTGCAGAGTGTTGCACATAGGGCGCAAAAATATCCAGCACACCTACTGGCTGGGAAGTGACTCTCTCAGCAGCACAGGATTGGAAAGGGATCTCAGAGTCATAGTGGACTCCAAGATGAACATAAGTCATCACTGTGACAGAATCATAAGCAAAGCTAACCACACTTTATCATGCATCAGCAGACGCATGACAAATAGATCCAAGGAGGTGATACTTCCCTTCTATGCAGCAATGGTCAGACCACAGTTGGAGTACTGTGTCCAGTTTTGGGTGCCGTACTTCAAGAAGGATGTCGATAGACTCAAGAGGGTCCAGAGGAGAGCCACTCGTATGGTTAGGGGCTTACAAGACAAACCCTATGAGGAGAGACAGAGGGACCTGGACCTCTTCAGCCTCCTCAAGAGAAGGCTGAGAGGTCATCTCGTACCACCTACAAATTTATTAGGGGGATACAGCAAGGGATCAGAGATGTCCTGTTCATCAGGGCTCCTCTTAGGATAACAAGGAACAATGGTCACGAACTGACAGAGAGCAGATTTAGGCTTGATATCAGGACAAACTTCTTCATGGTAAGGGTGGCCAAAATTTGGAATGGTCTTCCAAGGGAAGTGTTGCTCTCCCCTACCTTGGGGGTCTTTAAGAGAAGACTGGATAGGTATCTGGCTGCGGTCATCTGACCTCAGCATTTTTTTGTGCCTAGGCAGGGAGTCAGACTCGATGATCTGTTGAGATCCCTTCCACCCCTAGCATCTATGAATCTAGGATTTTGAAAAGAGCGATGCAGATAGTGTAGTGCATCATCACATACACTACAACATATATTTTTCTCCAGTTATAAAGAAACTAATATCTTTACTAATAGACTAATAGACACAGAGGTAGTGAAGGCTAAGGATGTGGCAGTCATGGGGGACCTGAATTTCCCAGACATCTGCTGGGAAGAATAGTCAGCCAGGTCTGAACGCTCATGTAAGTTCTTGGCCAGAGTGCAGGACCTCCATCTAACCCAGGAGGTGCACAGCCCCACCAGGGGGGACACCTTGTTGGACCTAGTGCTGGCCATGGGTGATGACCTGGTGAGGGGGCTGCGGGTGCTTGACCACCTGGGCGACAGCGATCATCGCCTGCTGGAATTCACCATCCAGCGCAAGGTGGCAAAGGCATGCAGTAAGGCAGCAGCCCTAGATTTTAGGAGGGCAGACTTCACCAAGCTAAGGAGGACAGTTGGGGAAGCACTGAGGTCCTGGAGGGGAGGGGAGTCAGGTGTCCAAGAAGAGTGGTCGCTCCTTAAGGAGACGAACTTCCAAGCCCAAAGGAAGGTAATTCCAATGAGGATCAAAGGGGGCAGGAGAGCACACAAGGCTCTGTGGCTCACCAAAAGCATCCAGAAATGTCTCCTTTCTAAAAAGGAGGCTTATTCCCAATGGAAAGAAGGGGTCATCACCAGGGAAGACTATTCTGTAGTTGCTCGGGGATGTAGGGGCGTAGTTAGGAAGGCCAAGGCAGAGACAGAACTGGGGTTAGCTTCCCAGATTAACAACAATAAGAAGTCCTTTTTTAAATACGTAGGGGGTAAAAAGAAGGTCCTGGGTAATGTGAGGCCCTTGCAGGACACCATGGGAAACTTGGTCATCACACCAGATGACAAAGCTAACATGTTTAATGATTTCTTTGCCTCCATCTTCGTAAGTAGGGACCAGAACAGCCACCTCCCTGCTGGGCCCCCCTCGGGCCCTGGGGGAGGCACACCTGGGCCACGGGTTAGTGAGGATTTAGTTAGGGAGCTTCTGGAGGGGTTGGACGTATTCAAGTCAGCCGGTCCAGATGATCTCCACCCTAGAGTTCTAAAGGAACTGGCCGAGGTCATTGCAAGTCCCCTGGCAGAACTTTACAAGCACTCGTGGTGCTCTGGTGCAGTACCAGAGGACTGGAAGAGGGCCAGCGTGGTCCCCATCTTCAAAAAAGGCAGGAAGGAGGACCCGGGAAACTATAAGCCTGTTAGTCTTACCTCGATCCTAGGCAAGCTGTTCGAGAAAATTATGTCGGCACACATCCAGGAGGGGCCAGCAGGGGACTGCATGCTTAGGGGCAACCAACATGGCTTCATCAGTGGCAGGTCCTGTCAGACCAACCTGGTGGCCTTTTACGATCAGATCACCAGATCATTAGATGCAGGGGTAGCAGTGGATATAATCTTCCTGGACTTCTGGAAGGCTTTTGACACTGTCTCTCACCCTGTTCTCATTAAGAAACTGGGGGGCTGTGGTGTAGACACCCACACAGTCAAATGGGTCACCAACTGGCTGGTAGGCCGCACCCAGAGGGTGGTAGTAGATGGGCCCTTCTCAACCTGGAAGGACGTGGGCAGTGGGGTTCCGCAGGGCTCGGTCCTTGGGCCCGCACTGTTCAACATCTTCATCAGTGATTTGGATGAGGGGGTAAAAAGCACCCTGTTCAAATTTGCTGATGACACTAAGATGTGGGGGGACGTGGGAACACTGGAAGGATGCAACAGGCTACAATCAGACCTAGAGAGGTTACAAGGGTGGGCGGATGAGAATAGGATGGGTTTGAACACAGACAAGTGCAAGGTGATGCACCTGGGGAGGAACAACCGGCACTATACCTACAGGTTAGGGAACTCCCCTCTTGTCAGCACGGAGGCGGAAAAGGATCTGGGGGTCATCATTGACTCCAAGATGAACATGGGCCAGCAGTGTGGAGAGGCAGTAAGGAAGGCCAACCGCACTTTGGCATGCATCCAAAGATGCGTCTCAAGCAGGCCCAAAGTGGTGGTCCTTCCCCTCTATGCGGCACTGCTCAGGCCACAGCTGGAGTATTGCGTCCAGTTCTGGGTGCCACACTTCAAGAAGGATGTGGACAGCATGGAGAGGGTCCAGAGGAGGGCCACTCATATGATCAGGGGACAACAGGGCAGGCCCTATGAGGAGAGGCTACGGGACCTGAACCTGTTCAGCCTCCACAAGAGAAGGCTGAGGGGGGATCTTGTGGCCTGTTATAAACTAGTCAGGGGGGATCAGCAGGCATTGGGGGAGACACTGTTCCCCCAAGCACTGCCAGAAGTGACCAGGAATAACGGTCACAAGCTGGCAGAGGGTAGGTTTAGGTTAGACATCAGGAGGCGCTACTTCACAGTCAGGGCGGCTAGGGTCTGGAACCAGCTTCCAAGAGAAGTGGTGAAGGCTCCTACCCTGGGGGTGTTTAAGAGGAGGTTAGATGAACATCTTGCTGGGGTCGTTTGACCCCAGTATTCTTTCCTGCCATGGCTGGGGGTCAGACTAGATGATCTGCTCAGGTCCCTTCCGACCCTAGAAACTATGAAACTATGAAACTAGTGGTCTGGGGCTATAGCTTTGAGTTTAAGTTCCAAGCTAAACAAAAATAACTCATTATTGGAATGATCATTAATTTTCTACATCATATGTTATATATAAAAGCAAAACAAACTTGGCAAAAATAATCAAAAGACATTCCATTAGTCTCTGAGTAATTAGATTTCAATGTACATCTCTTTTAGAGTCATAAAACAAAATTTACCTTTCTTGAGAATCTTGATAGTGCATTCAGTGAGTCACTGAAAGTTTTTTCCACACCTGAGTTAATGTTTCTAATGTAACTAGAGTTTAAAGCAGGGGGCTATGAAGTAGGAGCCAGAAGTAGGTAACAGACAGCAAAACAAAACAGCAGAACTGCAGAACAAAGTGTAACTTGATTAGTATAACCATTAACAGTCATTAAAAAAGAGTAAGTCTATAACACCAGCAGAATGGAGAGTTTAGGAGGAATCAGGTAGATTATAATGAGTCACAATGTCAGATGACTCCCTCACTGCTTCTTGAATGGAAATTCTGCTGCTACTGCCAGGGAGTTGGTTTTAAATTTTGGGTGGATCAGGAATTAAAGGGGAATTAAAGAGGGTGGAAGGGGTAACTGCATCCCTACCCCTCGAATCCCTCCTTACCTATGGGGTAGTACTTAGCCTACTGTACTGGGAATTCAGAGGCCTGTAAGTTCCATTACTTTCTGAAGAGGTTGGACCCTAAAACTTTGCTCTCTGGATTACTGGCTCTGTGTCCTAACCACTCATCTCCTGGGGATAAATGATTCTCCTCTTTCTCTGTATAACAAGCAGGTGTATACGTGCTACTCATGGGTTCCCAGCTGGTTACTGATATTCAGATGCATAAAGGGAAGTCTAATTCTGTCCTTTCTACTGTCACTCATGTACTAGTTTCATTGAACTGTTGCTACATACACAGGACTCATAACGATTTTTAGATCTTAAATAGTTTAAAATGTATTTTAAGTATTTCAGTTTCTCTGTACACTGGTATATTTAAATGAAGTTGTTGCTACGGTAGTTATATATATTAATTAAAGATGTGTTTATTTTATTTTGGAAAATAATCTTTTATGGTGAAAAGAGTGACTCCAAAATAAAGAGACAAATGATGAGAAAGAACATTTTGCTGAACGTCTGCCAATAATCTCATAGCTGACAAAAATAAATTGTCACTCATGAAAAATCTGAATGTATTTCAGAGTTTACATACTGGAATTAATGCAATGTTTATCTGGGGAAATGCATTTCTCTCCTACAAATGAGATGAAAGGATTCTAGGTTTTAAGTGCTTGACTTAAAATATATCATATATTGGCTGATTTTTTAAAATAAATACGACTGCTGTTTCTAGGACTTACAGACCAGCCACATTCCATAGCAGGGCCTGATACAGGATGATATGTGAGGATTATAAACAGTCCTCCACAATGATATGTTAATGTCTGCTTCCAACCAATATCTATTCATAACCCATTACTGGCTGGTCTCACTGCAAGATGTATGTGTGAGAATATTAGACTTCATTCACAAAAAGGCAGTAGGCACCTAAAGTGGGATTTATGTGGGACTTAATCACCTATGTACAGCAAGTAGATCTTCAGAATCTCCATTCAGAAGTTGCTGTAGACATCTGCAGATACCGACTTGTTGTCCATCTCCTTTTCTCCCAATAGCTCAGTGGCTAGATATATATATTTTTTTTATGTGGAAGACTTGGATACAATTCCCATGCCTTCTCCGGACCAAGATTGTTGCAAAGGGAGAGCAAGAGGAGAGAGGGCAGCTGTAGGATGAACCCTGCAGTGTTTCCTCTCCTAGAAATATTTCTGCTGTTAGAAATTTATCAGAAATTTCTACCATTAGAAATGAACACCTGTTCACGACCTCAGCCTAGTAAATCAAGGAGGGTATGTATAGTCTGAACTACAGCCACTTTGTTTGGGACCCTTTTTAGTGGAGTTTCAGTTTACAGTGGACATCTGTGAATGATATAACTAAGTAGCTGAATAATGAAATTGCTTTGGACAAAAGATCATTTGAATACAAAAGGTATGAAGTAAGCTGGTTTATATAATTATTAAGGTGAAGTTATGTTACATTGAGACCATATAAAATCAGTGGACTGTTAAGTGGTATTAAAGTTAGAACATGCTGTGAGCAGTTCTGTGTTAAGGGCCATTGTGCAAAAGCCTGCCAGACCAGCCACTCTGCCAGCACCCCCACCGGACCAGACCTCTATGGCAGGGACAGACCTGCCCCATTGATGCCACCATGCAGGTCTCCACCTAGGGATCCCCAACAAGACGTGATGCCCTGACTGGACAGCCCTCCCCCTGGACTCTCAGAGCCACCCGATGCCTCTGAACCACCAGGGATCCCAGAGCTTCCTGGAGAAACTGAGCTACCATAATTTTCTCGAACAGCTTGCCTAGGATCGAGGTAAGACTAACCGGCCTATAGTTTCCTGGGTCCTCCTTCCTGCATTTTTTAAAGATGAGGACAATGTTGGCCCTCTTCCAGTCCTCCGGTACTGCACTAGAGCACCACGAGTGCTTGTAAAGTTCTGCCAGGGGACTTGCAATGACCTCAGCCAGTTCCTTTAGAACTCTAGGGTGGAGATCATCCGGTCCATGGCAGGTGGCCCCAGCAGTTTTGACCTGTATGGCCAGAAGTTGAGTGTCCTGGCCTATGCTGATGACCTCCTTCTCCTTGCCAACAACACTGCTTAGCTGCAGCAGATGCTGGACGTGACATCTGAGGCAACCAGGTGGACGGGCTTGCGCTTCAACGTTGCCAAGTGCGCCTCCCTGTACATCAACAGCAGGCAGAAAAGCCATGTCCTGGATTCCACCCTCACAATCCAGGGCCAAGCGATGAGGCACCTGTGTGACAGCAAGGCCTACTGCCACCTGGAGATGCCCACCAGCCACTGGGCCAGGCAGATACTGGAGGAGATCATCATGATCATCCAGGAGGCCCACAAGCTGGATTCATCAATGCTGGCCCCCTGGCAGAAGATAGATACAGTGAACACCTCATCCTCTCCTGCATTGCATTCATCCTGAGAGGCTCAGAGGTCTCCAAGACCCCCCTCAAGAAGGCGGATGCTGAGATCTGGCAGCTGCTGAAGAAGTGGCTGCACCTGCCACTGAGAGCCAGCAATGAGCTCCTGCACATCCCCTACTGGCAGGGAGGCACTAACATCCCCCACATAGGAGACCTCTACTGGCAGGAAATACCATTGCCTCCAGTGCCCTCGAGGAGACCACCCACAAGAGGATCGCATGGCAACCAACCACCTTCCTTGGCCACCTTCCTCAGTGGCTCGCTAGAAGGTGAGCTTGGCCAAAATGGTGGGAACTTTGCCTTGCTGTGGAGTCAAGCCTGTAACACCATGTGCTGGCTCGAGAAGTGCATTGGCTGAGGCTGGACTTGGATGGAGGAGCACGGGGAGCTGGGAGTCTCCCAGCTGTGCATGCCAATTCCACATGAAAACCTTCCTGGAGTGGCTCCTGAAGGACAGTGTCCACACCAAGTACTCTGAGGGCCAAATCTAACCAGGGCAAGGTCTTCGACATCACCTCAAGGTGGGACTCCAGCAACGACTTCATGCCCAGTAGGAGCTTCACGCACTTCATGGAGTGGTGCTTCTTCCACCCCGCCTGCCTCAACTGCCTGCCTCTGAACAGTGCCGTCCGCTTCAGCCACTGAGACAAGAGGTGCTGATGGTGTGGCTACATGGCACTGCCCCTACCCCATATGCCATGCAGCTGCAGGCCGTAAATCAAAGCCTGGCAGCTCTGCCACAATACTGTCCCGGACTGCCTGATGAGGACCATCCCAACTACAGTGGGAAAGATTTCTCTGAACCACACTGTCCTGGGCTATGAGAGCCAGATGCACCCTGACATCGTGATCATGAACAAAGAGACCAAGAAGATTGTGATTGTGGACATGGCCATCCCAAGAACCGGTGCCAAGCCTTCACTGATGCCCAGGCTCACAAGTGGGAGAAGTGCACTCCGTTGGCCAACATCCCAAGGGACCATGGCTATGACATGACAGTCATTGCACTCATAATGGGAATGCTCAGAGCCTGGGACCCTAGCAAAGAGAGCATCTTGCATGCCTGCCGTTTCTCCCACCAGCACACCAAACTGATGCACTGCCTCATGGTGTCCAATATTATCTGCTGGTCCTGTGACATCTACATGGAGCACATCATGGGCCAACACCAGTACACTGACCCTACCAGACTGACTGCCACTGGACCGAACCCAGAGGGGACCGCCTGAACCTCCCTCTGCATCTGATGGACTCCACTTCAAGAAGAATCTTCAGCAGCAGACCACCCTGCTCCACTCAAAGAGGATCTCTGTGATGAGACTCTGTATGAACTGAAAACTTTCTTCAACCTACTTCCTCCACCATTGTGGACCATTGTACAGGTTTGTGTGTATCTACCATCTTTCTCTCTCAGCGTTGCGAACCCCCTCCCTCCCCTTCCCCCACCCCCCTCTCCCACCCCAGGCTTAGTTAGATAACATTGTCTTTTCTGTAACGTAGTTGCATTCCCCTCCTCACCCCCATCCCTCTTATGTTAGTCCCTTGTTCAGGTCATCTGTATTTCCCTCCTGGCTTTGTCATCTTTTTGGACTCATAACTCTTAACTTCTACTAATAAAATTCAATCTTTTAGACTGTGAGTTTTTGGTCATATTAAGTGTGATTTTTTTTATATCCAAAAACTTTAACCATTATTCTATGTTTGAAGCAATCAGAAGATATTTGTGCCTGGGGGAAAGAGTGCAAGCTAGAGGGTTTGTGGCTCCATGAGATGGATATTTCCCTGGAGGTGAGAGGGTTCTGGGTTGTAGCTTGGTCACCTTCTCAAAATGAATTACAAATTTTTCCAATGATGTTATTTATTTGATCCATTGAAATATACAATGCAGTGGGCTAGCTTCAGGAAAAAGTCCTTGAGAAGGTCTGAATAATGCATAGCTTCCTACTTACGGTATTTTTTGGGACAAAGTAGTGGGGATAAAACCTGGGTATCCTACTCTCTGTAGAAGTTCCTAAACATGAGGCTATTGACCTAAGAAGCAGGAGTCTCCTCCTCAGTTTTATTTATGGCAGATGTGCAGACAGAATTCTATTCCCCCAAAAGGGGAACAAAGGGCACCTATACATGTGCTGGACTTTGGCTCTGATGTGTGCTAACTAGTATGCATTGGAGCAGACTCTGTGTCATGTCTATTCAGAATTCTCATGCTTCAAAATAGGGGCAGGGGCACTTAGCTACCGCTTATCAAACAAGCCTTAGTTCAAATACCTCCACCACCATTTTGAAGCACAGGACACTGAACACACGTGATGCTGTTCACACTTTCATATATTTCATATATTTCATAGACATTTGGTCTGGAAGGGACCTCAAAAGATCAGTGGGTCTAGCCCCCTGCCCAAGGGGCAGGAAGTCAGCTGGGGTCAGATTACTCAACCAAGATAAACATCCAAGCATTTCTTAAAGGTATCCAAAGTAGATGCTTTCACCACTTCTGGGGGGAGTCTATTCCAGACTCTGGAGACTTGGATGGTAAAGAATTTTTTCCTTATGTCTAGTCTAAAATGGTCTTCCAACAGTTTGTGACTATTAAACATTGTCTTCCATTAGGGTGCCTTGGTGAACAGATGTCTTCCCAATTCCTGATGCACAACCCTTATTTACTTATATACCCCTTATGGACTGCCACTCATGCCTCTCAGCCTCTCCTCATAAGGCCTGTTCTCTTGACCTCTAATCATGCATATAGCTCTCCTCTGGATGCTCTCAAGCTTCTCCACATCCTTTCTATGTGTGGAGCCCAGAACTGGATACAGTACTGCAGCTGTGGCTTCACCATGGCCGAGTATAGCAGAAGGATGATTTCTTGGGTCTTGCTTGAGATGCATCAGTAGATGTAAGCCAGAGTTTTATTTGTTTTGCCATCTGTGGCATTGCACTGGGGCTCATGTTCATCTTGTGGTCAATCATGACCCCCAGGTGTCTTTCAGTCATGGTGCTAGTGAGTGTAGCACTGATGAGATTATAGGTACAATATAAGTTTTTTTCTCCCAAGGAGGAGCACCTTGCATTTCTCCTTGACAGCCTGTCCAGGTTGGTCTGAATTGGCAGCCTATTCTCTAGCATGACTGTACTTCCCCATAATTTGGTGTTGTCTGCCTGAATCTACATAATTTATCAATATATTAAAGAGTACTGGTTCAAGGACTAAGCCCTCGGGGACACCACTGATCACCATGCACCATGTTGACTTGTTTTCATTGATTATCACTCTCTGGGTCTGACCAAGGAGCCAGTCCCCCTGCCATTGGACCACTTTAATTAAAGCATGTTCCCCCTCCACCATGTATAGACTCCCAAACTGAATATAAGTGCCCAAAACTGAAGTTATGCAGGTATGTATGAGCTCATTAACTGTAAAGGGTAAATAGGATCTGGCTCAAAGTGCTGAACTTAATGAGGCAGGGCCTCTGAGTATTTCTGCCATATCAATTAATTAGAACAATACTATGGTTATGACTGCAGTGGCTGATGGAAGCAAAGGTCAAAGTAAACTATGTGAGCATGAGGCACAGAGAGGTGGAATGATTTGTCTTATGTCACACAGCAGCTTGGCATTAGAACTTGGAATAATCCCCTAATCTTCTGAGTCCTATTCCACTGTTTAGTGGCTTGTATGTATTTTGTCTTTGATATGAACATTTCCATTTATTGTTCAATGAATTGGCCAGAGGAAACCATAATTAATATACTTGCCATATTTCTGCTGAGTACTTTGCAGAACCTCTGTCCATGTAACTGTCTGTACAAAAAATGGTTTTCATTAGAAACCATCAATTTCTGATTTTTAAATTCTCACTTCAGAGAGCCTGTGGTCAGCATAGACACACTGGCAGAGGAGATTAAATGAGAATCCAAAGTGAAAGTATGCCTAATTTGTTTCCACAAAATTTCCATAGTATCAGTATATCTTGCAAGTTAATTATGACACAACCCCTTAGACAATTTTTTATGTTCTTTCTCTGATGACCTCCTGTAGTGACTAAGTTTCTACCAGACGCGGGTACTCATTAGGTATAAACATATCTAATTATATAAAGAATGTATCTATTTTCCATAAGTATATTATTACTAAGGGGTTTAGATTCAGACTAGCCCCCAAATGAAGGGAATTTGGGAGACTGCATGCCCATTGCATGCCTTGGACAAGGGAGAGAGTTTTAGTACTACTTCTTATGTTTGTGGAGTGTATGGACTTCTCCCTTCATGCTGTCTACCTCATCAAGACAATGAGAAATGAAACTAGGGACAAGCGCCCTCTCTGCA